>NC_051066.1:105615722-105947649 GCF_004664715.2 Peromyscus leucopus | reverse complement strand
CAACACCTACTCAAGTACTTGCAGTACCAATAGGTAAGCAACCACAGATGCTCAGCCTCTGGGTGGGGCTAACCTTCCACTCAACCAAGTCCAGATGTGCAAGTTCCAGTGCAGAAACAAAACAACACAAAGATCCAAGACAATATGTCTCCTCCAAAAATTACTAATCCCAAATTGGACCCCAATGAGAATGACCTGAAAGCATGCCCAAAGAATTCAAACAAGTGATTTTAACTCTATCTAAGCATCTCAAAGAAGAAATGAATAAACCCCAAGAGAGAAAAAAGAGATAAATGAAATAAAAAAGTTAATATAAGAAGTAAAAACAAAATTCAACAAATAATTGAAGAGAAGCCAAACTGAAATGATATTGGAAATGAAAATTCAATAAAACAAATTAAAAACTCAGTGGAAAGCCTGACCAACCTCACTGACAGAATGGATCATGTGGAAAACAGATGCAGAGCTGGAAGACAAGGTAGAGAAATTTGATCATACAATAAAGGTCAATGATAAATTCTTTAAAATATGAATGGAATATAGGAGAGCTCTGGGACACTATTATAAAGTGCAAGTCTTCAAATTATGGGCACAGAAGCAAGAGGATAATATTGCACCAAAGGCTTACAATATATTTTCAATAAAATCATAGAGGAAAAATTTCCACACCTAGAGAACGAGATGCTCATCCAGGTATGAGAAGCCTATAGAACATCAACTGGACAGGAGAAAAAAAGAAAAAAAATTCCCATGACATAGTTAGAACATCAGAAGCATAGAGGAAGGAAAGGATATTGAAAGCTTCACGCTACCTATAAAGGCAGGTCCACTTGAATAAATAAAACTGATGATTTCAAGAACCTTAAGTTTTGAAAAACTGTATCTGTTAACCTACTCTATTCTACCCAGCAAAACTATCTAGTAAAATTGAAAGAGAAATAAAAACTTTCCATTATAAAAACAGAATAAAGGAATTTATGATCACTAAACCAGGTCTACAGAGGATACTGGAAGGAATGCTTCAATTTGAAGAGCCAGGTATATACACCCAAGAGATCACAGGGAATAAATAAATAATACAAGGACAGTGGATCAAAAGAGGTCTAAAAAAAAGTCATAAAATCAAGAAAATAACAGGAATGAATACACACTTCAATAATAACCCCAAATATTACTGATCTTAACTCCTCCAGTAAAAAGACAGCCGAGCAGATTGGATTAGAAAACACAATCCTCTGGTCTTGGGAGGCCAGGGTTCCCGAAAGCCACTGAAGACTACTTTCAGTAGAAAAAGAATTGAATAATAAAATCAGGAGTCAAAAAAAGAAAGAAAGAAAGAAAGAAAGAAAAGAAGGAAGGAAGGAAGGAAGGAAGGAAGAAGAAGGAAGAAAGAAAGAAAGAAAGAAAGAAAGAAAGAAAGAAAGAAAGAAAGAAAGAAAGAAAGAAAGAAAGAAAGAAAAGAAAACACAATCCATGGCTGAAAGATGGTTCAGCAATTGAGCACTAGCTGCTCTTCCAGAGAACCTGAGTTGGATTGCCAGCACCAACACAGTGGCTCACAATATCTGTAACTCCAGTCCCAAGGGACAGGACACACTATTCTGGCCTCTTTAGGCACCAGCCATGTACATGCTTCACAGACAACATTAAATTAAATTAAACTTAAGAAAGAGAACACAATCCATCTTTTTGATGCCTCCCAGAAAAACACCTCACCATCAATGGTAGGCAACACCTTAGGGTAAAAAGTTGGGAAAATAGGGCTGGAGATATGGCTCAGAGGTTAAGAAACTGCTTTCAGAGTCCTGATCACACACCACATGTGGCACAATCGTAATGAATCTCACGTAAAAAAAAAAAAAAAAAAGTTGGGAAAATATTCCAAGTAAATGAAACTATGAAACAAGCAGGTGTAGCCATTCTAATATCTGACAAAATAGCTTTCAAACCAAAACCAGTCAAAAGAGATAAAGTGGGGCATTTCATACTCATGGAAGGAACAGCTCTAAGAGGATATTATAATTCTAAACATGTACACACCAAACACATGTGCACCCAATTTCATAAAATAAATTCTACAAGGTGTTAAAATACAGATTAATCTCAACACAGTGATAGTCTGGGAATTTTAATATTACCAATAGCCAGGTCAGCTGGACAAAAACTAAGCAGAGAAACATTGGCAGAAAAGAAACCACAAGTCAAATGGATATCTTCAGAACATGCTACACAAGCTCTAAAGAACACACGTTCTTCTCAGCAGCATATAGAAGTTTCTTCAAAATTGATCACATATTATGACACAGAAGTCTGAACAAATCCATAAAAACTGAAATAACACTCTGCATTGCCACCATGGAATAAAGCTAGATATCAACAGCAATAAAAACTACGGTGAGAGGCCAGGCGGTGGTGGTGCACGCCTTTAATCCCAGCACTCGGGAGGCAGAGGCAGGTGGATCTCTGCGAGTTCAAGGCCAGCCTGAGCTACAGAGTGAGTTCCAGGAAAGGCGCAAAGCTACACAGAGAAACCTTGTCTTAAAAAACAAAAAACAAATAAACAAACAAAAACTACAGTGAGTAAATAAACTCTTGGAAGTTCAACAACACACTGTTGAAGGGCTTTATGTATGTTGATCCTTCCCTAAATCTCTGTGAAGCTAAATCATAATAGATGAACTTTTTTTTGTATGAGCATAAATTAGGTTTGCCAGGATATAACTGAGAGTTTTTGCTATGTTGATCAAGATATTTGTAAATTTTCTTTCTTTCTTTCTTTGTTTTTTTTTTTTTTTTCCTTTGTCAGGTTTTCTTTGTCAGTTTTCCTTTCTCAGCCAGAGTAATACTGGCTTCATCAGAAAAGCCTGGAAGGCTGCCTTCCTTTTTTTATTTCGTGGACTAATTAGAGTAGTGGTGGTGTTAGCTCTTCTTTGAAGTTCTGGTGGAATTCTGCAGAGACTCCGTCTGGTCCTACTGTTTTGTTTGTTTGTTTCTGAGATTATTACTGCTTCACTCTCATTGCTGGCTGTGGATCTGTTTATCTCCTCTTGGTTTAATTTCGGTAAGTTGTATGCTTCTAGTAATTTGCCCATTTATTTTAGATTTTCCAGTTTCATAAAATGAAAGTTTGTTTTGAATGAGAAATGCCACACACAGGCTCGTGAATTTGAATACTTGGCTCCAAGTTGGTGGTGCTGTTTGGGGCGCAGGGGTTATGGACAGGGGTGCAGCCTTGCTAAAGGAGGTATGTTACTGGGGCCAGGCTTTGAGGGTTTACAGCCATGCCTCACTTCCAGTTCACGTTCTCTGCTTCATCTATGCTGTTGAGACGTGGACCTCTTAGCTTCTTCCTTCAGCTCTCTGCCACCACGTCTCCTCCACTGCTATGGACTCTAACCCTCTGGCATCATAAGCCAAAATAAACTTTTTTCTTTAAGCTGCCTGTGGTCATGGTGCTGGGAAACCTGTGTATGGACACACAGAAAAGTGAAACTGAATACTGCTTACCTCTCACCCTACACAAGACTCAACTCCAGACAAACGAAGGACCTCCACATAAGGCCTAATACCCTGAACCTGCTACTGATAAACGTATGGGGGCAACTTCAATTCTAGGCATAGGAAAGGACTTTCTCAAGAGAACTCTGATACTCCAGGAAATAAGATCAACAATTGACAAATGAGGTTTTGGGAAACTAAAAGCCCTGTAGAGCAAAGGAAATGGCCAATCAAGTGAAGAGGCAGCCTGCGAGAGGGAGACAATCTTTGCCAGATATGCCTGTAACACAGGATTAGCACCTGGAATATACAAAACACTCACAAAACTAAACACTGAGAAAACAAACTACCTAAAAACTGGGCCACAAAACTGAACAGAAAATTCTTAGAAGAAATACAGTGGCTAGTATACTCTTTTTTTTTGTTTGTTTGTTTGTTTGTTTGTTTTTTTGTTTTGTTTTTTTTCCGAGACAGGGTTTCTCTGTGTAGCTTTGGCACCTTTTCTGGAACTCACTTGGTGGCCCAGGCTGGCCTTGAACTCACAGAGATCCGCCTGGCTCTGCCTCCCGAGTGCTGGGATTAAAGGCTTGCGCCGCCACCACCACCACCACCGCCTGGTGGCTAGTATACTCTTTAATGGGTGTTCAGCATCCACAGCCGTCAGGGAAATGCAGAGTACGACTATGCTAAGATTCTATCTCACCTCAGTCAAAATGGCCACCAGCAGGGATAGAAATGACACCAAAGGCAAGGCTGTCGGGAAGGAGCCTCAGCGAGCAAAGGCACTCTGGAAGTCAGTCTGGAGGTTTCTCAAAACTAGGAAATCACCCTATGACCCAGCCATACCACTCCTGGGTATGTACCCAAAGGACCTTCTATTCTACCACAGCGATACCTGTACGTTCATGTTCATTGCTATTCCAGTCACAGCAGTTAGTAAACTACATCAACCTAGATGTGAATCGGTGACAGGTGGAACATGAAAATGTGGTCCATATACACGATGGACTATTACTCAGCTTTTGAAAAATGAAATAATGAAATGTGCAATTAAATGGATGGAACTGGGAAGAATTTTTACTTGGTAATGTTATCCAGACCCTGAAAGACAAATGTTGCGTGTTCTCTTTCACATGTTGGTGGTAGCTTCCGATGTTGTGTTTTAGTGTGGAACACATGTAGAAGTCAGAAAATCAGTGACAGGTCAGTTGGGGGTGGGGGGGCACACGACGTACTTTAAAAGGTGGGGACAGTGGATTATAGGTAAGATGAAAGTAGAAATGAGGCAGGAAGGTTCCAGCAGGTAATGGAGTGATGGGGATGGGAACTGAGGGGACAGGAGAAGGTTTAACCAAATGGAAGTGAGCACGAAGAAGCTACATGGAAACATATGATCTTACAACCCAAGATGTGTGTGTGTGTGTGTGTGTGTGTGTGTGTGTGTAAAGAGGAGATAGCAGAACACATGTGATATAGAACAGTGGGTAGGGAGATACAAGGAATAAGGGTTTAAGTGGAGATATGGGAGAGGGAAACTGAGGGGTAGAGGTTGGGTTAACCCAATTAAGTATGTATGAAGAAGCTTGATAAAACTCCACTAGTTTGTAAGCTAATTTAAGCATAATTTTAAAAATGAGTTTGAATAATTCTGCTTCCAGAAAACAAGTTACTAGGTGAAACTCTCAACATCAGGACCAGGTTACCTTCCTATGAGTTGTTTGTCAGGGAGGTCTCTGAGCCATCCAAAACAAGACAGGCTATTGCCATTGCTCGATTACCCCTCATAACTAGATGCTAAGATCCTGTTGGTGAAGGTATACTCATTTTGGATGCAGGACAGAGAAGTCCAATGAGCTGACCAGCAAACTCTGTCCCTAGCTTTTACAGTGATGGAAAGTGCTATGCAAGCTGTCAGGGTAGAACTACATCAATGGTTTTAACCAGTGCTGGATCCTGATGCTGGAGTAATGACCTGCTTAGCAAGACGTGTCCACTGGTGCATTAACAGCAAGACAGTTTATGGACGCAACCAACTACTCTCTTGATTAAATTTGACACATGCTTCCAGGAGGAATTTCACACCTGGTACCATAAACATGGCCAAAATACATGGCTAGGGAAAACACAGGCCATAAGGAAGAACCTACTGATGTCCTGCTAAATGGTCATGTTGTCCAACTCTCCTACATATTTATGTTTCTATCCATAGAGTTATGTGTGGTGACATATTGTGTCCCCCAATATATTGTGCACCCCAAGAAAGCTTACCTGAGGATCAGAGGAAAAAGCCAGCCACTATATTAAACATAGAAGTCAGGCAATGGTAGCACACGCCTTTAATCCTAGCGTTTGGGAGGCAGAGATCCATGTGGATCTCTTTGAGTTCAAGGCCACACTGGGGAATAAAGCCAGGCAGGGTGACACATGCCTTTAATCCCAGCACTAACCATAGAGGTTTGGAGGTCTGTACAGACAGACAGACAGGAAGTGATGTAGCTGGGCAGAGAGAGGAAGTGAGATGCAGAACAGAAAGGCTTATAGGCATTGGTATACAGGAAGTAGGTCTCTTTGGATGAGGATTTCCAAGTGGTAAGAATGTGGCTGGCTTCCTTCTGCTTTTCTGATCACTCAGATTAGCCTTACTAGGGTGCACAATTGGGGGACACAGTATATCACCACAGTTGTGTTGTTCTCAACCTTTGTCAGAAACTTATTAGAGAGAATAGTGGTTAGTTTAGAGACTCCCAATGTTGAAAAAGCTAGGAATAAGTGAGTGTTCAGCCATATATGGAACATCTACACCACTCTACCCCACCCAAGACTCAGAGAACACTGCAGAAGTGGGGATGGAAAGAACGTGGGGGCCAGAGGACAGGAGGACTATGAAAGGCTGGCCTTTGGACATGACATGGATGTTATATGAACTCACAGTAGCTGTATTTATCTGAACAAGTTGTAATTAGCAAGATCAAAAGAGTTAAATTACACAATGAAGGAGAGAGGGTTTCCTGATGTCCCTCCCCTATCTGGGAAGCAGGGATGGGCAACTGATGATGTGGAGGGAAGGTGAGTCATTTTTCTTTTCAGGAGTAGGGAGTGGCCATTGGTAGTTTGCCCATATCCCAGTGGATGACCCCACATACACATACATAGAGGCAGCACTAATTGGACCTAGTGGGTCATAACAATAAAAAAGACAAGAACTTGGGAGGGTGAAGGGGGATATGTTGAGGAGGCTGGGGAGAGCAGAAAGGAAGAAATGGGAATGGATATGACCAAAATGAATTGTATATCTGTATTAAATATAAAATATAACTATCAATAGAGGTCCTGTATGGGTAACTAATTACCACATGCCAAATCCTATAATATGTTCACTATCTCATTAATGTTCAGAAAAAAAAATCACAAAGAGGAATATGTATGCTGTATGCATTGTTCTGAGGTCATATCCATGCCAGAGAGGAAGTAGTGGACAAGGAGAGAGGAGAATTGGAAGCAGAAGGCTGAGACGAGAGACACTGCAGATGCTGCATGACCAGCAGCATGTGAAGACCATAAGCTACAGCCATGTGCAAGTATAGATTTATGGAATATTAATTTAAGCTATAAAAAGTTAGCAAGAAGCTGCCACGCCATACAGTTTGTATCATATAAGTTCTGTGTTTACTTTTTTTGACGACTGTATGTGACAAATTTGTCTGACTTCAAGGCAAAAAATACAATCAAGAAAAAATATCAAGATATCAACACTATGAAGCAGAGTGGTAACCTAAACACCCACTCCCTGGTTTCTGAATCTACCACACTACTAGCCCCAAAGAAGAGTGAGCCTGCCACTTCCTACATAGTTGCCAGGAGGCCTTGATGGATTTAGATCCAGGACTCTTGACTTCTCTTCCAGTTGCTTTTTCTCACTTTACTTCTAGACACAGCCATGTCAGATGGCAAGTGTCCTAGTCAGCTTGTCAACTTGACACAGCCTAGGATCATCCGAGAAGAGCATCTCAATGGAAGGACTGCCTACATCAGATTAGCCTTTGGGTATGTCTTGATTATTATTACTGAATAATACTAATTATTGAATCTCCCATATGGGGGGATTGTCTTGATAGTTAAGAGGGCCTAGGCCACTGTAGACAGTACCATTCCCTAGGCAGATGTTCCTAGGCTCTATATGAAAGCTAGCTAAGTAGGAGTCAATGAGCAAGCCAGTAAGCAGTGTTTAACTTCCTGTCCTGATTTCTCTCGATGAACCTATAAGTATAACACGACAAACCCTTTCCTCCCTGGAGTTGTTTTCTGTCATGGCACTTGGCACTCCCACGGAAGGAAACTATACAGTGGCTGCCATCTACTTCCCTTGTCCCTACTCAGAACTGTAGCCAGGGAATCAGGTGGGCATGGAGCAGATCTCAGGGCTTGGACCATCCTCCCCACTTTTAACATGCACAGGCACCATCCTCATTCCTGTGAACCTGACACATCACTGACCTGGCCCCATCTCATGCAGATCACAGACTCTGCTCACAAAAGTTTGTTTTTATCTATCTATCTATCTATCTATCTATCTATCTATCTATCTATCTATCTATCCATCCATCCAGCTATCTATCTATTTTATTTATCTATCTATCTATCTATCTATCTATCTATCTATCTATCTATTATCTATCTATCTATCTATCTATTTCATTTATTTATTTAGACCAGTTTTCACTTATGTAGCCCTGGCTGGCCTGGAACTTACCCTGTAGACCAGGCTCTGGCCTCAAACTCACACAGATCCATCCACCTGGCTCTGCCTTCCAAGCGTTGGGATTAAGGCAGGTGTGGTTCTAAGCAGCTGAAGGAAGAGTAACTGACACTCGGGAGAAAATAGGGAATTCCCATTTCAGTGGCCGTAAGTCAAGGCCGCTCATCTGTGTGCACACGCTCAGCGGCAGCCATGCATCGCAGCAGTGGAGCCGAAACAGTCCAACGGGCCCCGTGGCCAGCGAAGCCCAAACTGTTTACTGTTTGGCCTCTGGCAGGTTTGCCGATCCCTGATCCAGATGAGAGAAATTAAACCGCAACATCACTATGGACACCTGGTAATATCCGAAGACGTGTCATCCCCGTGTCTCCGGGCTGGCTGGACTGAAGCCAGGCAGAGAACGGGCGAGGGCTCCTAGGCTCTCGGTTCCCGCCCCACCGCCACAATCGGCCCTGCTGGCTCCCAAACAAGCTCTTTCCTTGAAACTGTGGAATAATAAACAGACTCTGACTACACGGGTCTCTCATTCATCTGCTTAACACTTACAGGCTTACCAGGCACTCTTTAAGGACATACACATATTTTAAAAATTTTTTTATTTAGAGAATATAACTACATTACATAATTACATTATTTCCCCTTCCATTTCCTCCCTTCAAACCCTCCCAGAAGCCTTTCCTTGCTTTCTTTCAAATTCATGGTCTGTTTTTTGATACATTGTTGTTACATACATATGTATGTATATATGTGCGCATGTGTACATATAAATTCTTAAATTCACAAACACAACTTGCTCAGTCTGTATAATGTTACTTATATGTGTATGTTTTCAGGGATGACCATTTGGTATTAGATAATCAATTGGTGTGCTCTTTCCTGAAGACGACTATTTCTCTCCCTCTCAGTGAAAGGACTCTAGGTAGCTCCAGCATGACAAACATTGTGTGGCAAGCCGAGCCCTTCCCCCATCCATTAGATGACATTCCTAAAGCTAGCCACCAAGGTCTATTTCCTTATTCGGCCACTTCCTCCTCCTGAGGCTGACTACCAAGGTCCCACTATGGAAGTATTGAAGTTCAGCAATCAAAAGCCCCCTTAGGCCGCCAGAATTAACATATCCAATTAAAATTAAACACAATGATCTGGAGAGATGGCTCAGGGGTTAAAAGCTGTTCTTCCTGAGGTCCTGAGTTCAATTCCCAGCAACCACGTGGTGGCTCACAACCATCTGTAATAAGATCTGGTGCTCTCTTCTGGAATGCAGGTGTACACTGTATACGTAATAAATCTTTAAAAAAAAATAAATAAACACCTCATCCTAACATAGGGTTCCTCCTTTTACCTTTATAAGCCACCATTTTCCTGAGCCACATCTGTCTCCTCTTTAGCCAGAGGCGGTCCTTTGTCTCAAATACCCTGCCCCCACTCCCCTGTTCCCTTCCCCTTTTCCTTAGTCCTCTATCTCCTGTCTTTGTCTCCTACTCCCTGCCCTCTGTCCCTCTGGGGCAAATAAATCTCCTTTGTGCTGAGACTTGGTCTTGGGGTGTCCTGAGCGGATACCGTTCACTCCACTCAGCATTCCTTAGTTGTCTGTCCGTGTGTAGGGCTGAGGTCCCAGGAGCTTTCTTGCATCAGTGTTAACACGACTGCTGTTGTCCTTGTTCAGTTCATGTTTAGGCAGTCATGTTGGTGAGGCTTTATGGGCGTGGCTTCTGACATTCCTTCAAGACACAATATTACAGCAAACTCCTTGTTCTCTGGCTCTTACAATCTTTCCGCCCCTTCTTCCACAATGATCTGAGTCTTAAGCTCAAAAAGCTGTGTTGTAGGCATATCAGTTGGGACTGTGCTCCACATATACATATTTATAGCTGCATCTTGATGACTTATATACATTTGTGTATAAATTATAGATATGTACATTATATAGTACACTGTGGTAGTGATGTACTTTTAAGAAAAATGAAGCATGTTAATGAGTCAGTGATGACAGGGACATGTTTCTTTAAATAAGTCGGGAAGGGTCTCAGGTGACATGAACAGACCTCCTGTATGAAGTAGGAATACCAATGTATTCCAGGTAGAGGGAACCGTAGTGTAAATGCTCAGGGTAGAAATGTTCTGTGTGCTGAGGGACAGCAGGAAAGCCAAGATGACTTACTTGAAAGCAGAGACAGAGAGGATGCTGGGTGGCAAGGCTCAAGAAATAAGCAGGAGAAATAAGGGCTACTGTGTGGCCTGCTCTGTTGACTTAGAAGGAAATTGTGTGGATACTGACCACGATGGGTCTCAATGACATAGGAGCTCCTTTGGAACCTCAGGCATGGATATGATGATAGGAAGACCTCATGCAAGGCTTCAAGTTGGAAGGCCAGAAGGGAGACCTGGGCCGTTGAGATTGCAGGCTAAGCAGGGTCTAGAGTGGGATTCTGGCTAAGCAGTAGGGTGGACAGGGCAGTCACCCAGGCTTTGTCTCCTCCATGCCCCCCGAGATGTTCCAGAGCCTCATTTGTCTCCCTCTGGCCCAGCCTGCCAGACCAATGTGCCTATATAGTCTCCCACTTTCTTCCTCTGGAACAGAAGCTCCTGAGCAGCAGTGTGTAGGCTGGAAGCAAATATTTATCAACCACTAAGCCAGAGCCTGAAGCTGAAGAGCAGAGAGAATCGGGTAGAGGCAGGATTAGTGAGCTTCTGGGTAACTCCTTCCACTAACAGGAGCATGACTTAGTTGGGTGTGATAGTGGTGTCAACTTGACAGAATCTAGAATCACCTAGAAGATGAGCCTCTGGGAATATCTGTGAGGGATTATTTTATGTTGGTAGGTGTAGGAAGACCCATCTTAATTGTGGGTGAGGCCATTCTCTGTCCAGAAGATCCCAGACTGTGTGGAGAAACAGAGCTGAGTACCAGCATGTATGCATTCACTGTCTCTGCTCCTGACTGTGGATGTGATGTGATCATCTGCTTCAATCTCTGGCCACCCCGACGTTCTCACTCCGTGAACTTCAGAGGAAAGGTGTGTGAGCAAGCTTTAAGTTTTGGGTAAAGAATATGTAGACAGCAAAATGCTGTAATTGTCAGAGAGAAGAGCCATTAACAGAAACCTGTGCTGCCCTGGAACCATAGTAAAGGTGTCCCCATCCAAACGAAGCGGCTGGCAGTATTGTCAACTGGTTTTGAAGCCGTGAAAAACACAAGACTGAAGGTGTCACTGAGAGTAGCTGAGGCCAGGTAATCTCTGACAGGGTCAGAATCCCTGTAAAGAGGTCCTGAGAGGCCATTTGTGTGCAATTATGAAAGTGAAGCAATGAAGACCCTCAGGATACTGGAGATGGATTGTGGGATGTGAGCCAAGGCAAGTTGTAAAAATGAATTGGGACCAATTGGAGAGGCCACAGAGCTGAAGGGGTGTGGCTACCCGTATCTTTGGAGATCAGCCAATTTTATCACAGCCTTGGACACTAGTAGAGAGCTTCAGGGTTTGGTATTTGCTGGACTGGGTTTAGGTCTTGCTTTCCCATGACCATTTGCTGTTATGCCCAGATTCTTCCCTTATGGGAGAAAAAATATTTATTCTATATCATTCTAAGTTGGTTACTTAAGACTTTCGACTTTTAAAGCACTGAAATTGTTAAAAGACTATGTGTGTGTGTGTGGGTGTTATGAGGTGGCTTAGTAGGTCTTTACCTGTTCTATGTGTGCCCTGACAGGCATATGTACACGTGTGCACCCCCACATGCGTACACACACACAAACACAGAAGATCTTTAAAGACGATGGAGACTTTTCAAGTTGGACTGAATGCATTTTACAGTTTAGTGTTGTGTCAGGTTGACAAGGGGTAGAGTTGGGGTCAGTGTAGACTTGCATCCCTGTGAGGGATTTTCTTGGTTAACAGATGTGGAAAGACTCTAAGTCTTGGCATACATACTGTTCCTTTTTCCCTTTGTAGATGCCCTCAGCTGCTTGAAGCTCTTGCATCTTGACTTTCAAGTTTAGACTAAGTCAGAATGGCCTTTCCCCCTTTAGTTGTGCCCTACCCCATCCCCTAAGTAGCCCTGGCTAGCCTGGAACTTGTTATGTGTGCTGGATCAAACCCAGAGATCCCCCCGCCTGTCTCCCTGGTGCTGCGGTGAAAGGTGTGCACCCCCACAACCTGCTAAGTTGCTTCTGTTTGGGTTATTTAACAAAGTGCCAAACAAGTAAGTAGGACATGGGGTAGTTTAGATCTCTCCACCAAAGGTCTAAACGACACACCTCTAGTCCTCAGAGCACAGTGCTTCCCTACTTTGTTCCAGGTGGCTAATGCTTCATGTTAGCCATGCCCACACATGTGCCACAACCTCCTCTTTCCTTTTTAAATACTGCCCCAACTCCATTGTCAAGGATACAAGATTGGGAAAGAATGCTCAGGGAAGAGAAAGGGCATCATCATGTTTTTCCTGTAAAAAAGGCTTTCTCAGTCCTTTACTACTTTGTGGGTGAGAAAGTGAAGTCAGAAGTGGCCAGAGGTTAACGGGCTAATAAACAGCAGGCTCATCTGTAGCCGTTTAATCCTGCCAGGTGAGTCAGAATCTAAAAACCCCTGGCTATTCTCCCGCCCTTCCACTGTACAATGGAGTAGGCATCTACATTTCACACCTACTCAACTAACTACAGGGGGCTATGGCAAAATGCAATTATTGGAAGTTTACAAATAATATATAGCCTCTTGGAAAGTTAGACAAAAGCCAGGTCCAGTGGTGCATGCCTCTTAAAAAAATCTTAACACTCATATACATAAAATAAAAAGAAATCTTAGGACACACACACAGAAACACAAACATAACCCACTAAACTTGTGGGTTACCTTCAAGTGCCAACTCACTCCCAAGTGCTCAAGGAGAGAAGACTCCTTTGCTTTGTTTGTCCCTGTATCCAGGGTCTGGAACGGAGTTTACACCGTCCAAGTTTGTATCAGAAGTCTTTTCCTCTAACACGTATCCCAGGGTCCTGTTTTTTTCCTTTTGTGTTTGTTGTTTCTTCCAGGACTCACAGATCTCCTTGGGAAAGACCCACAATGGTAGACTGTATGTCAAACATTAATCTTTATTTATTAGACAGGTGAGCTTCAACAGTGCTGCACAGTGCCAGCTCAGCTTTCCAGACTCTACTAGAATCCCAAAGCTGACTCTTAAGGGAAAGGAACTACAGTGTTGAGGACGAACGCCATGCTGGCCCAGTGTCGAGCTCTTGTTTTGTCTTTGCTTGCTGAAGGTAGCCATCAGTACTTCCACGTCACGTGGAAAGACAGAGATGCATCAAAGCTCTTATTTGTCCCAGCTGGCAAGTTTTTCATTATTACTTTAATTGGTCTGTCGAGGGCAGGTCAGCAAGTCTAGCTTGCCCAAGGTGCCACAGGGCTCTAACTCTAACCCCAATAACAATGCTGTGGCCTTTCCACTCATCCAAACCAGTAGCAACAAAATCACAAAACACTCATTTGCAAATAGCATATGGCTTTTAGACCCCATCAAATAACTTTATTCACACAAACGTCCCTTAATTTACAAAGCTCAGTCATTCATACACAATAGGGGGATCCACAGTGTTCAAAGAACTTAAATATAATGTATCATACCAACCCAAGTAAGCCAAGTACAAAAAATATTCATATAAAGTTGTTCACACATAGGTCCTATATTACCAGCTTCTGTGCAAAAAAAAAAAAAAAAAAAAAAAAAAAAAAAGGAAAATTAGATTAACTAGTATTGAAACTAACCTTGTGTCTGGCTTTAAATCTCCCTCAAAACCAAATCTGACCCACATGAGCATTAAGAATAACTGAAATATCCTCCGGTTTTGATGGTAGTAGCCTTTGGGATGCAATTTTTTTTTTAAATACCCCCTAAGTAGGTTTCCTTCTTCCTATGACCACACTTGGATTTTTAAAAAAAAAAAAAAAGGCTCACTCCTGGTACTCCCCTCAATCCTAGGGGCCCCCAGGCAACCAATGGCAGTAGATGTGTCCCTCAGAGATGGCTGTGGATGCTGACATCAGCCAATGCTCTAGAATACCTACTGGGCTCCCCTTCCAGAGCATGTTTCCAGACAAGGCTCCTTTCCCTCAAAGTCAACCCTATGCTGCCCTGAGGGCTGCATGACAAACTCAGAATCAGCAAAGGCAGAGGCATCAGCTTCCAGTCTGCTGGCCTGGAGAGCTGAATAACCAAGCTTAGCCAATTCTTAGGTAGACTCCCAGCAGCTGTCTGGAGCTGCCAGATGGGGAGAAAGAACCCAGTCAAGGGTAGGGATAACCCAAAGACCCACCTAGAGTTGAGCCACTAGTGCCCCCAGATGTGGAAGGCGGGGCAAATGATCAAGAGACGAGGTGGGAAGAGCTCACGTGAGGTGAGCAGGGTTGAGGGGGGCAACGGAATAAGGCAGGGCAGTAACGTTCCCTCGTTGGAGGATAGCAGTTAGACTCTTGCTCTTCCCAAGTTTGCAAACGATACCTAAAGGTTAAAACCCACATACAATCCATCCTTTATGCTGTCTTCTAACACAGTAAACAGCTAATAGCATAAAGATTCCCACAATGTTCTTTTCCTGTTCTTGGAAAAAGAGTCACACCAAAACAATATAACCTTATTGCTGAGAACACTGGTTTTCTAAAATAGTGATATGTTAGAGCTGAAAATCTTGGAGGAAGGAATGAGGGGGGTGGGACTGTTGGGGCAAGAAGGCTATGAGGAGGACAGGAGTGGTCTTAGCACCACGGGGTTACGAAGCCAGTGAGTCAGGGGCCTCGGGCTCACTCCAGGCATCTATCCGCCTTCTCTACCACTGGAGTCACCCACTGGCAGTGCCACAGGAAGGCCAGGCCCTATCCAGACTCAGATCTTCACCTAGAGTGGGCGCACTTTTCCTCCAGCTGTAAACAGGGTATTTCTTTAAGTAAACATTAAAACATCCCTCAGGCAGCCAAAGGGCAAACCCTACAAGGTGGGACTCACGTTCCTACTCCCCGCCCCAATGCCCTAGAGCGAGGGAGGTTAAAGCCCGACCCTTAGTCTCCTATGACCAGAAGGGGTTAGCTGGAGCCAGTTCCCATGGTGCAGTCGGTGTCTTCCTGGCTAGAGGTATGAACAGGGAGGGACAAAGGCAGTGTGCATGTGTGGGCAGCAGCATTTGGTCCTGGTCTAGAGCTGCTGGAAGGGCCACAGAGGCAAGAGGGAGGTGTGTCTGGCTACAGCCCACGGGAGGTGGGTGGGGGCTCAGAGGTTTCCGTCCCCTGTGGCTATACAGGTGGGAGAGTATGAGTACAAGTGACGAATGGACAGAGAAGACAGCCACCTGCTTCTGGCAGAGTCTGGACAGAGGAGGACAATGGAATAAGGCACTATGATCTGTCCTTCACTCACAGGGAGCTGAGCCTGAGCACAGAGAACTCAGGCCAGGACAGTCTCCCAACAGGCAACCCTCACACCCAAGAAAAGGGACAAACGGTAGAAGTTCTGCAACTTCTAGAATGTGGACAGATCTAACAAACCTGGAGGCACCTGAGATGATGCCCCACAGAGCTACTGGCAGGCCTGCAACCCATATAGAGGCAGAAGGGGAGGAACAGAGGACAAGGATGCTGATCCCTAAGAGAGACGGAGAGCCAGGCTTTGGGAAGACTACAGAGCCCACCGGGGGCTGACTCACTGGCCATAGCACAGCAAGCGTGTCACCAGGCCAGCTTCCATCTGGCTGGTAGGTGATAGCATAGACTGCAAGGGGGGGGGGGACACAAAACAAAACAAAACAAAACCAACAACAACTAATGCAGGAACAGGCACTTGGGGCTCAAGACCTGGCTCTCATCTGAGCCAGAGATAGAGAGAGGTGCAGTCATCAGGCCAGAGCCAGCTGGGAGCATGGAAGATAAGGTGCAGGGAAGCAGGCTACCCTCCCCGGGCTACCCACCTGCAACCTGTGGGGGCTGCTTTGACACCAAGAAAAGTCCGGTGGGAAAGCACCGTAACCCAAGTCTTGATTGTAGAGAGCTAAGAGACGGGGACGAGAAAGAGCAAGGTCGGTAGACTAGTGATTTGCTAGGAACCCAGAGCAGGACTACGGCAGGAAGTGTGGGGTCCTGAGCTCAGAGACTGCTTTTCCCATCTGCTCAGGCACAAAGACAGCAGCACCCAGGGGAAGGGAGGGGCGTGGAACAGAAATGGAATGTACTTTGCAATTAGGGGCTGCTGCTGCTCCCACCCTCCCAGGTGCTTCTCTGATTAGGCTCAGGAGGCTGCTTAAAAAGTCACTCAAGGAGACGAGATGCTATCACAGTACAGCGCAAGGTAAGGGCCTACATTACCACCTGCAGCCACGTACCCACAGGAAGCAGCAGCTGACCTCTGGCCAAGAAGAGGAAGAAACTTTGGTGCTGAGAGAAGGCTGGGAAATGCAAGTGGACAGAGCTGATCAGGGTTCCGTGTTGCAATGGCCTTCCCACACTACAGGACCAAGGGACAGCTGCTGGAAGAAAAGCTCTCCTTGGCCTCACTTCCCTAACCGTCCTAGTTTAGGAAGGTAAACAAGAACGAACAGATACCTTCCTTCCTTGTCCAGAGACCCCATCTCATGTGACCAGAACAGGGTGAACAATCTGGAAACGTTTTGGAGCAACCGAAGGTGCGTCCCAGTCGAGGGATGCACCAGAGAGAATGACAGGGTCCATGAAGCAGCTGGAGGGAAGGTATCGTCCCTTAGGAGGCTGTGAGAACACTGCAGGGAGTTAAGAGTGAAAGGCTGTGCAGACAGACAGCAGAGTCATGGGGATCCAGGTTGGGATGCTTTAAGACGGCTAGCTGCTCTACGGGCCCTCTAGTAGCCATGCGGGCATCCCTGTCTGCCTCATACCTCCCTATTCAAGGCAGGTCCCTTCTCTTCTCATCAGACAACAGTTACAAAGAGGGTGGTCACCTAACACGAAGTCCCTGCGGGTAAGAGAGATGGCGCTTGACAGTATCACCCGGTGGTGAGTGACACCATGGATCCTGATACACAGGGCACACCTTTCACTGTGAGGAAATGATGGCAGCAGCCAGTTGAGGGTACTCTGCAATGGTCAAAACTGGGGCTAGGTAGTCGCTATGACAGGCTGGACTTGCAGCACCCTGGGAAGATAATCCAGGAGGCAAAATCCAGGGAAAAAGGTATTGGCCTCAGAGCAGTGGCCAGAGGCCAAGGAAGACCAAGTGACGAGGGTCAGCACAACAGTCCTAATAGAAGATAGGCTTGTGCAAGTGGGGTGGGGGTGGGGGAGTCTTTATCCCCAAGTGACGGGATGATCACTCTCAGTCTCCTTCCTCAGGGACTCCGCTTGGAAAGGGCAGAAGGAAGCAATTCCAACTACAGTGAGTCCTGGTGTGGCCTGAGGCTCCCAAGAACTTAAAGAGAACCAAACCCATGGTTTAGGTCTTCTTTAGAGTCCTTCTGGCCAAACCCTGGTCTTCCTCTTCTGAGAGCTTCTTCATCTCTGATCCTGACTGAGGCCTGAGGGCTGGCCAGGACCAGCCCATCCAAGGAGTGCAAGAGCTCCCACGTCTGGGAGGGAGGGAACTCGGAGGCTGCTTCCTTGTATCTTCGCACCGAAACTCGGGGCAGATAGAACTTCTTTGGGAAATGGGATGCTAGAGCAAAACTGAGATGTGTAAGAAAGAAAACAGAACATGAAAGATAAAACTAAAATTGTTTCCTAACTTAAGAAATTAACGGATTAACGGTGAATATATGCATAAGCTTTGCCCACATTCAATGTTCTTAAAAACAAAACAAAAACTCAAACAATACAAAGGTGCCTGTCCAGAGTGTAGCCTTCTGCTCTTCAGAAGTCTTGATGGTTTAATGTTTAAAATAATAATTATTATTATAACAAAGGAAAAAGAAAAGGGTAGCGTGGGAAACCCAAGCAAAAGCTTCACATTGTGGGAGGTCCAGCTGTCAGGAGATCGCCACCACCTGTACCCTCTGCCATCCTGTCCGAGACATGATGAGACTGTGGGTCCCGAAGGATCGACCTGGAAGACAGAAGGTAGGCAAAAGTGGACATTGGATCAGTGGGTGAGGGTACAGGGCCGGCACCCAAACCAAACTGACCCTGAAGCTGTGTGAGCTGGGTTTTCTAAGAACTCGACGTGGAGTAAGCTGAGCCACTCACTACCTTGCCGTCTGTAAAGACACTCTCATTTCTCGGTAAGGAAACTGATGTGGTCAAGGTCGTAATGACTAAGGGCGGACCCTGGAAGAGGGAACATAGGCATGCTGGCTCCATCAGCAATCTGATGACAAATCTTCTCTCTACCTTCTTCCCACTCCAGCATCCCTGTACTCTACAGGACCTATTCCAGACAGAAGTTCCCAACAGACCCTGATGGTCTTGGTTCTATTTAGCCTTACACTTTCTTCTCCACTCTCACCCACAACTATTGGCATAAGCCTCACAGCAACCCTTGTAAGATTTCGCTGTCCTTTACAAATGGGAAAATGGTACTCAGCATCTGAGAACCTACACTAAGTTAGCCAGCAAGTTTTAAAGAGACCACATTTACCCTCTCCTCCTAGGTCACTTGGACTCAGAAAGGTCTCCCAGAAGCAAGTGATAGGACCCATTCTGCCCACAACATCATCTACTGGGGCTATGACTGAGTGTTCTGGAGACAAAACAGTCTTAGTAAACAGGCTCTCAGCTGGCTGTGTGCAAATTCAAGCCCTTTGTTCTTTGGTTTCATCATCTACACCTATGTCATAAGCTGTTTTTGAAGATTACATAAATTCAGTTATGCATGGCTTAATGATATATGAAATGTAGAGCTGCTTGAACATGACAGTATTTATGGGACCACCATTGTATATTGTCTGCTGTTGCCTGAAACATCATTTTGTGTCACACTGTATTACTTAGAAGAATGCCTGGTCCTGTGAGCACTGGCTGCTATTTGGGAACTTCTTTGGTGCCAGGCCTCAGGAATAAGACAAGAAGCTGCCCTTCAAGGAAACCTAGCACATAAAAGCCAATAGAGATTAGTCTTGGGTCAGCTCCATATTCTGAGCCACTTAATCACATAGCTAAGTATAGCTTTGTCTTAGGCAAGGCAGGTCATCTATCTGGGCAGCGATGTTCTAAAGTTTTCAAGGTGCACAGTTTCACCCTATGACGGCCCAAACAAGCCCTTCCCTGTATGCGTACAACCCTTCACGGCTTCCTTGCTCCATGGACACACCGAGCTCATTGTCTGCAGCTTGACAAGTACGCCCTGGTTCCAGCCCAGTGTGTACCCTCTTCACTGGAGCTGCGGTCAGTACAGCCAGATGAGACTGGCCCCATAGACTCAGGTCTTAAGGTGGCCTAGCTCATTCACAAAAGTGACACCAGGGTGGGCCTGTCTGCCTGTCTCCTCTAAAGTCTTCCGTCTCTTTTGGGCTCTGAGTAGAAGGAGTATAAAGTACCGGGCCTACAGAAGCTTCGGACATATGCAATGTGCCCATTTCCTTTGCCTGTGTCTCCAGCTAGACTCTGAATGCACCTTCAGCCATTCAGCCATCACAAGCAGTTGCAGGCACCATGGGAAAGGCATCTCCCACACTGTTGGAGGATGGGAAGCAGCTGGGAAAGATGCTTTCAGAACTTCAGGTCTGCTGAGAGCTAGAGCCTGATAGCTCACTTCTAGAAACCTAGCTATCACCTCTAACTCTAAACATGATAAAGAATTCACAAATAAAGATGTTCAATTATGGGAAATTACTTCCAATGTCCCAAACTAGAGACTAAAAAAAATGTTATAGTGAAGAATGAGAGATGGGTGGCATTTATGCATCAGTGGGAAGCCTGTTAATGAGTCAAGTGGAATACATAAGTTACAAAGCTGTGTAGTAGAAAGTAGGAATATGGTTTGTCTCTACAGCTCAGGATGGAGGTTAAAGTCCTTACAAGGTAACAGGTGAAAACTTGGGGTGTTTGAATGGATGTGGCCTTTGGGAGGTAATTAGGATTACATAAGTCATTTGGGTGGGATTCCATGATTAAGCTCTGATGGTCTTTTAAGGGGAGATCCTAGGGGCTGGAGAGATGACTCAGTAGTTAAGAACATTGGTTGCTCTTCCAGAGGACCTGGGTTTGAGTACCAGTACACACAAGCAACTATACTTTCAGTTTCATAGGATCCTATGCTCTTTTCTGACCGCCATGGAAACTAGGCATGCACATGATACATATACATACATGCAGAAAAAGCAGTCATATACATGAAATAAAATGAGTAAATCTAAAAAAAAAAAAAAAAAAAAAAGAGGGAAAGCCTACACACATACTGAAATACACACAGAGACACAGACAGACAGACAGACACAGACACACACACAGACTTTTGGATACATGATGCCCTGTGTTGCCTCAAAAGACAGCCAGCAAGAAGGGACCAAAACCAAGAATCACCTTTTATCCTTACGTTTAACTATTATTAAAAAAAACAAACAAAACTTATACATAAAAACCAGAATGTACCAAAATTAACCAGACCCAACCTCTCTACATAAAAGCACACACTCTGCAAAGAGGTTAAGTGTAGAGTAAGGGAAGCATCTCCCAAGGAAGGAGAAACAGAATATATAGTTACAGACAAATTGGGGGAGAGGGATGGAATGGGAGGATTAAACTGAAGGCAGGAGGAAAGGAAGAGAGGAATACGGAAGGGATTATGGCGAGGGACAACTAACACTGAGGACCACTGGAGGGGGTCATATGGAAACTGACTACTGTAGAAGCATCTTTTAATATATACATATAAGAAAGAAATCTAAATGGAGTCAAACCATGGAGGAGAAATGCCCTCCCTATGTAGTTTTCTCCACCAAGCAAAACTTCCGGTGCCAGGAATGGGTTAAAGGGGCCCCATGGAAAGCCCCCAACAACTCAGGATACTGTGAAGGATATTGGTTGCTTTCTACCAGCTGATGGTACAGCCTACTGCTGCAAACAACACTTACATATCTCCTTGAACACGGGGAAGCCAACCTGGTACCTAAGCAGAGCCTTCACCCCTATTGACAAGTGTTCATGATACTGGAAGGTACTCTGCATGCTCCCGGAGGAGAAAGGGAACCGCAAACCCAGCTACAAACCCTGTGATCTACCATGGTAACCTGCCTGCAACTGGAACAAACACTGTGGGAATAACCAACCACTATCTGAATGGATTAAAGACCCACTCCGTGAGATGGAACCCATGCCTGACACTGCTTGGGTGGCCAAGAACCTGAGACTGGATAAGCAGGTCATAGGCCTAGAGGAAAACCAAATACCAAATTTTTCTCCTAAAGAAACACAGCAATAAAATGACTCCTAACAACTTTGTGCTAAGCCTATAGATTGGTGTCTTGCTCAGCCATCAGAGAAGCTTTCACTTACAGTAGATGGGAAAGGGACCTACAATTGGGCCGTGCACAGACAATGAGAGATCTCATTCTTTGTGGACGAGGAGGTGGAAAGACTTGAAGAGCCAGCGGATATGCATGACACCAAGGAAACAAGGCCTTCCAGACACAGAACTGATGCACCTATGAACTCACAGAGACTGTGTTAGCATGCACAAGTCCAAGCTAGACAGGGCCCAGCACTGAGAGGGGGAACCAGACAGAGCTTCCATCCCTAACCAAAAAGCTATCTTCAATTGGCAAAGGCTTGCCAAAGGAAACCTAGTTTTCTCAATGGAGTTCGAGTATATACACTATACCTAGGGCACCCCCGCCTCCCATGCCCAGCAGTAGATGGCCAACACAAACTCAATGGTATTTTTGGAGTTTTTTTTTTTTTTTTTTTTTTTACCTTACTGGTCTTTTGCATATTATCGTTTCCGGTTTTGTGTTTATGTGTTTTGGGTGTTGGGTGTCTCTCTCTGTATGTATGAGTTTCTCCTGGTTTTTTGTTTGTTTTGGATTAAATTCTAGTTTGTTTGTTTGTTTTTTTAAATTTGTCTGTTTCCTAAAGAGAAAAAGAAAAAATGAGTGGAGTTCAGTGGGTGAAGAGGTGGGGAGGATCTGGGAGAAGCTGGGAAAGGGGGAACCATGATCAGAATATATTAAATGGGAAAAAATGTTTTCAATTCAAAAATCAAAAACAAACAAAACCAGCATGCACCAAAATTAACCAGACCCGAGGTCTATATGTAAGGAGCATGAACTCTGGGGAGAAAACTCAGATCTCTGAGGCCTGTTTCACTGGATGCTTCTGCTCCCCTACTGGCAACAGGAATGAAAGATTCCCCCAAAGGTCTGCTTGAGGACTTCTTCCCAGTTTTCAACTTGGCTTCTCATACTCCCTGATGACCTAGCAGCCATTCCAGCCTCATGCGGCTTTTCCCTGTTGCTTTCTGCCTGTGTTTTCAGAAGATGAGCAGGTGAAACATAAGACAGACAGGCACGCTTTTCCAGGGAAGCCACAGCACATGCTTATAGGAGGATGGAGGTGGCACTTTTGTCTACCTCAACAAGAACAGTAAAGACTATCTGGTTTGGAGTCAGAGCAGCCAGCCCATTACTAATGCTCGTTAGAAGATGACCATTAGAGCCTTGGTGGGCTCTTGCCAGCCTCCACATCCTAGTCACAACCATGATCCTTGCCTCCCTCCCTTCCTATTTTTTGGAAATGCAGACAGTGTGATTTACATTTTAATGTCTGCTGTGAGGAGTGGGAACTCCAATAAACTGCCAGCAGTCCATCTGGTTCACTCATACTCACCTATTCACCACTCGGCTGGCAGAGTGGACACTCCAACTACCATACTGTCCAATGGTCATTTTGGCTGAGGGCATCAGACCTAGAACTTAACTTTTTTTGTTGTTTTATTGAAACAGGATCTCATTCTGGCTTAGACTCAGGTTGGTCTCTAAGTCAAGGCAATCCGCCCACCTTAGCCTCCCTGAGTGCTGGGATAACAAGCCTGAGTCATCATGACTAGCCTGGAATTCACTTCTCAAGCCTTAATTCAGGACTAGCTTCTATCTCCCATACAGGGTGAGAGAATGAACAGTGATGAAGAGCAGCCCTGAGCTCTGGTCAGAGGGCATAAATCGGCCATAATGGTCCCAAAGACAAGCCTCTCGCCTCGGCCTCTTAAGTACTTACTAGGACTACAGGCATCTGCTACCCTGTCCAGCGTCCCAACAGTCGTTTTGTTAGAGCAAATTTACAACTTGGTCTCTAGTGAGTCTTCTCTTGGGGTGAGAGCCCCCTTGTCTTAGGCTTTAGCACCCACTCTTCTGCTTCCTTCCTCATCTGGCTGTCACCTAGCCTTCCAGGTCCCCCTCCGGACCTCCTCCCACAAGGCATGGATGGCCTAAGAACAGTCTTTGCAAGGCTTCTGCTTTGTGGTGAGCCTCGAGGCCCGACAGCCTCTACTCCCCACACTGCCGGCCTCCACCTCACTACCATTAGACTAGTCTGCTGAGTCTCTTAGGGCTATCACATACCACACGCTGCTGCAGGCTCCAATGAGCTCATAGACAGAATGACTGATGGAAACTCTCAAATTAGTATGCACGGCAACATGAAACTAACTTATGAACTCCTCAGATACATCCAACAGGACAGCATTAAGGGGGAAATATGGTTATAAGAACTTCTGTGACTAAGCTCCTCGCCTACTGCCCAGTACTGACACACACCCACAGCGAGCATCTGAGCAGCCAGCCAGTACACGGAGGAAGAAAGTTCATTCACACCTATGAAGATTTGGCCACTTCTCCACGCTCTGACATCTGGTGAGGGACAGAGCTGGGACTGTGCCCGACCCTGATGCCTGGGCTACTTTGGAACCAAGCTGAACCATCCCTCGGCTCTCTCACCATCAGAGCTGGCCAGGAGAAATGATGCATATGGAGACCATGAATTTTTCTGACATTTAGACAGTCTCCTGGTTACAGAAAGAGGCTCCCGGCTCCACCTTTTCTTCCCAACTTCTCAGCAGGAGAAATTCCCTCAAAGGGAAAGCAGATTCCACACAATGCTCACCTTGAGAGAGCTCCTGAAACCCAGGTGTGACAAAGCTGAGTGACAGCTGGCTCCAGACTGTCCCTGGAGTTACATCACACATAGTACACGGCTCATGTCAAGAGCAGAGTTAGAACCTGGCAACTATCTGTCTATAAGGTGGAAAGTAAATAAATAGTAATTAGGTTTTGAAAACGGCTTTACTCCTCGAAGGTGGCAAGTAGCTCAGGAGGTAAGAATGGAGTTCTGGCAGTGCTGGAGGACTCGGACTCCACACTCCTAATTCACAACGTCAGAGGGGTGGCTGTGGACAGATGGCGGCTCTCAAAGCAAACAGGCAGTATCCACTCGGACCCAGGAGGCTCACCCTCCCGTCTTCTACATCCCACGCGCCCACTTTGTGCAGAGGAATCTGGCCTCTTGGCTTCTCTGAAAGGCACGATAGCTCTGGGCTGCAAGAGCACGGGCAAGTCTTAGGCAGATTCCCAGGTGGAGGCCTCGTCAGACACAGCAGGAAGAACTGCATCTCTACAAGGTGGACAAGGACAGGAGAGGCCTGGCTTCCGGTACCGCAGGGTTTTCCTTTAGAGACTTCACTTGTTCCCCAAGTGCTCAAGGAAGAACTTGACAACAGAGAAGGGATTTTTAATCCAACGCTCTTCTACTCTCAGGAATTTAGCGTGGGGTCTAGAATCCCTGAAAGGCCTCAAATCCTCAACGTGTACGTCATCTACAGTTTTCTGGTAGACCATCTCACTACTCAGATTCTGAGATGCATCCATGACATAAGGTCCAGTGAAAGCCAGGAGCCTGACTTATGCAGGCAAAAACTAACCAGAGGTAGCCTATGAATGCCCAGAGGAACTGCCCAGGGCTCTGGAGGTAGGCATAGGTAAACAGTATGTGTGGCTGAGATGGCAGGGAAGCAGGTCAATGAGAAAGGGTGAGCACTATCTCTTCAAACGGAACCTGGGACCCTTCTTCATGCATACAACACCATGGAGAGACATGGGCTCTATCTCCTATCACCTGAAGCTGGATCCACAGCTAATGTACCCCCTAAGAAACACATTTCTGAAGCACCACTGCTAACCCAATGGCTGTCAGGGCAGGACCGGTGAGAGAAAGGACAGGAGCAGAATTTAAAGCCAGGGTCGCATGCTGTTGAAAACACGGCAGCTTCTCCTGTACTTGGACAGAATGCTCCAAGGGGCAGTGAGCGAGCCGATGGCAACTGCACTCAGGAAGCTCTTGTACCTGGAGACCTGCTCATAAGATGGTCACATCACCGTATTACTGACAATACTATTTCAAGCCATCTGACTCCTTAAAGTGTGCTGCTGAAATTAATAGTATTAAAAAGTTCACCAAATGGACACCAAGAAGAATCCCTGGCCAAGATGGAAGAGTCTAGATTTAAAAGGCTCCATGGTGACCTGATAGTAGTCAGGGCTGTCTGCTGAGTCATCCTGAATGTGCTGGAGAACTTGGACCCACTGAGATCTCTGATCTGACCTTGACTAAGTCAACAGGTCTTGGGGCTAGGGCTGGGGCTTTTCCTTGGGCACTTTAGCTAGTGAGCAGGTCCTGGATGAAATAAGACTGAAAGAGGCAGGTTTTGTTCCTAGAAACAGCTCTGATAAAATCAGCATTAGATAGGTAGATACCATAACAAACACCCTGCCTCAAGCTTATTACGGGAAGGGCTGAAATAAAAGCTGCCAATTGCCTCAGTTAGGCCCCACAGAACCAGGTTCAACTGAGCTGCTGTGATTAGCAGAGAAAGGGCTCCAGGGAAAAGTCGGGGATCCTGGGATTTCCCCAAAGGACACTTTCCCACCAGGAGGAAGTCATCTAAGTCCTTGTTTCTAAAGGCAAGGTCACTCTTCCATGTAGTGACAGGACAATTTGTGGTTATAAAGGAAAGCCTCAAGGCCAAAATGATAGAGGCAAAAAGATTGCATGGTCTTCTGGTCCAGCTCAAAGCTGAGCATGCCACGGGAAATCCTTGGGGCTCTTTCTAAGGAGTCTGTGGCTTTCTTAGGGGAAAGAAGGGTTCCTCTACACATTATTAAGGAGAGAGAAAATGATACTCGTGGTCAGCTTATGAAGGTTTGGCAAAAAGAAAATACCACGATTTTGGTAAAATGGGGCATTGCCACTGCTAAATTCTTTGCTTGCTGAACTTCAGTGGAGACCACTGTGAGCACCATCCTGCATTTCACACAGGGAAAAAGCCCAGAGAAAGGAGAGGAGCTGCCCAGAGCCACTGACACAGCAAGTGGAGTGTGGCTTACATGAAGATTCCATAGCAAGCCCCTCAATGTCACTACTGTGGAAGCTTCGCTACGGTCAGGGAACTGCGCAGCTCATGCTCTCTGCAGAGGCACCTGCCAGGCGTGCTTCTGTAGCTCCCTCCCAGGCTGACCCACCTCCTAAAGCCTACAGGCACCGTTCCACCCACTCTCCAGCCCCACCTTCTTTGCAAGATCAAGTTCATCTTCTTCGGGCTGAGAAAGCCCCCGGCAGCTCAGAGATAGCTGACCTTCGTAGGAGGCAGCCTAGGCTCTTCTCACATATTCCTGTGCTCTGACAATGCTCACTTGGAGTTCTGCTCAGGATGCCCTTCTCCACGTGCATCTAGACATGAGAGTCCCAAACGTGGCTGTCACTTATCTCAACAAGACAGCACTCTTTTCTCTGAGCTGCTACTGGCCTTAAGACGCTCTGGACCCCCCAGGATTGCCTACATGGCCTCTTTGGAGCACAATGGAGGAGAGCCTGGGCTGGAGCTTCAGCCTTGAGCCTTGTCACTCACATAGCTAAATCACTTCCTCTCTGGAAAGGAAGTGAGAACATGGAGAAGGGACAGCAATATCAACGGCACAGGATTTAACAAGATAAACAGCAGGAGTACTGAGTCTGGCAAGCTCAGCAAGTTGAGGAAGTAGGGGTTCCCTTTCACATCCCACTTATGTTTCCCAATGATGAAGAAGCCAGCTTGTCCCAGGCCTGCATATGCTCACATGTGCAAAGAGAAAGGACCTAGGGGTTCCTGGGTTCTACTGTCAAGACCTGCCTTTCCTTTGTACCGCGTATCGTTCAAACCAAGGTGTGAAAGGATACTGAAAGACAGAAGCCTCTTCTCAACCAGCCAGAAGTCCAGTTAAGGCTATGGAGGCACCCCTAAGCTTTTGATAACTGTCCTTAGGTCCTAAAGACAGCTGAGAGGACTGTGACAGTGGCTTGAAGCTCTCTAGCTGATCAGAATTATAATCTAGTTAGTAGGAAACTCCTTGCTCTGGCTGTCTTCAGTTCTTGCCACTGCTAAATTGAAATCACCTTCCAACACAGCCCCATTCACCCAAGGTCAAGGAATGGGGTTGCAGAAGACTTCCGTTAGTCTTCCTGCAGCATCAACCCCCAGCTCTAGGAGCAGGTGGGCAAGTGGAGTTCTGGTTTTCTGTAACGGAGATGGAGCTGTGTGTTCTCCAAAGGCTTTTTATACCACAGTAGAATGAACCTAGGCCCTGAGATGGTCCAGGGAGGGAGGAGGACGTCTGGACTGTGTCAGTGGTGACAGCTGTACTTCACTTTAGGTACTTGGCTTAAACCCCAGAACAAGTTTCATAAAGGTAAAAAGTCACCCTGTTGTTTGTCTGGGTGTGGTATTTTCACACCCATTTCTGCTGCCCCATGCAAACTGAGAGTTCCTTCCAAACATTCACCAGATCCAAACAGGCAATCTGGTTACTAACAACAAATGAGTGCTTACTTGGGACTTCCAGTTTTCTTTATGTCTGGTACAAGGGGCTGGGTCCCGCTGGCAGTGTCTGAGCAATCTGCCAAGATCTCAGCATACTCCTACTCCACGCCTGAGATTTGCCCTCGACTCCAGCCTTCAGGAAGGGCATGTCTTCGGCATGTCCAATAAAAAGGAGAAAAGGAAAAGCAAAGGGGTGCTGTATCTGCTGTATCTGTCTGGTTGCTAAGGGTGTCCCTTTCCCAGAGAATGGACAGAGATACAGAACCAACCAGCTGCCTCACATCGTTTTGGTAATTTTACTCACTGGACAATATGATAAACACTAAAACCCAACATGATATAGCCAGTCTGTTTCCCTCATCACTGCTATAGCACCAGGCTTCTGAATTCAGAAAACCAAAAAAATCCAGCCATCATTCACAAGACTCCTTCCCCCAGCATCAAATCAAGATTTGTTTTGTAGCCGGAAAACAAGCATTTCTATCTTCCTTACTATGCCTTACGGGGTACCTGGGTGGCTCTAATACATTCTTCTCAAGTCCCTAGACATCATTTCCTTTAACAAAGAAACAAAATACAGAATTCTTTCTGACCTGTTTATGTTGCAGGCTGAGTTACAGCTTTCCCCTGGTACCTCTTACTGAAAGTGAAATTCCGTTAAAGTTGGGAAATTCACTGCAGTGTTTTATAGTATTGATTTATTTTAAACTTGCTTGGCATTTTTAAGACCTGCCATGCCTCTGAGCCCTAGAAATGCTGAAAGGGATCTCTATTTCCTCTGATTTGGAGTATCATGAGGGTATTAGGTGAATGAAGAGGGGCAGGCAACTTATCTGCGCTTCCCACTTTGTCAAGACAAATCTTAGGCACTCTCCTCAGGCCTGACTCCATGCATCAGCACTTGGGAATCCCACCCTCCTCTCACAACAGAGTAGTCCTGAGTGAACAAGGCCTCCTCCGCACATACCCAAGTGATCTCCTCGCAGCTCAACTATGATAAGATATTCCCAAACTCCCTCAAGAACCAGCCCTAAATATTTCTCCACAAAGGCTTGCCTGCTCTCCAGAGCCATCATCTATAACTAAACTGCAAGCTCTCAGGAGACAACGCTGACTTCTAAATGACCCATGCCATCAATGGGTACCTGCCTGCCAGGTTCTAAGATGAACTCCCCTACCAAACCTGACTTGGCCCCAGAATTTTCCAACACAGGGTCCCAGGCGGTCCCACCCATGAGAGCAGACAAAATGATGGCATCCGAAGCTTTAGTCAGGATCTGAGAAAGTTGGGAGATCTGTCACTGCAAATTATGACAACGTTCCTCTTCTGCTTTGGGTCCTCATCTACCTGAAATTTCTGGCTGACTTTTGGGAACAGGCTTCAGCCAGGACTCTTCTTTTCTCAAGCTGCTGCTGCATCACTTAAATGAGAACACCCCTTGGTTATATGGGTGTCTCTATCCGAGCCTGCCTCCCCTGCCAAAGGGCAGTGTCAGAGTAACCCAAAGAAATCTGGACACAGGTAGACATCACCAACGCAATGGCTGTCATCCTGCTGCGGTATGCACACCAAGAGCAGCTGTGTCTGTGGAGGACACCCACAGGAACTATGTATGCAGGCCTATGAGGGCAGACCTTTCTGGAAGGGAACTCATGGCCTGCTTTCAAAGCTTGAACCACACAAATGTGGTTTTCAAGAGACTGCAGAAGGCAGACTTGAAGGGATGGAAGCTCTGACCACACACACTGTATCGAATTCTGACTCTTCATGAACTGCTGCTCTCATACAGAATGAGGACAAATACATAACTAGACAGATGATGTAGAACAGTAAGTACATAACAATATGAATTCCATGAATAAGTTAATTCAGGGATAGAGATGAAGAGCAAGAGCACTGGCCCCAACTCACAGGCCTCCCAAAGCAGGCTTCTTTGATAACATGAAGTTATTACTTTGGTCAGTGGGAGTGTCTTCATGTCCCTAGGGTCCCAAGAGATAGATGAAAGTCGGAAGAAAGCTAAACCTTCAGGCAGCTTTGCTGGCAGCTGGATGATTATCAGAGTCCCTCAGATTTACCCAAGGGATGTGATCTCTGCTGGGTGGACTCAAGGATGTCAGAGAGAGCCCAGAGTATGAGCAGCATCTGGGCCTTGCTACCAACAGCCCCAGGGCAGGCCTGTTCCTTCCAGATGTTTGCATATCCATCCAGCTTGCAGGAACAGAGGGCCCCTGGGTGGGTACACAACCCATTACAGAACTGACAGCTCAGCTTCCTAAAGTCTGAGAGCAGGAGCCATCAAGAGGTAGCAACAAGGATGCCCCAGGAAGCTGCCTGAACCTGATAACCAGCTTTCCCCATTTGTGAAGGAAAACTCCAAAACACCTAGAAAGATAAGGCCCCAAGGACATGTGTGTGCACTGGTCCCTAAGCCAAAGTCATCACAGTCAAAGGCAAGTTCCATTTCCTGGGACAAGAAAGAACCAAATATGGCATCTTCCCCCAAAGTTCTCTCTTGGCACAACTCTGTGGAGTGCTAATGAGACCCGGTTAAGACAGCACTGACCCCTGCTCTAGACACAGGGACGCAAAACAAGTTAAGACAGAAAAGACAAGTTCTAAGTCTGCCTGAACCACCCCCCCAAAATTGTGAATCAGTAGATCCCCTGTAGCCAAGTGATCATTCTACTAAATGCCTCATTCTTATGGATGCAATAATCTACTTCAGGCCACAGAGTGGCAAGTCCCTCCTCCTGCCCCCACCAATTCAATGCTCCAGAGACTAAGGCTAAAATCAGCTTCTGGGACAGAAATCAAAGGCCTTGGCCCTTTATCAACCACACCTTTCCTTGAGGCCTGGCTTGGACCAAGACATTAAATCTCATAGAAGAACTACCTCCCATGGGAAACCTACTAAGTTCTCTTACCCTTGCCTGCACTTCAGACTACTTAGAGCTGGACAGCCAATGTCAGGCTGGTCCATGCTAAGTTATTCACCGGATTCAATTATGACTATATCTTAAGACTTGAGTTAAAATCTAAAGTCCACACCTTATTAGTTCTATCTATAACCTTCAACAAACAAAAACCAGGTTTAGTTCTTTGATGTTAAGCAACTACCAAGACCTCATATGGAGTGAAGAATATTTTCTATGACCTCATCCCTCCACAGATACCTCAGGTCATATCAACATCTGATTTCCTTCAGCAGGCTTTAGCTGTCCATTCCAAATATGTCACCCAAGAGCTTGGCTTCAAAAGGCCCTAATAATAGAAATCTGTGTATTGGACCACAAGCTTGGTTATTAATACAAGGCCCTCATATCACAACACCCTCTCTGGGAAAGTATGGGTTATGGCACCAGAAACATCAGTCTGGCTGGCTTCCTGCTTGGGATAAGGCTGTGGCTGATAGGATTCACTAAAATTACTCTCTTCTAAAAGTGACAAATAAGAGAAAGATAGGCCTTATTGAGCACTTGTTAAATACCTTTCTAGAACAATCAACAGGACAAGTTGGCTTTGTTTTAAAGGCAAATCACCCAATGTTCTTACAGAAAAAAGCTACTAAGCCCGTGCCTCCACCTCGGCTAAGCACACACCTAAAGCTTAACTGAAACAATTAGTCTGGGGCCCTTCTACAACCCCTATAAATTATGCATGGTTAATTCCATTTTGTGGGTAATAAAACCAAGGCCCAAAGTGGTGAAATACTCTGCCTGATGATCATACAGCCAATAAACCACAGAAATAAGACTCAATCCCTACACTGTTTGTAGCCCATTATCTCTCCATACGAATTCTACCTTTCCAGCCCCAAGTGCAGTATCTCTCTCTTCTCATTGTTACAAAACAGCAACAGTAACTACTCATTCAGCACTTACCTAAATGTTATTCAGTTGAGTTTTTCATGTTGGTATTAGGACCAGGTATGCTCAAATTCCCCAGCCATGACAAGTCTAACAGAAAGGTACCTAGACATTAGGGAATTTAAATTCTGCCCCTTCATTTGGGACAATCCTCAAATGAATCCCTGTCTCTGTAGGGTTCTGACTACCACACGCTTCTCAGATCCTCTTCACAGCAAATTCCTCTCAGAAAGAGCCGTCCGTATTACTGCTTCTCAGCCCGCCATCTAGTTTGGGAATTGAGGAAGCTCTACTTTTCCTAACGACAATAGGACGCATTTGCACTTTCCATTTTCCTTCTCCCTTAGAATACAATGGAGTTTTTCAGAACTTACATGATGAGTTGTCTGTACCATGTTATAATGCAGAACCCATGAGATGACTAAGGCAAGAAGTAAACAGACTTGCAAAACCAATGCTAGTTATCTTTAGCTTTTGAGAAGAGTTATTTTTCATAAAATATAATTAAGACAATATCTAACTGGTATATTGTAATTAATCCAATCATTCATCTGAAGAGAGCACTAGAAAATGTTTCTTGGGGCTGGAGAGAGAGCTCAGTTAAGTGGCTTGCTGCTCCTCCCAAGGACCTAAGTTTGGGTCCTAGGACCTAGGTGAGGGGCCATCATCCTCTTCTGGATTACAAAATGCTTAACTAATCCACTTAATGATTCCTTGTTTTCTTTTTGTACATACATCCTCCTCTCCCAGCTCACTATTCATTTTTCAGATCAGTATAGTACTTGTTATCACTGCGATAGTTCCCCCACTCCTTCCCCTCTCCTCTCAAGGGCACTTCAAGATGCATTCCCTCAACTATTAGCATGTGCTCAGAGGGCACTGTGTGTGTGGGGGGGGAAGGCACCCTGATCTTGTCTAAAAGACCCTACCTATATACAACACTTAGCCTTTCCTAACATAAGATCTGTGTTCACAGCCTCTTTTCACAATGAAATATAAACTTTGAAAGTGCAAAATTTTGGTTTTGCCCACTATTGTATCATTTATGTTTAAAACAGTATCTAGCAAAATGTTTCCCAATAATACTGAAATTAGTCTGGCAATGGGAAGGGAAACTAGGTCGAAGGCCCTTTCTAACTCTCCCCTTGGATTCTCTAGCTAGGCAGATCCAGCCCATCTGACCAGTACTGAAGCCTGAGGCACCAGTCACACAAAGTGCTCTGCTAGGTCAGGCAAATTAGTCGTCACAACAACAAAAGGAACCGACCGAAGAGCTTGGGACACGCACCCAAAAACAAGTCCCTACCCTTTCCCTCTCCTCTCAAGGGCACTTATTTCTTTTAGATGAAGTCGCATCTCTTTAGCTATAACTTTGCCCTGGATCAGCACAAATCTCATGTGCTGATTCAAATAAGGGCCCAGATCTCAGTGAATTGAGACAATCCCATAATCCTAACCTAAATTCAGGTCCTTTTCCCAATGACAACCTTTCTCTTAAACAACAAAAATCTGAATCCCTAAGAGGTCTTTTTGAAATGCAGAGGCGAAGATGGAAATGGAAAGCTACAGTAGAAATACAATTAAAGCACTAGCCAGCCCACTCCACGGAGAAGAAGACAGGTGCAGACTGCTCAGCTGGGTACAAGTCAGCTCCTGCAGAGGCATGGAGCTACAGAGAAGTCAGGCCCCGTGCCTGCTGGCCCATGGCTGTGACCATGAAACCAGCACTACCCCACCACTGCATCTCAAGACATCAGCAAACTCTAAGTACAGCTTATTTCCACCTACCCGTCATCTCAGTAATCCAGGAAAAGGGGGCAGGTGAATTCAGGTAAGATATACCTACCCTTAATTTAATAGGAAATGGAATAAATGACTTACAGTATGTGTAATATCTAGCATATATGGTGGCCAATTTCCAATATCCTGTCTTGTCCACACCTCAGACTAACTCAGGTTCAGTCTTAACTGTTCTGGGTAAAAAAAAAATCAAACATCTCTGGATACTGTGTTCTGTATTCCAGCTGGTCCCTGTCCTCTTTCCTCTCTATATTATCTATATTCCACACTACACCAAATTAGTCTATTCTCTCCAAGTCCTCCAGCATCAGGTTCCACGTGGATAGAACTGGATACATGATCAGCAAAAACACAGTTTGGACAAAGTTCCTTCTCTGAAAACTGTATTCCTTTCAGCACCATTTTACAGGGAGAATTTATTACTTGATAATAAGAAAAGGTGTTTCTAAAATACTTGGGAGATTCCGCCTTATTTAAGATTTCCTCTTAAAGATTTCACTTCTCATTTTGTACTTAAATAATCTGACCTATCTCCACTCACCAAGACTTAGGGGCCAGTCTGCGTCAACAAGACTTACTTCTTCCTGGCCCTGCATTTTCTCTGCAACTCCAGAGTCCAACCCAGTACAGGACACACAGCCAGCCCAGCGAGTGTGTATGCACAATAACAAGAAAGCACTCACCTAGTTTAAAAACACCCAAGACGTTCAGCCCTGGAGTTTAAGCAGCACATGTGACCTGGTCCATTCGGGTTTCAAGTTCAAAAGCATCAGGTCGGTCCTGTGGGTTAGCAGCTAACATGTCTTTCAAGAGCTGCTTCACCCCCTCAGACATGGAAGTCCTACGTTTCTGGGGGATATGCAACTCCATCTTTGGGTTTTCTAGCAGCGCCTCACCAACAGGGACGATCTCAGTCCCCTGTTTAATGTAGGTCCCCAGGAGCTCCTTCTTGGTTTCAGAGTCAATAAAAGTAATTCTTTCTATCATTGCCCAGATGATAATGCCCAGGGCAAAGATGTCCGCCTTGGCTGTATAGTGTCCCTCCCAGACTTCGGGAGCCATGTAGAAGTCTGAGCCACAAGCTGAGGACAGCCAGTATTTATTCACATTCACATTTTTGTTATCTTGATTGCCCTCTTTGCCTCGAGGTGCCAGCCCTGCACAGACCTTGCTCAGTCCAAAGTCTGCCACCTTGAGGATGGGGGTGCCAGACCGCTCTGTGATGAGGATGTTGTCTGGCTTTAGGTCCCTGTGCACGATGTGGTTTTTGTGCAGGAAGGCAATGGCGCTTGTAAGCTGTAGCATGAAGCTTTTGTTGGTGGCGGGGTCTGGTCTCCGGGACAGGACATACTGATTGAGGTCTCCACCTTCACAGTACTCCATGACAAACCAGAGATAGCAGGGCTCCTCAGCATAGCCCAGGATCCTTTCTCCTAAACCAAAGGACAGGAAAGAGCTTGAGTGGACATTCACATCACTAGATTAAAGAAAGAAGACGGTGATAATAACTGTGCCAAGAGCACCTACAGAACTGGCACCTGGCAAATCTTACGCACACAGTCACACAGTCCACTTCTACCCAGAGAGAACAAGTCAAGGGATGGCAAAGGCATTAGGGCCTGGTGTCGAGCACCTAGGGTCTGAATTTAAGAACCTAAGCTTACTGCCATCTAGTTGGCTTGGAGGCCATTTTGTTTATATATATTTTTTGAACTGGTGTACAAGTCTACCCATTCTTTGTAGGGCTGCTGGAAGGATGAGCATAAAGAGCATACAAAAAAACTCTGTCAAGTGTGTGCTGTTTCTGCTATTCCCATTTAGTTACTGGCCCAGCTTCTACGACTTCTAATCGGTGCCAGGCACGTGTTCTTTGCTCTCTTCTTTCCTGATGCGCTTAAGCATTCTTATTAACACAATGACATTACAATTTTATTTCCCACATACACTCCAATCCATGCTAGTTCACCACATGCCTAGTCCAAGAGAGGTCTGCTTCACGCCTCTGGCTCTATGGAGCTTGGTTGCACAGGTCTCTGACAGTAATTATCGTGAGTGGAATGTTGGCAATAAGGTCACCTTCTATGGAAGATCAGCACACATGCAACAACTCCAGGCAGAGATGAGAAAGACGATGGGCACCGGGACACGTGGAGCAGGAAGGTTTAGATAAATGGGAGACAGAGGTAGGAAAACTGAGCCTGATGGACAGTGAGATGTGAAGCAGAAGCAGAAGGCTGGGTTGTGTGGGTTCAAAACCAGGAAAGCGGTGACTGGCACTTCTATGTCAATCAAAGCAACTGATGAAACACCAAGTCCCTATGGGAAAGCTATTGGATGATAAACGCCCTATCAGCTAAGTCCAAGAAGGCAGGAATGTCTTATTTTGAGAAACAGAAAGATCGATACCGTGTGTATAGATTCATACCTTTTATCCCAGTGCTTGGGAGGCAGAAGCAGGCAGCTCTCTAGGAGTTTGAAGCCATCCTGGTCTACATAGGAAGTTCCAAGACAGCCAAGGGCTACAAAGTTGAGACCTTGTCTCAAAACAAAACAAAAAAAGGAGGAAGGAAGACACCCAGACTACAGACTGACTGGCCATTTGTTAAGTGAGTTAAGACCTAAAAACTGGTCCCTTGGCTCAGAGTATGCTATGTCCCAAAGACAAGGCTAACACTCCCTCAGCCTCTGGAAGGAGGTTCTTTTTCCTAGCTATTTACCACAGTATCATACTACAGTGATTCAATAAGCCAGATGAGTCTCTGCTTCCCCAATGGCCCTAAATCACTAAGGTACAAATAAAGTCTACCAAAGCCAGCCGGGCGGTGGTGGCGTACGCCTTTAATCCCAGCACTCGGGAGGCAGAGCCAGGAGGATCTCTGTGAGTTCGAGGCCAGCCTGGGCTACCAAGTGAGTTCCAGGAGAGGCGCAAAGCTACACAGAGAAACCCTGTCTCGAAAAAAAAAAAAAATAAAGTCTACCAAAGCCAGAGATAGGAGGAGATATGACAAAAGTTTTTGGTTTTAACCACAATCTGACAGACCCCACTTCCCTTGTAATTGTACAGTTTGTTTGTTTATATTAGTCACAATCAAAGCTAACACGGACAGAAACAGTTCAGGGCATGTGGTTTCTTTTACGATCCGTGTTGCACTGTCCCCTCAACCCCACCCCCTGCTCTGTAACTCTCCATTGGTCACTAGCAAGCAGGCTGAATCTACCTAAAAAAACCAGAAAAATGAAGCCACAACCTGAAGCCCAAACCCATCTAGATGGTAAGAGACAGAAAAGGGACAGCAAGAAATGTTCCCTGACAGTACAGCCAGGGAAGAAAGCCATCAAATTCCTTCTGTAAAGACGACATCAGAGAGCAACTAAACTTCTAATAGCGGACACGGATAGGGAAATTATTATTTTATACACAAAGCTGGTAACTATGGAAACTAAGGGGAATAAAAGAAAACAAGCTGGCCAAAGGAACTATAACACAGATCTAGGTTGTAAGAATCCAAGGAAAGGAGCCAGGCAGTGGTGGTGCACGCCTTTAGTCCCAGCACTCGGGAGGCAGAGGCAGGCCGATCTCTGTGAGTTCGAGGCCAGCCTGGGCTACAAAGTGAGTCCAGGACAAAAAAAAAAGAATTCAGGAAAGAAAAGTTAAGTAAAAGTGCCCCACGCTACTCTATGGGTGGGGCAGTTAGAGCCTGAGGATGCTGGAGGAGCCCTGTGACGACAGAGATGCTGAGCGGAGCAGCCTTCTCAGAACCTGTGCAACAAACATCACTGACCGGAAAACATCACACGGAAAAACTGCCGGGTTACTTCTCTGAGCAGGCAAGGGGCTGGGCCTCCCTCAGGAGAAGCATGCTTTCCTGGAGCATCTTTTCATACAGGAGTCCCAGCTGCCCACCCACAACACAGAAGAGACATATCCAGTCCTTCCTTCAAGCAGACTACCTGCCTGAGCCTCTGCTAACTCATGACCAAGACCAAGGGAGAAGACACAAACAATGTCTGGAACTGAGTGAATTTCTATGGAGAAGCAAGTCAAAATGAAGGAAACGGGATGAACACAGACCAGGATATTGAGTCTGAATGACTGTGGACCCCAACTTCACCCTCTAGTCTAATGTATAGCTCAATGTCACAAATGGAAGGTAACCAGAACCTTGGGAAAATCCCTGAATTCAGAATTCTTACCCATCAAATTTGAGAATTTAACATTACCTGACAAGGTTCCAGTGAATTAAGTCACAGGTGTGCAACAAATTTTGCAGATCATAAGATACTTTTGGAGACCATCACTAACATCCTCATTACAACCCAAACCCAGGCCCCTCAAAAATCAATGGGGGGGGGGGTTGTTATGCAACTGCAAAAGCCAGGAGAGAGCATCATATCCCCTGGAGCTGGAGTTACAGGCAGCTGTAAGCCACCTAATGTGGATGTTGGGAACCAAACTAAGGTCCTCTGGAAGATCCTCTTAACCTCTGCACCATCTCTCCAGCCCCTGATGTTTTTTGTTTGTTTGTTTGTTTTTGAGACAGTCTTGATATGTAGCCTAGGCTATCCCCAGTACTAGAATTACAGGTATGCCACCACACTCAGCTTGGAAATCATTGATTTCTCAGTACTATAATATTGCCCAATGATTATGTTACATGTTAGGCAAAACAAGAAATTTAGAACCAAAAAGAAAGGAAGATTGCTCCATTGACAACATCACATTTCTTGGGCTGTGATAGCTGAAGCTGACTTTCTAGCTAGACCAGAGAGGTTAAGTTGTGCAAGGGCATCACATCTTAGACAATGGATGACCAAGTTCCCTCTGAAGGCCGAGAGGTGGGGAAGACAGATGAGCAGCTAAGAAGTCATCAGGAGACTCTGAAACTGGGTGAGGACAGTCATGGGAAGGGAGCTGGAAAGGGACAGGGGAAAGATTTGAAGGCTTACATAAGAATTTAGTAACTAATCTCCTGTGATAATCAAAGAATTCAAAGCATTCTCTCCAACTGTCTCTGCTCCAAACTGTAATCCTGATAACTACAACCTTAATCCTAATAATTATACCCTATTTTCAGGTGAGAAGACTGAGGCTCAAAAGATTAACTATTTGTCTGTAGTCTCGAAGCTAATTGGGGGCAAGATTCAGAAGTCCTCACTCAAAGCTAACAGCAATTTCACACTTGAATATTCTACTTTCCTTGTTACACAAGCTTCTTACATGCTGGTTCTTGCATACACCAAGCAACTTAAGCTTCATCAAGTCCCTAGTGCTGGATTATCCAACTACAGAAAATACAGATTCCTTTTTATGGTACAGGATTTTGATTGACTTAAATGTGCTTTGTGAGAGCTACTCATCAGGATGCAGCTAAATAAGGATCGAGAATCTGAGTCACTCAGGAGGATTCCTAGCCCTAAGGATAGGACTGAAGAACAAATTCAAGGTGAACTGATACTCTATGAGGGAAGTGAAGCTCTCCCTGAGAGTTTACCCTAGAAAAAGCCTTACCCAATGCAACTCCAATTAATCAATGTTCTCAATTAAGACAGGGTGGCTTCTATCTCCTGGGGCTGGTTCCTAAAATCCCTACACATAGAAGGAAAACAGGCAGTAGCAAGAGAAAAGTCTGTACAATTGCCCCAAGGCATCCAAGAACAGGTCAGAAAGCAGGTGCAGTGTCTTTGGCTGCTGAGATACTAAGGCCCCAACAGAAAGCCGTGCAATAAGCACCGATAACACTGAATTCAACAAACAGCAGTCTGTATTAGTGTGTATTAATACATTAGTACTAATGTATTACCTGCCGGTAAAGTATAATTACATACATTTCACAACCAAAACAACAACAAAACACAATTCTGAACTTGAAGCCGTGTTCTCCAGCACAGCCCCTTAGCAGTTAAAAGACAACTCAAATCAGAAGGTCTGCACCTGAGCCCCGGGTTCAGTTACTTCTTTAGCTATTTTACACTATACAACTTTATGCACTTTACTAATTTTGGATACATCACCTGCAAAAGAGACACTCACAGTATCCATTTCAAGAGATGCTCAGGACGGCTGAATGAGTTATGGTACAAGCCTTTACAACAGCACTTGACACTTATCAGCAAAGTTTTATTTGTTTCTGAGACAGGGTCTCACTCTCAGCCCAAACTGACTTAGGACTCACTCTGTAGTTCTGGCTGACCTTGAACTCAAAGCAATCTTCCTATCTCATCCTTCAAGTGCTGGGTTTATAGATGAGCGCCACCACAACTGGCTTCATCCAGCAAATTTTAGTAAAATTGGGAATAAAACCTTTGGACTCTAAATCCATTGTCCTATTGTATCCCATTAATTGTGAAAGTCCCCCATGCCACTTTTATCCATGCCAAAACAGCCAAAGAACATCCAATTCTGTCGACCTGGAGGGTCTCTACATTCCAGGGCCAAGCCACAGAAGCAGAGAATTCAGAGTTGCTTTACTGAAGCCTGGGCAAAAGATGACTACCCTGCTCGGAGCCCCTCAGGCTGGTTTCCTTAGGCACTCAGTCAGGAAGTTTGAAGTTAATTCATTTCCAGACTAGGTCCCCTACACTAGGTCCCCGGTCCGCTACTTCTGTTCCTGCTTCGCTAGGCCACTAACAAAACTCTCAACAAGACCCTGTTTATTAGGATGCTACCACTTGTGACCTTGCAGCGTAATCTCTTAGGTGTACAGGTCTTATAAAGGGAAGCCTGCAAAGCCTCTTACACAGCAACCTGGTTTACAGCAGCATCCGTATGAGGCAAAGACTGCTGCCCAAATGCCTGGGTCAAACCCATCTCGAGAACCAAAGAATTTTGAGTAGACATCAGAGCTTATCAAATAACAAGTAAGCTGGCCTGCCAGCTCTTCTAAATTTCTATTTTTATGAGAATTAGTGCAGAATTTGTATGTGTTTAGGGTACATGGGGTCAATCTTTACCTGCTTGTCAGAAGGATTTAGACTAGGACAACAATTTGGAGTGTGAAAAGGAGTAAGGCTTGCTTGCTATTTTCTAAGTGGCAATGATCTTAAGCTTTGTTTTAAGAACATTCAGGACAGAGGTTTCTAGGGATGGAAAAAAAAGGTGATAAAAGCAACTGTCGAAGCCTTAATTCCCCTTTTCACTGAAGGACTTCAAAGCGGAAGACAGTTGCTAACCTATCAATCACATTTATAGGGCTGGTAATCATTTTTTAAAGCTCTAGAGCTAGTTAGTGTTGTGCCATCATTTCATTTTAGGCAAGTCCTGTCCTCCTCTCAGAGCTCCTATGTCTTTCTTTGTGAAACAGGCTAAGGGCTGGGGAGAGAACACCACTGGGACAGTGTTTACCCAGCATGCACGAAGCCCTAGGTTTAATCCTCAACAGCATATAAAAGGTATGATGGTGTATGCCTTTAGCCCTAGTACTGAAGGCAGAGAATCCTTAGTTCAAAGTCATCTTTGGACACAGTAAATTTGAGGCCTGCCTGAGCTACATGGAATCCTATGCCCCATAATGTGTTCTCCCACAAAAGGCCCAAAGAGGTATAAGATATTCTGGCCATACTGTACTTGTGGGTAGGATTAACTTGTTTGGTCCATCTCAGAATTTAATGCACAGACGCTAACAGAGTGGGATATGACCAAGAACACAGTTTTTCTTTCTAATTTTTTTTTTTTTAATTTATTGTGGATACTTATTTGTACATCTGTAAACCATAAAACTGCTTTCTGTGTATTCAGAAAGCTGAGGTAAGAGGGGGAATAACTAGTCTATTGTTACAATTCTCTGCCACTTAAAGCCTGAGCACTAGTCTTTCAAGATCACCTTTTCTGCTAACTCTTCCTTCTTTTTCTCTTCATTCTCTCTACAACACTCTCTACAAAGCCCTGGTTAATGAGCTAACCCTGATCTCTATTTATGCCTTCAAACTTTTCAAATATTCATAAAGGCTATAAAATGTGCTTTGTTTTCTTGTTTCCCTTCCAATACTACCAGAGGCATGCAGTTAAAAAAGTATGTTTGAAAGATGCCAATGTAGATAACCATTTTGGGCTATCTCAAAACAATTCTAAATTACAAGAAACAGGGCAAAGAATGGTTGCAAAGAGCTTCTGGGTTTAAGGAAAGTTATCCCTGGCTCTCCAGTACTCTCTTCAGCTCTGCTATCACTGGACAAGATGCTAGAAACCCAGGGCCACAGGACAGACACTTCCAGTGTCAGCAAGCAGGGTCTGGCTAGGTACTATTTTCTTTGCTAAGTTGACATGTAAGCCTGACTGTCATTTTTGTAAGTAGAGACAATGTATATTAGGACTCCAGATTGAAACGAACAATAGTAATATCAGCCCAAAGGAAAAAAATGAATTTCTCTAGTTTTAGCTCACAGAATTTCTCTAGTTTTAGCTCCTAAAGGGAGGTTGAAAAAACTAGTACTGCTTTCAACCTACTCTTCTGACCACACAGGAAATGTGTTCCATATCAAAGTCTGGGAAACTTCAGTAAGCACCCCAATCTCTAAGAGGATGAAGATGGAAGAAATTCAGAAAGTCTGAACCTACGTGGCAATGAATTCCTTATGGGATATTACTGACATCCCCAGCATGCACAACCACCTCATGACAGAGATACCCCATCTTAAAGACACTCTCCTCATGGGTTGTCAACTTGTCCAGTGTCATGTATCAGTTCAGAACAAGCCAGAACTGCATGCACGTAAGCCCCAAACTCCAGGGTGTTGAAATATGAAAACACCAACTATTCATTAAGTATGTTTCATTCATTTGTACACCATCAAGAAATTGGTGTTTTTATAAAAGAGCTAAGAAAATAAGTGATAAGAATGCAGGCAAAGTAGAAAACTCACCCTAAGAAGTCACCCTAAGAAAGAAAAAGCATCCGCCCTCCTGGAAATGAAGGCCTTTTCAGAATGGACAAGCAGTATGGGAAAGGGTCCCCAGAGAAATAGATCACACCATCCAATCCATTGTTAAGTTACTTCAAAACTCTACAAGGGGTTCTGCTGGGGTGTTCCAGCAAAATCTGACAGATGCTCCAGAAAGATTTTAGGAAATCACCCTATCTAGTCCCACCCATTCTTATAAGTTCAACCTTAGGTAGGGAAGGCAGTATTACATCTGCGAAGATCTTCGCGTACAGACAAGTCTGGGTTCAAAACATTTCTGCTTCAAGGACACAAGAACTTGCAGCCAGGAGTCTCACCCCTTCAAGCTGATTAACCTTAATCAAGTTGTGTTTGTTCCCCTCTAAGCCGTAGTTTCTCTATTTATAGAATGGAGATAGAATTTACTTTCACAGATATTAACTACAATTGTTTAGAGCTCAGATTATAGCTGGGATTCGGATTAGTCACTGTTCCCATGGACTCTTTGGCCACAGGAAGCCTCAGACTTCTCTAGTCCACTGCCTCTCACCTTTTGTAGTTCACCCGGGAATGCAAGCCCCTCCGCCTCCAGGAGCCCCGTTTCCTACAAAACCACTTCTCAGTCATCCCTAGAGGTTATGAAAACTACTGAGATTGTAAATTGGCAGGAAAAGATGTAAGGTGTGTTTTGTTATCCGAAGCTCTTGGCCCACCTGTGGGGGTTATTACTCTGTGAGTTATTAACCTGCATGCCTCCGGGACTAAGTGAGAACCAACTGAATGACTGTCTGCCCTGGGGTGAAGGGCTGCGGTTCTCAGAGGAAACCACACTTGGAAGCAAGAGTTTGGGAATGGAGCTGGAAGATACCGGGAAACTAAAAGCCAGGAGAGCATGGATGGGTGGGTCCACCAAGTTTTTTCCTCAATGTTTTGAAGAGAAAAGGCATGAGGGGACTCTGCAGTTCGGGTCACTAACTTTTGAATCCTACTCTTCACCTCTCTTTAAAACGCCAGACTTGTAATTATGGCTCACACCTCCTGAGTGAATCCTCAGAGGGATCATGGTTGGCACTCAGTGAGCTTGTTACAGAATGCCAGGTAATGTTTGGGGAACAGACTCATTTTTGCAGCATTCAGGGAAGAGAAGGTCCCAAAGCCTGGGCAAGGGCCTGAGTGAGCCAGAGACAGGCTGAGCAGTACTGAGAACAAGGGGGTCCGGGAGAGGGCAGGACTGCCTGCAGTATTCTACCTTTGAGTGAAGTCTCCACCAGGCGCAGGTACAGCTGTGAGTTCTTGTTGCCGTGACTCATGCGCTGGGCTAACCCGTTGCGCTGCAGGACGCACTCCTCAAACTGCACGATATTCTGGTGACGGCGCTTCAGGCTGGTCAGGGCCCAGAATTCAGCTAGCGCCAATTCCACGTTCTCGGGGGCGTCGCAGCGGATCTTCTTGACTGCCACCCTGGCCCCACTGCGCCCAGCCACAGCCTCGTAAACCACGCCGTAGCTGCCGCGCCCGATCTCTGCCAACAGGCTGTAGCGCGGCCGAGCAGGGCTACCACCGCCGCCGCCGCCGCCCTCTGGCCGCCGCCGGGCCAGGAAGGCCTCGCCCGGGGCCTCGGCCAAAGCGGGATCCATGGCCTGGGCCGCCGGCCTCAGCTTCGCGCAGAGCACCCGCTGCACTGGGCTTCGCCTTTTCCGCTCCGGGCTTTTTGTCCCTCTGCGGGCTCCGTTCTCTTTCCCCGTTTCCATGGCTGCGGGAGGCGGGGGGAGCAGCAACGGCGCCGCCCGGGCCCCCCCTGCCTCATCCCTCCGTCTAGCCCCGAGATGCGGAGGAGCGGTACCTTGGATTGTGATCTGAGGGCGAAAGAATCAATTAAAACCACTAGGACGAGAAGGGCAGGCAAGGAGCTGGAAGTGTCCGGCGTCCCACCTCCGCCGCCCGTCGCGGCCCCTTTAAGAAGGAGCCACCGCCTCGGATTGAACGGGGGAGGGGAAAGGAAAGCGGGAAAGACGGAACCACCGGGAAGTACAGAGGGAGGACCGGAAACCCAACACAAACCGTCCCCTTTCTCCATTGATTTATCCGTCAGGAGTAGGGAAAGAAAAAGGCAGTAGGGACCTCCACCACCGAAGACAGCCGTCTCCAGGGGCGGTCTGGCCCGCTTAAACTTTTCCTGATGCTTAACCCGCGCCCCGCAGCCCCTCCCCGCGTCCTGCCCGGGCTTCTCCCGGTGTAAACAGTCCTTTGAATTAAACCCTACCGAGCCCAGCGGGTCGACCCAAGCCCCTGGGGACAGCGGGTGGAGACGGGCAAGAAGTCCGGCTTCCGAGAACAAACCGAGACCCCCACGGCCCTCCCCGAGTGCCGTGGGGGTGTGAGTCTCCCGCTTCGGCCTCTCCTCCTCCACTCGCTCTTACCTGCCCGGCGCTGTTCCACTTCCGGGCGGACCGGTTCCCCCCTGGAGCCCGCGCCGGAGGATGGTCCGTTCCGAGCCGAGGTTGTCTGCCGAGCCGAGTAGGGCGCGAGGCGGTGACCCGGGCGAGACGTGCAGCCGGTCGCGGCGCTGCTCCTGCAGTGACAGCAACGCTCCCGGGGGAGGCCTGGGCTTCCAGATCCCCGTGGCTGTCCTCGAGTTCGCGCCAGCTGAGCACTTTACGTAACCTCTTTATGTAAGCTGCACCTCCCGCCGCTGCTCTGGTCAGTGGAGATTCCTGGTGGCCCATCCCCCAGGAGGCCAGCCCAGGGCCGTGCCGCCTCAGTACAACCGAGATCGACCCAGCAGCCGCGACAGTCCGGAACCAATCACCGGCAAGAACACCCAGCCAACAAAAAGAGCGCGCCAAAATCCCGCGACTTGTACAGAGGGACCTCGCGAGTCGTCTGCGCTCTGCAAACCACTCTCCGCGTCTGACCTGCATAGTAGCTCCACGCCGGCACTTTATGCTGATTGGGTGAATGGCTTAGGTTTGATTGATTCACAGCTCAGGCCTGGGTTAGAATGCTGATCCTCACGCCCACTAATGACCCCAGTGATCTCAGCCGCACGTAATCCTCAATATCCTTCTCTGCCAAACAGGGTGGTCCTCACTTCCGAGGTTGCAAAGAACCAAATGAAATACGATGGCTGACTAATTGAGTGCCCCGATATAAGCTGCTTTGGGGTTGGATTTGGATCCCCTCCACCCCGGCCGCCAGTTGTAGGGGGAGGGAGCACACAATGCCTATGTAGTTAAATGATCTTGAACTTTTCTTCCTGCCTTCATGTCCTGAGTAATGAGATTAAAGGCGTGCAGCTCCACACCCTGTTTATACATAGCTAGGAATCAAACTCAGGGCTTTGTGCATTCTAGGCAAGCACTTTACCAACTGAACTACATACACCCCAGCCCTTATACGTGGATTTTTAAATATTTCGTGCCCTGCTCTGTACCCTAATGCCTAGATGTCTAATATTTGTTAGCTGAATCTCTAGATATTGAAGGGCATAACTAGAGTTTCTGCTACATGCTATTTTAAGTCTCAAAGAGCAGTGGGCATGACATTCTTTGCCCTAATTGTGGTTCTTTGCCACTGGAGGAGACAATCAACCTTGTGTCTTCATAGAGTTTACAGAGTTAAGTACTGAGACCAGAACGGAGTTTTGCAAAATAAATGGTAGACATTGTAGTCAAACAAGATAGATGAAATGTACTGTAAAAGAACGCACTAGTTTCTGGAATCTGGGGCTACACCACTTAAGATAGCACATGCACTGAAAGCCCCTGACGTTTGTGTCTGTTAAGTGTCAAGTGCACACACACAGAGTAAGACTCGTAGAGAAGTCTCACCCTTTTTGTCAGAATTACATTGTTTTGCTATATTTTCATGTTCTATGAACATATGTACATGCATATGTATACATTTTGTATATGTGTATATCCTTTTATAAAGCCTTTTAAATTTAGATGTCATACTCCTTTATCTCTATATATTTTATTTCTGAGTACAAAGATTTTCTTGCACAATCTCAATACAATGATCAAAATCAGGACCGTTAACAATACCATGTTTTTGTTTATATGATTTTCCTTCCTCTTTTATTTCTTTTCTTTCTTTCTTTCTTTTTTTTTTTTTTCTTGGTTTTTTGAGACAGGGTTTTTCTGTGTAGCTTTGCGCCTTTTTCTGGAACTCACTTGGTAGTCCAGGCTGGCCTCGAACTCACAGAGATCCACCTGGCTCTGCCTCCCGAGTGCTGGGATTAAAGGCGTGCGCCACCACCGCCCGGCTCCTTTCTCTTTTAGTCCAATATGATACCAGTCACCAGTCCCCATCCTATGGGATTAGGGTTCCAACAGCCTCATTTTAACTTAAACTTCTTTTCTTAGTTGTTGGTTTTGCTTTTTTTGAGATAGGGTTTCTCTGTGTGGCCCTGGCTGTCCTGGAACTGGATCTGTAAACCAGGCTGGCCCTGAACTCAGGGATCTGCCTGTCTCTGCCTCCCAAGCGTCAGGATTAAAGGTGTGAGCCACCACACTTAATAATTTAAACTTCTTTGAAGGTGTTATCTCCAAATACGGTCAACAGCCCATTGGGGATTGTACCTTCACATGATTTTGAGATAGGGGTGTAATTCATTTGGTAGCAGTCTCTGGAAAATGACACTGGTCTGCGTGATAAATGGCAAGAAGCTAGTCCTGCCGTCACTAGTGGTGGGGCATTGCGGGAGAGAAGCAGCAGCAAGCCCAAAAGGGATGCTGTAAGGACAAGACTGGTGCTAAACCGTAGTCAGTTACAGAGACTGGTAGAATGTGAAACAGCCTGGGTGATGGCTCAGTGGTAGAGCCGCTTGCCAAGTGAACCCCTTGACCAGATTTCAATTCCTGGAGCCGACAGAGAGGTGGAAAGAGAACCACAAAGTTGTCCTCTGGCCTCTCCCCTGGTGCCCACAATCACACAAAGATTTGGGGTGAAACCAGGAGGTTGAAAGATATGAATCTTCTGCAGCTATTGAATCACTTAGTGAATCCTGGATTCAGATTTTATGCTTTATTTTGGACTTGCTTAAATTTCTAAAGTAACCTTCACTCACTGCTATGCTTGATGGCTAACATTTATGAGCATTTTCTATCTTCCGAGCACAGAGATTGACAAAAGAGCCGTGACGCCTTGAGAAACACATGCACAGTAATAAATAAAAATTTAAAAGTCAGTTTCTTTCCAAGTTAACTGTATGCCTGCCTGTGGCCCAGCTAATTAATACCATGTATAGGTATTCAGCAAGATAAATAAAAACTTAGATTCACAAATAGACTTTTTGTATCAAGCTATTCATAGTGGCTCTTCCTATGAGAGTCCAGAAACTGGAAGACACTCCTGTGTTCACCAATAAATAAATAGACAAATTGTGTCATCGCCATACAATGGGAACAAAAGTGGAATTGAGACTCGACAGCATGGATGAATCAAAATACTGCTGAGTGGAAGAATCCAGGCACAAAAGAATACGTGCCGGGTAACTCTTACACAGTTCTGGAAAGAAATATGACCTAATTTATACAGGAGAGTGGGTGATGGAAAATAGAAGAGAAACCTTTTTAGGATGAAAAATATATTCATTATTTTATGTGGTGGTGGTTTTAATAGGAAATGCTAGAATACCTCAAATTGTGCCTTTTCATGGGTTCGGTCTATGTTCATCCACCTTTAGCTTCACCTCTAAAAATAGGAGGGTACTACATACTGTGTGATTCTATTAATATAAAGCATAGTCACTAGCCTTTGGGAGCAGAAATTTCAGTTGTTGACTTTCGGGGAGGAATGAAGTGCTGAGCGGCACAAAGGTGATGGAATTTGTGAATTACACCACAATAAAGCTTAATTAAAAGTTGAAAAACAACGATGCTGGCTGGTGGTGGTACACACTTTTAATCCCAGCGATTAGGAGGTAGAGGCAGGTGGGTGGATCTCTGAGTTCGAGGCCAGCCTGGTCTACAGAGTGAGTTCCAGGACAGCCAGGGCGACAAAGAAACCCTGTCCTAAAAAAACAAACAAAAAAGTTGAAAAACAAATTCCAAGTCCCACAGCCATGAAGATTTGTGTTTTAAAGGAGAAGTTTCTGAGACCAGAGTGCTATGTGACACAGCCTGCCTCCACTCCTCTCTCCCCCTATGACTGTCCTCCCCTGAGTTTGGAGAGGTTGGGCATGCAGGTCTTGGGAGGACTATGAGTGTGAGTCTTCTGCAGCTGACAGATTGCCTAGTACGTTACAAACATAACCATATTTCTGGCTGTGCCTGAGAGCTATATTGCTGAGAGGCGCTTACTCTCATTAGCCCGTGTATAGACAATGAAGATGAAGGTGAAAATCCTTTTTTTTTTTTTTTTTTTTTTTTTTTTGGTTTTTCGAGACAGGGTTTCTCTGTGTAGTTTTGGTACCTGTCCTAGATCTCTCTCTGTAGACCAGGCTGACCTCAAACTCAGAGATCCACCTGGCTCTGCCTTCTGAGTGCTGGGATTAAAGGCGTGTGCCGCCGCCACCTCCGCCCAGGTGAAGGTGAAAATTCTTAAGTAGGTTTGGAACTGAAGCCCCAGGCTCTTAAAACCCTCCCTGGGTTTAGCAAGGTGGTGCTAGGGGTGGGGGCAAGGTGTCATTTTAGAAAGGATGGTTTGGAAAATAGGGGGCCATTGAGCAAAGACTTGATTTCTGTAAAAGAACAACCAAATGTACCTCTACTATGAAAGTATTCCATGTCAGATGGGAGAGCAAATGCAAAGTCCCTGAGGTGAAAGAACCCCAAGAAGCCAGTGGGTCAGGAACTCAGAGAGTGGGACACGTAAGAGCAGTAGGAAACAGGTGTGTGGGGACCCACACCGAGGCAGGAGCAGAGACTGTGGTAAGGGTTTAGGGCTTTCTGAGATGATAGGCTACTACACACAGCCACACTTCTGGTAAGAGAGCTGAAGCTCAGTCATATTAAGAGCTGCCCCCAGGGGGCGGTGTGGCGCACACCTTTAATCCCAGCCCTCGGGAGGCAGAGGCAGGCGGATCTCTGTGAGTTCGAGGCCAGCCTGGTCTGCAGAGTGAGATCCAGGACAGGCACCAAAACTACACAGAGAAACCTGTCTTGAAAAAAAACAGAATGAAACAAAACAAAACCAAAGACTGCCTGCAGTATGAGCCGGCTGAAGATTGAACTGGAACTGGGAATCCAGCCCCCTTCTCCATGCTCATACCCCAAGGGGCTAAGAACACACACAAAGCATCAGGCCTGGCTCGGGTTCCATGAGAAGGTGGGGGGGTTCTGGTTTGTAGAGAAAGTGGTGGGGAGTAGAAGAGTGAAGAAGGAATAAGCAAAGAGCTGATAGCTCCAGAGGCTGGGGAAAAGTTGGGGGAGGGAGAGGGCTACTCTGGGCCACACTGTGGAATGGTGATTATTATAGGGTGAGCTGAGGGTGAGTGCGCTATCCTCATCTACTATCTACGGCCCTTGGTAAACCATAGTACCAGGATACAGGAGGACTTCCGAGATGAAGGAATAGTGGAGACAGTCACTTGAGGTGGGGACCGCAGTGGAGTGGACACTTGAGCAAGGAACACTGGGAAGGGCCTGGGGATCAAGCAGCTAGTTTGTGACGCTCCCCCTGAGTAACACTGTAACTCCATAGGCTCTGTATTATCTATTTTCTCACCTCTGATGAAAGGACCAAGCAGACAACCGTAACAGGCTGCTCAGTCTTCTCTCAGAGATCAGGCCTCAATTTCAGTTTCCTGAGGCTTGAGCAAGTAGTTTCTGGGAGCGCCATGAACAAAAGACATAGTCCTTGCAGTAGCTCCCTTTCTGCATGTACTCTGACTGCTCAAGGTTCAGTCAGTTGTTTACTGTCTGGGACCCCTCACCAACTTAGAGCTACGAGCGAGCGTGAGTCAAGGACAGAGCCTGGGCCACTGAGCAGCCCCCACAGTCAGTACATGCTAGGCCAGCCAGCCTCCATGGCAGCTCAAGGACAGAGCCTGGGACTTGTCCAGGCCTGCCCAAAAATGGTAACTGTAACCCCCCAGCTAACCCTAGCCAATTAAAAGTCACTAACATGATTGCCACTCGCATAAACCAATCCTGAGTCTGTTTCTGTGTAGTCCGTAGACCCCAAGCCCCCCTTGCTTTAAAAACCCTGCCCTATTGCTACTTGGGGTCTTTCCTGCTCTGCCGCTGTGTCAGACAGATGGAGAGTCCTGAGTTCACTTATAACAGTACAAAGACTCTGCTTTTCCATCGGATTCGGTCTCTTGGTGGTCTTTGGGGGACTCTGGGTACAACACTGAGACCAAAAACTTAACAAAAAGCAAATTAAGGGAGCAAAGATTTACTATTCTGGCTTACAGTTCAGAGGAATGAAGTCCTTTATGACGAGGAAGACACAGCATTAGAAGTGGCTTGGTCCAAGGTGTTGACCAGGAAGCAGAGAAAGGAGGACGCGCTTAGCAGTGGCTTCCTTCCTTCTTTCTTTTATTCTACCTGGAAACTCATGGGATAGTGCCACTCACATACAGGATGGGTCTTCATTTCTCCATTAAAACTCTGTGAAAGACACAAACATTCCGAAGGATGTGCCTCATTAATGCACTGTGAATTTCCTCTCTGTCTCTGTCTCTTGTCTCTTTCTGTCTTTCTCTCTCTGTCTCTCCTCTCTCCTCTCTTTCTTTGTTTTTAAGACAGGGTTTCTCTGGTGGCCGGGCGGTGGTGGTGCACGCCTTTAATCCCAGCACTTGGGAGGCAGAGGCAGGCAGATCTCTGTGAGTTCGAGGCCAGCCTGGGCTACCAAGTGAGTTCCAGGAAAGGTGCAAAGCTAAATAGAGAAACCCTGCCTCGGAAAAAAAAAAAAGACAGGGTTTCTCTGTGTAGTCCTGGTTGTCCTGGAACTCACTCTGTAGACCAGGCTGGCCTTGAACTCAGAGATCCCACTGCCTCTGCCTCCAGAGTGCTGGTATTAAGCCACTGACCAGCGCAATAGGCATTTCTTAATCCAATCAAGATTAATTAGAATAGTCGCCAGGAGAAAGTTGGAGCTTCCTGTAATGCCCAATACCATGCCACTTACAAAAGCTACATGAAAGAGACTGTGTCCCCATTTTTTTTTTTTTTTTTTTTTTTTTTTACTGGAGCTGAGGACCGAACCCAGGGCTTTACGCTTGCTAGGCAAGCGCTCTACCACTGAGCTAAATTTCCAACCCTAGCTAAATCTCCAACCCTCTGTGTCCCCATTTTATGGAGAAGACTGGGGCTTGCAAATTGAGTGCTATGAGAATCCCTCAGTGGCCGGATGGTGGTGGCACACACCTTTATTCCCCAGCACTTAGTAGGCAGAGGCAGGCAGGTCTCTTAAATTCAAGGCCAGCCTGAGTTCCAGGACAGTCAGGACTGTTAATAGAGAAACCCTGTCTCGAAAAACAAACAAACAAGCAAAATCCTTCAATGTTGTTTAAACCCAGATTTCTAGGTCCTCCAAAGAACCACTCATTCAGGAAGTCTGGGGCAGGATATACACGGGTGGTTTTTGTCAAGTTGACATAAACCTAGACGTCTCTGGGAAGAGGGACTCTCGAGTGAGAAATTGCCTCTATTAGATTAGCCTGTAGGCAAGTTTGTGTGGCATTTTCTTGATTAATGATCGATGTGGGAGCTGCCAGCCAACCTGGTGGTCCTGGTTGGTGTAAGAACCCAGGCTGAGGAAGCTTCCTGAAGCAATCTCGTAAGCAGTGTTCTTCCATGGCTTCGGTTTCAATTCCTGCCTCCAGCTTCCTCTCTTGGCTGCCCCTGATGATGGACCATACCCAGTAAGTCTGTTGTTAACATTCTTTTCCAGGGGGAGGTGTTAGCAACGTCCACTACCCCTTCTCCTAAGGTCCCAATGACAAATCAAGACAGTATTCCACCAAAGTTCATGCTGGGTAATCAACGAGTTTATTATGTTTCCTTACAGAGCACAGGTGAGAGGTTACTTACAGGGTTGTGGGTGCTCCTTCCCCTCAATAGGCCGTGCCTGGAAAGCCCTTACCCAGCGGGGTTGAAGGCTCCCCAGTAGCCACACAGATGGAGCCAGCTCAGTCTGTATTCTCTAGCTCCCCGCCCCCCAGGTCATACACAATTAAGGCAACGTTGCATACATACAACATGATAGAGGATGGAAACTCAGGTGGTGGTCACTTGACCACCCCCAGCTGTCCATGAGGGATAGGGAACAAGTCAGCAAACCCAGCTAGGGTAATCTGAACTCTCCAAGATGGTGGTTGCTTAGCCAAATAGAGCTTTTCTGCCTCAAATTGCTTTTGGTCAATGGGTTTATCACAGTAATAGAAGCTTAACCAGGACAGGGTGTGATGTCTTGCAATTCTTTCCAGTCCCAGTGATGTCCAAGTTGATCTGCTAGTCTCTTGGGATCACACTTTATGAATGAATGCCTTACATTTCCCTAATCCTAGACAGAGTGTAAATCTGTGGTGACTGCGGAGAGTCTGAGATCTGGCAACAAGTGTGGGTCTGACTTGGAACTCATATAAGCCCCTAAGCAAATAAGACCTGAGGTGATATTCAAGTCAAGAAAAAAAGCTGCTAGCAGTGATGGTGCACGCCTTTAATCCCAGCACCTGGGAGGCAGAGGCAGGTGGATCTCTGTGAGTTGGAGGCCAGCCTGGGCGACAGAGTGAGTTCCAGGACAGCCGGGGCTACACAGAGAAACCCTGTCTTGGAAAAACAAAACAAGACATTTAGAAGTGACACTTGCCAGCCATTGTGATGAGCACCTGTAATTCTAGAGCTCAGGAGACTGTGACAGGAAGATTGTAAGTTGGAGAGCACCATATCTGCGAAGAAAATTTAAAAATAGGTGGGCAAGAAAGGGGGAGAAAAAAGAAAGGAGAGAGATCTATATCACGGTAATCAAGTAAGGGACAGCAACTGTAGAGCTAAAGTTACTACCTCTAGGTTGATATAGAATATTATTTTAAGATGCGTCACATTTGTTTATGCTCTGGAACATTTGCTTAATGGTGCAAAGATGTGTTGCATTCCTTTATGTTGCATTTGTTTAACTCGGCGAAGCTGTGTTACTGTGCCTGTCTAAAATACCTGATGGTCTATTAAAGAACCGAATGGCCAATAGCAAGGCAGGAGAAAGGATAAGCGGGGCTAGCAGACAGAGGGAATAAATAGAAGGAGAAATCTGGGAGGAAAAAAAGAAGGAACGAGAGAAGAGAGATCAAAGAAAGAACAAGGAGAGGAGGATGCTAGGGGCCAGCCTCCCAGCCACCCAGCCAGCCATGGACTGAGAGTAAGATATACAGAAGGAAGAAAAGGAAAAAGTTCAGAGGAATAATTTAAGTTAAGAAAAGCTGGCTAGGCACAAGCCAAGCGAAGGCCTGACATTCATAAGAAAGAATAAGCCTCCATGTGTGATTTATTTGGGAGCTGGGTGGAGAGCAAAAACAACCACAGGTTGGGATTGGCAGCAAGACAGGATTGTTCGTACTAGCTTTGGAGTGGTGATGACATCGTGGCTAAGTTATTTATGGTTGCAGGATTCCTTTTCTGTCAGTTTAATGAGTAAAAAGGCAGGGAAAGCAAGGTCTCAGGACTCAAGTTTTAGTGAAAGTAGAAACACATACTGCTGGAGAGATCACTCAGCAGTTCAGAGCACTGCTTGCTCTGGCAGAGGACCTGGGTCAGTCCCCAGTTCACTTGTGTTAGCTCACAACTCTGTAACTCTGGTTCCAAGGGATCCAATGCTCTTTTCTAACCTCCATGGGCACCAGACACACACATGGTCCACATACATGTATGTAGGAAAGATATTCATACTTACAAAATACAATAAACCTTTAAAAAATTTAAAGAAACACACACACACACTCACCAAAGTACACAAAGAGACAGGTTTCCCTAATGGGGAAGGAACACAAAGATGGTGTCTAAGTTTGTCTAGCAAAGCCAAAACTTTTTTGGGGGGATGGAATGAGTGAATCCCTTACTTTTCTCAGAATTGGATTGTTTGGGTTATTCCATCATAATGAATAATCCAAAAATAAAGAAACTGATTGCCTCTTTCAACAGGACCCAGGAAGTTTGAAAGTCCCATTGAATAATACCTTTTGGATTTGGGGGGTGGAGAACCCAAGTCTTTGTCTCTTGGAGAAGGTGAAGAAGCAGGAATTCAGCCATTTTAAATGCTTAAGGGAAAAGGTACATTGCTCAACTTAGAGCCTTTCCCCCCTGTCCGTTGCCTGTTGGGGATCTAACTCCTAGTCCCTTGGTAGTATCCAAATCATAGTGATATCTAACTCTTAAATATTATGCGTTCATCTTTTGAGTTAAAATAGCTATTAAAATAAAAGTAGGGGACTGGAGAGATGGCTCAGTGGTCAAAAGCACTTGCTGCTATTCTAGAGGACTCCAGTTTAATTCCCAGTATCCTGATCAGGAGGCTCGCAATTGCTTTTAAGTCCACTTAAAGGGGATCTGACACCCTCTTCTGGCTTCTTCCAGTACCTGCCAGTTGTGGCACACACATACACACACACACACACACACTTTGTTTGTTTGTTTTGAGACAGGGTTTCTCTGTGTAGCTTTGGAGCCTTTCCTGGAACTCACTCTGTATCCCAGGCTGGCCTCGAACTCACAGATATCTGCCTGCCTCTGCCTCCTGAGTGCTGGGATTAAAGGTGTGTGCCACCACCGCCTGACAGACACACACATATTTTTAAGAAGGGTGTACAGGCCTTAACTACCAGTCTTCCCACTTGGTGATGCTGATCAGCTTCTGGCTAAGAGGTACAGTTGTTTCACCTACCTTCATCTGGGGCCTGCCAGCCAAGCCTTATCACACACTGGGCTAAAGAGATTACTACTCCATAGAGAAGGCTTCTTGGGCCAGGCGGTGGTGGCGCACGCCTTTAATCCCAGCACTGGGGAGGCAGAGGCAGGTGGATCTTTGTGAGTTCAAGGCCAGCCTGGGCTACCAAGTGAGTTCCAGGAAAGGCGCAAAGCTACACAGAGAAACCCTGTCTCAAAAAAACGGAAAAGAGAGAGAGAGAGAGAGAGAGAGAGAGAGAGAGAGAGAGAGAGAGAGAGAGAGAGAGAGAGAAGGCTTCTTGTCCATTAAATGAGTATGCCTGTCACAGAAAACAGAAAGATGTAGGTGCGGCCACTGTTCTCCCAAACTTGGATGATTTTAATTCCAAACATTCTTCCATATCAGCCATCAGAAAGGCCATGAAACACCAGCATTTCATCCCTTCCAATCTGGTGGTAGCACAAACATTTTCTACAGTCCATGTGTCTGAATATTTGTTGCTGAATAGTGGTTGCTAAATCCTTCGTTGCTTATAAATTGCAGGAAGATAAAGAACTAAAATGTAGAACTGGCAAGGTGTAGTCCTTAGCTTTGGAACTACTGGGACATTTGAGGTAAATTAATTGAGTTAAACTATAGTCTGGCTAAAATATATACAATCAAAACGCAACAAAGTATGTTAGCTGGTCCAAGTGGAAAGTCATAAACCTCTTTAGAAGGACAATTGGGGGTAGAGAGATGCCCCGTTGGGTAAAAGCACTGGCTGCTCTTGCAGAGGACCCAGGTTCAGTTTCTAGTATCTACGTGGTAACTCACAACCATCTGTAACTCTAGTTCCAAAAGATCTCATATCCACCCCTGATCTTCTCAGGCACCAGACACATATGTGGTGCACAGATATATATGTAGATAAATATTTATGCACATAAAACAAATCTTTTAAAAATGTTTTAAATAAAATATTTTAAACATACACACAAACACATACCAAATTAAAAGTAAAAATTAAAACTTGGGGAGGAGAAGTGTGGTGGCTCACAGGTAGACGCCCTTGCCACTCAAAGCTGACAATCTGAGTGTGATTCCCAGAACCCGCCCAGGGTGGAAGGAAAGAACGGATTCTAGGAAGTTATCCTGCCCTTCACGCCATGTCCACACTCACCCCTGACCTATAAAAATCTTTATATGCAGCAGAATTGGGGTTATTTATAGTGCAGGGCATTGCTTATGTAGAGCTATACATTAGAATGCAACATAGCCATCAAAAGAATGACCTGTTCTGCATGTACGAATACGTATTTTAAATATATACATATATTTAATATTGTGACATTTCGTTACATAGAAAAACAAATGCCAGGCATGATGGAGTACTTGGGAGGCAGAGGTAGTCAGATCTTTGTGAGTTCAATGCCAGCTGAGTCTACATAGAGAGTTCTAGAACAGTCAGAGTTACGTGAGACCCTGTCTCAAAAAAAAAAAAAAAAGAAAGAAAGAAAAAAAGAAAGAAAAGAAAACATGAGAGATATATACAGCATGAGCTCATATTTTATTTAAAAATACATACATTAGGGGTTGAAGAGATGGTCCAGTGGGTATGAGCACTTGTTGTTCTTGCTAAAGACCCAAATTTTCTCCCAGCACCCACATGGGGGGCTCATAACCAGCTGTAGGTACAATCCCAGGGGATCCTATGCCCTCTTCTGGCCTTTTTGAGCATTGCATGCATGTGGTGCCCAGATGAACATGCAAGCAAAACACTCATACATGTAAAATAAGAATAAATAAATCATTAAAAAATATATGCATATACAATTGTGAAGATTAATTGAGTTATATATGTATTAAGACCATCCTAAGTGTTAACTAATTTATTATTCTAATAAATCTTGCAGTATATTTTATCATTATCTTAATTTTCCTAAGGAATGTGAGAAAAAAAAAAAAGAGGTTAAGTGATTTTCTCAAGGCCATAGCACTAAATGATGGATAGATTCAAACTTAGGCATATATCTGATTCCAAAACTGCTGATCTTGAGCAATTACATGACATGTGTACCTTTGTAGTGACAGTTAGTTTTGCATACATAAAGGAAATAGTTGGATAAATCATGCTCTCAAAGCCAAGGAAATAATTTTCAGTTGACTCCTTTACATTCAATGTAATGCTATATGACCTGAACATTTTCTCTATGTATTTGGGGCATTAACTTTAAATTATTTTTTTCAGGTATAAAAAACAATAAAATTCAATTAGTAACAAATAATATCTAATAATATGGAATGTTCCTTATTTGTATAACGAGTACTCATTAACCCCTGTTTTGTTTTTGTTTTTTTTTTTTCAGCCTGGGGACAGATGAATAGAACCAGCAGGAACTCATGGTCTCAGTGAAGACATAAAAAGGGATTGTCCATTCAGTGGTCTATTCCAGACTGATGGATGGTTTTCTTTTAGGGATCTCAGTATCTTTACTGTCCAGCATCATCCAGGGCATTCTCTAGATTACGTACTTTTTCATCCTATTTACACTGTGATCTAGCGCCTTTTTAGCATTTAGATCCTCCTGCTTCCAAATTACTTCAGCTAGCTTTCTTAGCCTGAAGACCTTTTTCTTTTTTTTTTTTCCATTTCCCCCTCTAAGTTACTATTCCTGGCCACAGAATGCTAATATTCAATGTAGCTTTTCTCCCTTAATATATTTTTAAAACCTTTTCCCATAAAACTTGCAAAAGATTTGTGTAAAATCTGGGTGTCGGGCGGGCACAATAGCTCAGGCAGCGTGGCTCAGGGCAGTTGTGAGAATTTTCTCCCTGAGGAAATGTCAACATGTCCTCTCTTCTTCCAAAGCATGATTCCAGCAAGGTTCACTCTGGGGAACCAATGAACTTGCTAGGCTTACTGAACAGAGCGTGGGTGAGGGGTTATGGGCCAGACAGAGTGTGGGTGATCCTGAAGCAGCCCGAGTGGAAGGTCTGTTATAGAGCATGGATGATGGCTTCCCAATGGTCACAAAGATGGAGCCCTTTTCCACTGCTTCCCACAGCCTGTGTACTCTAGCACTTTCCTGAGGCCCTGAGGCCAATTGCATTAAAGCTGAATTATGTATACATGGCTGAGAGGAATGGATGGACACTCAGGTGAGGGTCCAGTGATCTACCCCACCCCCTACCTTTCAGTCAACAAGCCCAGCTATGGTGGTCTGTCACAAGCAGGCACAGCTAGCCTTGTAACAACAATGGTTCTTTTGATTGGAGGATAGTGCTCTGGTAACATGAAACAGTCTGATTTCCCAGACCACATTTTAAAAAAGGCAGACAAAGTGGCACATGCTTGTGGTTCCAGGACTGAAGAAGCAGCAGCAGGTAGATTTCTGGGGCTAACTGGTCAACCTGCCTTGTCTACTAGATAAGCCCAAGCCAGTGAGAGACTTTTATCTCAAAAATCAAGGTAGTCAGAACTTAAGGAAGAATGGCCAAGGATGTTCTCTGGCCTCTACATGAATGTTAGGACACTAGCACACAAATGTGTGCACGTATAGGCAAGTGCACATGTATGAACACACGTATGAAGAGTTGACAGTGAAGACAGCTCTCGATATAATGACTTACAGCTATGGCAAAAATTGTTTTTCTATTCACTTTCTCTAGGTGGCGTCTACGTGGTCTTCCCCAAACTATATTTCATCATTTAGAAGAAGGTAATTAGGAGCTCTAGTGTGACATTTCCTGGGGCTATGTGAACAAACATTGATTCATTCCGGATGGGGCATCAGTAACAGTAAAGAAACAAGTCTACCCATCAGAACTGTAAATGAAATGTGCTACTTCTTCTGTCAAAGAGTTAAACAAGACAAAGGAAGCCCTGTCTTTAAAGAAATTTGTCACTTCTGAAGTTGCCACCTTGCAAAAATCCCTCCCTTTTCTTTTAAAACAGATTTGGGTCCCGGATGGGATCAAAAGGAGAGACGGGAGCTTTGACAGCAGCTGTCTTCCCTGACTGCAGCTTCCTGACCTCGTGCCTCAAGTGCTTACTGCCAGGAGGACTTCATCGCCATGATGGAGTTTACCCTCCAGCTAAGAGCCAAGATAAAGCCTGTCTCCCTCAAGTTACTTTGCTTGGGATTTTTTGTTTTGTGCTATTTCCTTTGAGACAGGATTTCTCTGTGTAGCTTAGCTGTCCTGGAACTCCTTCTGTAGACCAGGCTGGTCTCAAGCTCAGAGATCTACCTGCTTCTGCCTCCTGAATGCTAGGATTAAAGGTGTGTGCCACCACCACCTGGCTTTTCTTAGGATATTTTATCTCAGCCAACAAAGCTGAGTTCCCACCCTCAGAGGGCGGGGTTTCACTGAGGCAGGGGCTAAGCTTGGCCAGCCTGATTGGTGTTTCTCCACAAGACCTTCTCACAGTCCAGTGCAGAGTGGAAGCCTGCAAGGATTGTTCTAAGATGGTACCTTCACCTGTGCCCCAGCTGGATTAAGATTTGGTTAATATGTTAGATAATGGGCTGGAGAGATGGCTCAGAGGTTAAGAACACTGGCTGTCCTGAGTTCAATTCCCAGCACCCATATGGTGGCTCTCAACCATCTGTAATGAGATCGGGCTCCTTCTTCTGGCCTGCAGGGACACATGCAAACAGAACATTGTATACATAATAAGCAAATAAATCTTAAAAAAAAGATTATAAAAAGAGAGAACTAATAACAAACTCATAATCAAACTGCACCCCCAAAATTCTTTTCCTTCTCCTAGAGCTGCTGTGGGTTCAGTGAATTGAGCTTGGCCACTAATGGATCCTTGGGGAACATCCCAAGGAATCAGGAGTATGAGAGAGATGCACATCAGGAGAGAGCCATTTATGATGTTTCTACAGAACCTGTTAAGTCCCTTTTCTTCGTGCGTGTTTTGAATGGTGTGGTGAGGCCTTAAGAGCAAGGGTGAAAACTGTGGGGAGACCTTTCTCAAAAGGCCACTCAGTCTCCATACCCTGATTTTTATGCCCTAGGAGCCTCTCAGAACAATGTTTGTTCCCTGGACCACACTAGATCAGAACATTCTGACCTTTATTCTGACTCAGAGCTACAAGTCTACAGTAATAAACTGTCAACCAGATTGACAGTCTCTCTCTCTCTCTCTCTCTCTCTCTCTCTCTCTCTCTCTCTCTCTCTCTCTCTCCCCCTCCCCCTCCCCCTCCCCTCTCCCCCTCCCTCCCTCCCTCCCTCCCTTCCTCTCTCTGTCCTTGGCAAACAAGTCATTAACATTTCATTGGTTCATCAAATGTTTATTCGGTATCTGCCTGGCACCAAGAATTATATAAGGCATTTGGAATAGAAAAAATGAAAGCACACTGTTCTGCCTCACTAGCTGTCCATGCAGGAGCAAATGTGGACTAAAGGTCACAATAATGTAGGCTTTCCAAAGTGTGTATGCTGAGGATTTTGGGGTTCCTGAGGCTGTTTGAAGGGGTCTGTGAGGTTGAAAACTTTCTTCATACTAACAATAAGGCATTGTTCACCTTTCATTCTATCCCAGAACTACATACTCAGTATATGCACACCCAGAGAACCTTCCAGGCTGCTCGGCATGGCTATCATATTTTGTGGAAGCAAATATAAGGATCCAGTTTTATGTGAAGTCGGACATTAAATAGACTTACAAAACTATAGAACAATGCCAAATATAATTATAGTTCATAAAAATGTTTAAATTAATGTGTTTATTATTAATTAAAAATAAGTTACTAAGTTTCCTTTCTTTTCTTTTGAGACAGGGTTTCTCTGTGTAGTTCTGGCTATCCTGGAACTTACTCTGTAGACCAGGCTGGACTCAAATTCAGAGGTCCACCTGCCTCTGCCTCCCAAGTGCTGATATTAAAGGCCTGTGCTACCACTGCCCAGCCTAATTTCTAATACAGTAAATATCATTGCAGTTCTCAAAACATTTTTAAAATATCTTTTTAATTTTGAGACCACTGTACACTGGCATGTAATTGTAAGAAACAATACTCTACCGCAAAATTAGTGTGGATGCAATCCACCTACCTTCTCCAGATTCATGTTTAACGTGTGTGTGTGTGTGTGTGTGTGTGTGTGTGTGTGTGTGTGTGTGTGTGGTGTGCTTGCTTATATTCAACAACTCACCAGCAACTCATCTCCCTTGTTGGCTGTGTTATAAACACACATGTAATACCATGAGAAAATGCCTCACTCTAGCTGGCTGAGCCATTTAACATCCCCAGCAGTCTACAAGAGAGGCGTTCTCATTTGTCTCCCTAGTCTCTACATCTCACCAACACTCTGAGTTCTCTCTCTCTTTGAAAAAGTCCTGGTAGCTATAGGAGACACCTCACTGACTTTAATTTGCATTGCCCTAATGTGTAATGATGCTGAAAATATTTTCACACACTTACTTGGCAACTAGATATTTTCCAGTACAGTAACTTCTTAGAGCCTTTGTCCATTTTCTGATTTGATTGCCTTTATTTTAATTTTGAGAATTCTTTGTACTTATGGGATTTCATCACATTGTCAGATACATGGTTTGCAAGCACCCCCTTTGTTTCTAACCCTTTCATAGGATCTTTTTCAGAACAAAAGGTTTTCACTTGGAATGGTCAATTTTCATCATTTTTTTTTTCTTTGATAGATTATGCTTTGGGGTCATCTAGCAACTTCCATCCAGTCCTACCTCCTGAAAATCTTCTCCCATTGTTTTCTAAGTATAGTGACAAATTTACATCCAATCTTTGACCCATTTTGTGTTAATTTTTGTAAGATTTGAAGTTTAAATTGAGGATCATATTTATCTATGAACATTGCTATGGTTTGGATATGTCCCTCAAATTTCATGTGTTCAAAATCTCTAGAAGTCTGACACCCTCACACAAACATATGTGCAGATAAAACACCAATGCACATAAAAATAAATAATTTTTTAAAAGGTAGAAAAAGTGAGCTAAATATTAGCATGCATACAAACATCCATTAATTCATTGCTCTATGCTCTTGGCTGTGGATATAACTTAACTAGCTACTTCAAGTTTTTGCCATGTGACTTCCCCATAAAGATGGAGTATAACATGGAATTGTGAGCCAAATAAACCTTTTTTTTCTGTAAGGTTTGTGGTCAGAGTATTTTATCATAGGAACAGGAAGAGAAACCAAGACAGTAGGCTTGGGGAAAAACCCAATAATTCACTTTTCTGAAAAGTTCCCTTGTGATGGTACTGATGCTTTAGGAGCCATATTGGTGGTTAATTTTGGCTACATTAGATTGAGAGATGTCTAAGCACCCTCTGGGTGTGTCCCTGAGGACACAGAGAGGGTTAACTAAGGTGGAAAACATGCTCTGAATATGGAGAGATACGATCCCATAGGTCAGGGGTTTGAGGGAAGTGGGGATAACAGGGCAGAGCACAGGGTATCTGTTCCCTGCGGCCAGGAGCGGCTCTACCCTGCCACACCCTTCCTGCCACAGTGGATTAGAACCTCTCAGATGATGAGTCAAATCACTTTGCTCCTTCATGATGTTGCACTTGAGTATTTTGTCACAGTGACTTAACACAATCACATTTTGAGAAGTTCCACTTTTAATGGTTCTTGTAATAATTTGAATAAATTGTGTGGACGGGATTAAAATGTCCTAACTCTCTGTGATGGGTGGTCTTAACAACTGGATTGGTTAGCATCACAGACCAGAAAAACTCCTGGGTATGTTCCTGGAGGTGTTTTCAGAGAACTTCAACTGAAGTGGGAAAACCTGTCCTGAGTGTGGGAGGCACCTCCATGGGCTGACATCTTAAGCTTCATAAGAAGGAGAGGGCAAGCATAGCACCAGCATTCATCTCTCTTTGATTCCTGTCTGGGGACCCAGTGTGCCCAGCTGTCTCACATTTCTGCCACTGTCACTTCCCCACCATGCTAGACTGGACCTCTTCTTAGACTATCAGTTAAAATAAGCCCTTTCTTATCCTCCTTTTTTGGTTTTTCAAGATAGGGTTTCTCTGTGTAATAGCTCTGGCTGTTCTGGAACTTATTCTGTAGACCAGGCTGGCCTCGAACTCACAGAGATCCACCTGCCTCTGCCTCCTGAATGCTGGGATTAAAGGCGTGTGCCACCACCCCCCAGATAAACCCTTTGTTCATTTTTTCTAATTTAAGGAATTTTTATTTAATTATTTTACATACCAACCATAGATCCCCCTCTCATCCCTCCTCCTGCTCCCCATCAGTACCCTCCTGCCATCCCCAACCCCCTCCTCCAAAAAAGTAAGGCCTCCTATGGGGAGTCAGCAAAGCCTGGTATATTCAGTTGAGGCAGGACCAAGCTCCTCCCCCCTCCATCAAAGATGAGCAAGGCATCCCACCATAGGTAATGGGTTCCAAAAAGTCAGCTCATGCACCAGGCATAGATCCTGATCCCATTGCCAGGGGCCCCCCAAATAGACCAAGCTACACAACTGTCTCTTATTTGCAGAGGGCCTAGTCCAGTCCCATGCAGGCTCCGCAGCTGTCAGTCTATAGTTTGAGTTCCCATGAGCATGGTTCAGCTGTCTCTGTAGATTTCCCCATCATAATCTTGACCCCTACTTGCTCATACAATCCCTCCTCTCTCTCCTCGACTGGACTCCCGGAGCTCAACCTGGTGCTTGGCTGTGGATCTCTGCATCTGCTTCCATCAGTTACTGGATGAAGGCTCTATGCTAACAGTTAGGGTATTCACCAATCTGCTTTCCAGTGTAGACCAGTTTAGGCACCCTCTCCACTATTGCTAGTAGTCTAAGTTGAGGTCACTCTTGTGGATTCCTGGGAATTTCCCTAGTACCAAGTTTCTCCTTAACCCTGTAATGCCCCCCTCTATCAAGATATCTCTTACATTTTCTCCCACTCTGTCCCTCCTCCAGCTTGACCATCCTGTTCCCTCATGTTCTCATTCCCCATCTCTTCCTCTCTATTGCTCCTCCTTGCCCCCAGTTGACTCTGGAGATCTCATCTATTTCCTCTTCCCAGGGCAATCTATGCATCCCTCTTTGGGTCTCCTTGTTTCCTAGCTTCTCTGGAGCTGTGGGTTGTAATCTGGTTATCCTTTGCTTTACAACTAGTATCCACTTACGAGTGAGTACATACCATATTTGTCTTTTTGAGTCTGGGTTACCTCACTCAGGATGGTATTTTCTAGATTCATCAATTTGCCTACAAATTTCATGATGTCACTTTTTTATTAAGAAAATTTTTCATTCATTTTACAAACCAAAGATCCTGCAACTGGGGCTGCCCAGCCATTTGTTTTTTAAGTTGACCTTGTCAGGTATTCTATCACAGCAGCAGAAAGGCAGTGACACATTCTGTGTAGACAAAGATTCAAAAGGACAGGGCTTATTGTATTTGTTTTCTGAATTTACAGAAACTTAATGGGGAATTTTTTTAAATGGCAGAATTTTGTTTGTCTTGTTTTTAATTATAATTAAAAACACATAACATAAAATTTACCATCTTAATCATTCTTTAGTACAGTTCAGTAGTGCTAAGCATATTTAAGAATGCCTGAGTTTGGGAGGATTATCGAGAGCTCAGCAGTTAAGAGCACAGACTCTTCTTGCAGAAGACCAGAGCTGGATTCCCAGTGCTCATAATGGCCTGGAATTCCTGATCTGGTTCTTCTGGTCTTCAGAGGCACTGGTACTCACACACACACACACACACACACACACACACACACACACACACACACACTTTAAAAAAATAAAATAAGAAAAAAATGACTGAGTTTTGTTTTTGCCATCTTCTCCTTAAATGCACTTCAGGCAATAAAGGCATGCAACAAAAACACCCTTTCCATCTTTGATGAAGCTAGTGGGAATTACTAACCCAGAAATAGTGCGGATAAAGATGGGAACTAGGCTGTGGGATGGTAAACACTGTGAGAGCGATAGAAGAGCATCCATGATGGTCCAGGAAAGGGAAGATACTGAGGGACATCCAGTTCATCTAGAATGCTCGAAAGACTCAGGAGTTGGCAGAACCAGATGTTGAGAAGATGGGGGGTAAGTAGGGTACCTGAACAGCAGGACTGGCTTTGAAATGGGGCAATATGGACATAATCTCTCAGAACCTTTGTTTCTTTGAGACAGTATCTTTCAGTGTATTCCAGGCTGGCCTTGAAACTGTGGTAATACTCCTACTTCAGCTTCCTGGCTGCTGGAATATAATACCATGCTTGACTAATCTCTAGGAACTTAGAACACAGTTTATAGATTCAATGACTACAGACATTCCTAGCAAATGGAAAGTTACGAGGATAGAACTAAACGTTAAAGTTAACTAAAATGCTGTGTCCTGAATAATAATGTCCCCACACTCACAGACCAGCTGCAGAAGTTTCACATCTGTGTTAGACTTCTCACGGCATTGTGAAACACTTGATTACATTAACCGAGGTGGGAAGACCTGATTGCTGTAGGTGGTACCATTCCCTAGGCAGAGGATCCTGGACTATATAGAAGCAGAAAAAGTGAGCTAAATACTAGCATGCATGCATTAATTCATTGCTCTATGCTCTTGACGGTAGATGTAATGTAATTAGTTACTGACTTCCCCATTATGATGGAGTGGAACCTGGAATTGTGGGCCAAATAAACCTTTTGCCTTAAGTTTTGTGGTCAGAGTATTTCATCACAGCAACAAGAAAAGAAACCAAGGCAGTAGGTTTAGGGGAGAACCCAAAAGATTCACTTTTCTGACAGGTTTCCATGTGATGCTACTGAATAATGATGCCCCCGATATTCACAGATCAGCTCCAGGAGTTTCACATCTGTCTTAGATTTTTCATTGCAATGTGAAATACTCAGGAGAACAGCATGAAAGTAGGAAATACTTATTTTGGGTCATAGTTTTGTAGTTTTCAGTTGACTCTATTGCTTTGGGTGTGGCGAGGTAGCACATCATGGGGCAGAATTGCTCACCCCATGGGACCAGGTCACATAGAAGTAGAAAGGAGCCCAGAACAAGACACAGTCCTAAGGACATGCTCCCCAGTGATGTAATTCCTCCAAGCAGGCCCCACCTCCAAAAGAGCCTTCATGATCCAGCTACTTCTCAATGATTGGATACAATGTGCTGGCGTCAACACATGAGCCTTTTTGGTGAGAAGGGTCTGTGGGAAGGTTTCCATCTAAGCTCATCAACACCATATTTAGGCTCCCCTGGGCACCCACAGACAATGGATTAGAGTACGTTTTTATGAAGAAATTGAACTACTGCAGATGAAGGATCTGAAGCCATGGCCCTTGGGGCTGCTTCGTGAAAGAGCTTGCTGGATGCCACGTTGCTCAACAATGACCTGTGCCGGTTGTCACGCCATCTCCGTGTTTGAACAACTTCCAATCAGCTTTTACGTGCCTCCCTTTGAAATAAAGATTATCAGTCACTCGAGGCAAATCTACAGCCTGAGGGAGAGAAGCCATGTACAACATCCTTGTGGGCCAGTGCTTGTCTGCAGCTGCTGCCTCTGCCTTTTCTGGGTCTGTGTGTGGACTGACTTGCACAGTGAAATCTTCACCAGCAACTCCTGCACCCCTTGGCAATGGGAGCCTGTGTTTGTGTCTCTGTGACAGGGGCTTAGTTCTGGGATGAAGTATGATTCTCTGAGAGCCCCTAAGAAGTGAGGGAGCACTTATTAATTATAATTACATATAATTAATCACTATGGGTCTCTATGCACCCTTCTTATGTCCATTCCTTAAGTGCATTTCATCCTCCCGTGCCTTAGGTCCTCTGGACATGTAGACCCTTTCATACAGCCAGATTTTCTCTTTCAGGTGGAGTTGATTTCTGTTCTTCCTGCTAGCCACATGGGAAACATCTGCTTTCCCTGAAAGTCTTTCTTGGGACTCAGTCTCCAATTTGCAGTAGAGGATTCCTTAGGCCCCGCCCCGAGCTCCCAGCTATCTATGTTCTTTCTTAAAGACTTCATCTTCTGCATCCAGATGAAAAAGCGCATTCCCCCTCCCCCCCGCCCCCCCCCCCCCCCGGTCCCCAACAGTCTGGCTGCAGAGCTCAGCACCCACCTCCCAGCCGCACCTGGGCTCCCTGTCTCAGGATGAAATTCCTGTTAATTGGGCTGAGAGCTGGACAGGAGCAAATCAGTTCATTCCTTTGAATTGCACTTCAGAGTTCGGCACAGTGACAGAAGAAAAAGGATGGGAAAGGCTTGAGCGAAGGAGCAGCGGGCGTAGGAGATGACTTTCCTGAAACGGGGATGGCTCTGAGGCCAAGGAAGCATCTAAGCTTCCTGCAGGAAGACTCAGTCGTATATAGACTATGCCTAGCACGTTTCCAGATCAGGAGTGGCCTCTCAGACAAGCCTTACACTTTGATTTCCAGTATGGTCTGGAAATCTGCAGAGCACCTGTCTTCCATTGGGTTTTCCCAAAAGAACTTGAAATGAAAACCAGGTAGAGGTGGTTTTGTGAGGTGGACCCCTAAATGTGAAGCATGTGTGAGCAAACAGTGAGAATAATAGAGAGAAGGAACAACCACAAAGGTACCTACCATTTCACACACATCATAAAGCAAGTAGCAGCAAATAGGATGCACAGCAAATAGGATGCGCGAGTCCACGTGGGACCTCTGGGAAGCAAGAGGAACACCGAGGCTTCATCTGCTGTGCCCTCCCCTCTTATGCTCCCTCCAGGAGTGGTAAGGCTTGTGCATTTCTGGTCTGTCTCTATGTTGCTTTAATTTCGGCACAGTGGCTGCCCCTTAATCTACTGCTATTTCAGCCAGCAATTGTGACTTTGCAGTTACTGGCCTGCTTCTCTGGCAGTGGCTCGGCCATTCAGGCTGCAGTCTGGCAAGAATTCTGTTCCTGAAGGCACTGGCTCTGTTGCTGCCGCTAAAGGTAGCTTTAACTAAATCTTTATCTTTCCATTTATAAAGACTTGAGATTCAAAGGCTGGGGTGAAAACCTGTTAACTCAGAGAGGCAGAGTAGCAACTAGCTAACCTCTCTTTGCTGGCATTCCCCCAAAATAGCATTCTTATGCTCCACCAAAACAAACAAACAAACAAACAAAATCTGTGCCTCTCAAAAATTCCTTCCTACTACTTCTGGTACATCTCTCTCTATGTCTCCCAGCTGCCCTCTGATGCTCTATAATTACTTTCTGTCAACTAGTTACTAACCCAGCCTCCTGATCCGAGGTTAATTTTATTTAATTAACACAAATACAAACTTGGGCTTCACAGTATGATCAAATATCCCCCAACATCTCTATTCCTGAGCTCATCAGCCTCCTGAAGTTTCTAGAAAGCGCCAAGGTAGGAAAACAGAGGTGGAGCAGGTCTCTGAGGTAGAACGTGGCCACTGCGAAGAGAAATGTCCCCCATATCAGTTTCTCCCCTAACCTGCTTCTTTGTTTTCTTGGCAGGCTTATGTACCATCTAGTATTTTTCAGCTCATTTACATTCATTTATGTTACATCAGTCAGGGCTGGTATCAGTGGCTTGAAGTCTCAATATGGAGAGAAACCAAAGTAGCTGAATAAATCATACTGGACGCCCTGTCTCCTGTGCTAGTGATGCAGTTAATCCTGGTTGATTCTTCCTCTAAGCATCTGAAGCTGCTGCCTGGGTTCAGATTACCACCACCCCTCCCCTGGACACCTGCTTGGTTTCCTGGTTTGCCTGTCCCTGTGAGCTACTCCCTTCTCTGGCCAACTCTCAAAACTCCAAACCTGGGACCCGTGGGTGTAGCACCATTGGTAGAGAGCTTGCCTGACAAGCACAAAGCCCCAGCATCACATAAACCTGGTATGACGATGCACTCCTGTAATTCCAGCACTCAGGAGGCCAAGGCGGGAACAGAAGTTAGAACTCTTCATGGGATGCATAACCAGCTCAAGACTATCCTGGGACTATTTAGAACTGTCCCAAATGAAAAAAAAATATGGTTCTTATAGGCAGGGAAATTCTTTCAATAGCTCCTGCCTCATACCTTTGTAAGGCAGGTCAAGCCATGGTCAATGCTCAGACACCTGAGGTCCTGTGCAGGTCAGCTTCTATACAGGGTTTCATTTCAAGATGTATAGTCCAACCTGGTAACAGAGGCACTTCATAGGGTTGTTGTTTAGATTAAATTATATGTACTTAGTGCCTCATTTTCAACAAATGCTCGCTTCTTTTTCTTAGCATTTTAATATAATTTGTTTTTAGGGCACTTCCAGGTTCATAGCAAACTAGCAACATTCTAAACTGGAGTGATATATTTGTTGTGACCCATATAGCTACACTGGTGCAGCATTATCATTTAGAACTTATAATTCACTTCAGTATCGGTCTTGGTGTTGTGCATTCTATGGGTTTTGATGAAGTGACATACATCTGCCACTGCAGGGTCTTACAGGGTAGTTTCACCATTCTAAGTGTCCTCTGTCTTCTTCCTGGTTATTGCTCCTTCTCCTTATGCCTGTCAACTACTGGTACTGTAACTGACTCCATATGATGCCTTCCAGCATATCATACAGTTGGAATCCCACAGTCTGTACCCACTCCCTAGATTGGCTTCTTTCATTTAGTGACATACGCTTAAATTTTCTTAGTGTATTTTTATAGCTCGATAGTTCAGTTCTTGGTTCTGAATAATAGCCCATTGTTTGGATGTACTACCGTTTAGCTACCCATTCACTTATCAATAGCTATCTTGGTTATTTCCAGTTATAGCCAAAGTGTCTATAAACATCCATGTGCATGGTTGTGCGTGGACATAAGGAAGGTAATTGCTGCATCATTTTGTAAGAGTATGTTTCACAAGACACTGGCAAAGTGTCTTCCAATGTGACTGTACAATTTTGTAGTTCAAAGAACAATGAGTGAGAGCTTCTGCTTCTCAACACAGTGTTTTATTATGTCGACATTTGGTATTTTTACCACTTGAGATAACACAGCCGTATCTATTTTCCATTTGTAATTCCCATTGGTATAGAATGTGGAACATTTTTTCATGCTGATATCTTTTTTTTTTTTTTTTTTTTTTTTTTTTTTGAGAAATGGTCTCACTATATAATCCTGGGTGGCCTGAAGCTTGCTATGTAGATCAGGCTGGCCCCAAATTCAAAAAGCTCCACTTGACTTGACCTTCCCCATGCTGAGACTAAAGGCATGTGGCACTATGTCTGGCTTCATAGCATTCTTTGAAGAGCAGGGAATTTTTTTCAGTACATTTTTTTTAACTTAATGAGGCCTATCTTATCAATTCTTTCTTCTATAAATCATGCTTTTGGTGTTGTATCTAAAAAGTCTTCACCATGCCCAGCATCATTTGGATTTTTAAAAGGTTATTTATCTTTTATTAGTTCATTGAACCTCCTGTATGATGAGGATGAGATTTGATCATATGCAGGCTCTTCCTCAGTTCCTCCCAGATCCACCCCTTTTCCCTACCCACCCAACTTTGTGTCTTGTTTTTCACTCATCATGTTCAATTTGTGATGCCCATATATTCTTGGGTGTTGGCCTTCTCCTGGAGTATATCAACTTACTAGGGGAGACACCCTTAAAGGACACTGCCTCTCCCTCTCCCAGCAGCTATCAGTTGCCAGTAGCCCCTCAGCTGGGCTGGGACTACATCTCCACCTCCCCTCTCCATGCTGGGATTTGGTCTGGCTTGAGCTTGCACTGGTCTTGTGCATGCTGTCATAACCACTGTGACTTCCTATGTGCAGTTACCCTGCAATGTCAAGAGGACGCTGTTTCCTTGTGGTCATCCACCACCTCTGGCTCTTACAGTCTTTCTACTTCCTCTTCCACAGTGATCCCTTCGTCTAAGGAAGAAAGGGTGTAACAGAGAGGTTCCACTTAGGGCTGAGTATTATTCTCCACACCTTGGCCAGTTGCGTTAATCACAACTCCTTAACTCTGTGTTAATCACCATCTGCTTCAAATAGAAGCTCCTCTAATGAAGGCTGGGAGATGCCTAGCAATGCCACTAGGAGTCAGTTAAATATGATGTCCATTTAGCAGAATAATGGTAGTAAGTTTTCTCCTAGGGCCCATGACCTGTCTAGCCATAGGTTATTGGCTTATCAATGGTGCCAGGTATGGGTTTCATCTTTCGGAGTGGGACCTAAATCCAAACAGAAAGTGGTTTGTTACTCCTATGATGTTCATGCCACTGTTGCACCAGTGGACATGTGTTGTCGAGCTCACAAGGTTCACACCTTGGTAAGTCTGATGAGTATTTTTCTCCTCAGGTAGCATGCACAGCACCTGCCAGCATTATGGAAGCCAGCATTAGGGATAAAGACTCCAACTCAGTACCAGCATGGTATTTGCACATGCTGTGACTCAAGTGTGTGTTTTCTAGCAATAGGACCTTACTATCAAGTTCTGGAAGGTAAAGACTAGCATCGACAGTAGTCTGTAATGTTTGAGGGTCCATGGGACCTCACTGGCCAATCATTCTTGTGGTGGTATTCTAATTATACTGAAATGTGATTTTGATTGTATGTTAATAAATAAAGTTACCCGGGGGTCAGAGCTATTAGAGCCATAGCAAGAGTGTGGCGGTGGTGGCACATGCCTTTAATCCCATAGATCTCTGTGTGTTCAGGGATACAGCCAGCATTGGAGACAGATGCCTTTAAGACCTGGGGGGCTGTACATACAGACAGTGACGAGGCAGTCACGTGTTTGGGTTTACAACCAATGAGAAGGCAGAACAAAATACTATAAAAAGATGGACAGACAGGATATAGCTCTCTTTCAGTGGCAGTTATTCAGACGTTAAAATACAGGAGTAGAGTGTAGCTCTAGCATAGTTTCGGATTAGTGGTTGTATTTATATTAATTTTGGTTTACTAATTATTATATTTTAAAAGTTAATGTAAATAGTCCTGCAATTTAGAATTTCAAATTCTACCCATTCATTGCTGATACACAGGGAAGCAACCAGCAGGTCTTACTATAGAGAAAAGAATGCTTGAATGTATTTCAAAATGGTTCTTTTCTCCATCCCCATGCTGGAATAACGAGGGGATTTTTTTTTTCTCTTCAGTATTCATGACAAGAACCGGGAGAGAAACTCATAAAAAATCCTTTTTCCCATAATCGGGCCCCTGGATTTTTTTTTTTTAACTCTTATTTATCTAGAATGAGCCTGTAGTGAGCGGCTTGTCAGGCTTTCTTTCCCACCTGGCACTTGAGTCTTTCTTTCTTTCCTCTCTTCTTTCTTTCTTTCTTTCTTTTTTTTGTTTTTCGAGACATGGTTTCTCAGTAGCTTTGGAGCCTGTCCTGGACTAGTTCTGTAGACCAGGCTGGCCTCGAACTCACAGAGATCACCTGCCTCTGCTTCCCGAGTGCTGGGATTACAGGCATGTGCCACCACTGCCTGGCTCTTTTTCTTTTTTGAGACAGGGTTTTCTGTGTAACCTTAGCTGTTCTGGAACTCACACTCTAGACCAGGCTGGCCTTGAACTGACAGAGATCTGCCTACCTCTGCCTCGCAGTGCTGGGATTAAAGGTGTGCACGGACGGATGGACACACACACACACACACACACACACACACACACACACACACAGCACCTCCACTCGATCCTACTGTTTTATACTCAGAGATTTTGTTTTAGGAATCATGGTTCACTGTATCTACATTGTGTTTCTCAAACTTTGGGACAGCATTCTGTTATGATCTCACTTCTCTGCTAGGAAGAGCGGTTGACAATTGGGGTTGACACCTGAGTTTGCTCAGCTTATCCGGGGTCACACCTGAGTTTCTCAGTTTATCTGGGGTTGACACCTGAGTTTATTCAGTTTATCTGGGGTTGACACCTGAGTTTGCTCAGTTTATCACTGGTGATTAGGATTGAGCGATTAACTGTAGTTTCTTACATTCAGGACTGGAAGCCAGAAGTTAGTGAGTTTTAATTTTTTTTCATTTCTAAAAGTATTTAAGATAAATGTGAAGCACATTTTTGCCATTTAACTATTTGTGCTGCCCAATTCAGAGATGTCCCTGCTGTCCGGTGATTGCCATCATCCACCTGCAGAAGTTTTCCATCATCCCAACTGGGAATTAAACACTACATACAAATTCCCCAGTAAGGGCCAGCTTTATAGTATTATTGATTACTGGTCATTATTATGTAGGAAACAACTACAGAATTTTTTATTGCTGAAGATTTTTATTTATTTGTTTGTTTTTTGAGACAGGGTCTCAATATGTAGCCCTGACTAACCTAGAACTCACAGAGAATTCACCTGCCTCTGCCTCTCAAGTGCTGGGATGAAAGGTTTGCACCACAATGCCTAAACTTTTTTTTTATAATATAAATATATGACAAGAGACATTTATTTTTGGCACCACTGGTAGCATTTTATTACTTCTCAGTTCCTTGGGAATTCTAGAACTTTCTAGAAAGCCATTAAATATTGTCTTTTCCTCTAGAAGAAAAATGATGCATGGACGAGAACTGAGTATTCCGAAAGCAAAGGGTTTCTTTTTGTTTTTTCTTACAGGGGCTGCAGGTGAGCAGCCTTTTACTGTTCACTAGCAGCCAGGGAGTTTCTCCCGCTTTTGCATTTGAATCCTAACAAAAAGCAAACTTCAGAGAATGACTTATCATGGGAAGATAGGGTTTCATCTTAAACTGTCAGGTACCATTTGCATAGTTCTGCTATGATAAAAGTCATAGAATTATAAAGATTATAAAGATCTTACTACATCTTACTTAACTGTAACAGACTATTAAAAACAGTCTATCTTGGATGTGTTAGTGTAAACTTAACAGGGAAAAAACAGTCAATAGCAAAAAGTTATCTTTAAAAATAGGTTAATGCTAAGAATAATAGCTTTAAATTTTTGTTTAAAAATAAGCTTAATAAACAAGAATACAAATTTCAGTTCAAAATTCAGCTCTTTAAAATGCCCTATTTCTGGCTTACAGCAGAAAATACATATTTCATAGTTTTTAACATTACATGTAAAAATGAGGCACTGTTATACATAGTTGAATATATTCACACAAATTGGCGTTTCTGTCTCCTCCACAGGCTTGAATTTATTTGTCCAATGGTTTCTGAAGGTCAAACTGTTCACAAAAATAAGTCTTCTGAAGGAGGGGTGTAAGAAAAACCAACAAATGCATCGTCTGCCTCCAGAACACTGGCATTCACTATCGAATAGTCAGAAGACACGCACACAGAATAAGAAACTGCTTCTTCCGTGAAGACTGTGTCGAAGTTCCTGATATCACCTGGTCCGGCCACATTAGGATTAAATGGTGGTGGGATCTTTTTTTGTACAAGGTCAGTCCAGCTGAGTGATTCAAAAAAGGGATGATTCTGGATTTCAAGAAAGTCTTCTTTGGCACCAAGTCGATTCTGCCTGTTTTTTTCTAGGAGTTCTTCCAGAATGGACCACGCTGTGAGGCTCACGCCTGGCCTCAAGTTCAGGGGTTTATGAAGAATATTATCATACATTTCAACAACATCCCGGCAGTAAAAAGGAGGCAGTCTGTACAGCATTTCATAGAGAACAGCTCCCAGGCGCCACCAATCCACGGTGTTGTCATAGGGCTGTTTTCTAATCACTTCAGGTGCAAGGTACTCTGGTGTCCCACAAAAGGTTGTGGTGGTATCGGAAATAGCAATTCCTTCTTTGCAAAGCCCAAAATCTGTTAAGACAACATGTCCCATTGAATCCAAAAGAATATTTTCTGGCTTCAAGTCTCTGTACACTATTTTGATGGAGTGCAGGTAACCCAAGGCGCAGGCGATTTCAGCAGCATAAGAACCTCGCTCTGTGTTCAGGAAAAGACCATTCTCTTTGTAAGTGAAAAAACAGCTCTTTTCTGTTGAGAACTATTTTTTTCTGTAGCACTTTGACAGCATAGAATTTTCCATCCAGTTTCCGCTTTGCAAGAAGAACCTTGCCAAAGCTGCCCTTTCCAATAACTTTAACAAAATCAAAGTCAGTTGGTTTAGCATGAGGATTTCCAGTTGGTCCTAGGTTGATGTTCTGTGAGGTAGAATGTGGCTTCGGAGCACTTCTTTCATCCTCATCTTCTGATGGATCGGACTGGTGCCAGGGGCTGTCCATTTGAAGGAATGCTCTGACATCTGGACTCGACAGTTCCTCAGCTGATCCTGTTTCCTCACACTGGAAGGTTCTGAGTCCTCATCCCAATGACTCTCAGCTGAACTGCTGCTTGAAAGCCTGAAGCTTAACCAGCTAAAAGCTTCTAGTTTCTGGTCCTCATGCTTTACATACCTTTCTCCTAAACTTTTAAATATATATATATATATATATATATATATATATATATATATATATATATATCTGTTTTTATTTTCTAGGTGTATTTTTGCCTGTATGTATGTATGTGCACCACATGTGTGCCCTCATAGGCCAGATTAGATGTCAGATCACCTGAAGCTTGAGTTATAGATAGTTGTGAGCCACCATGTAGATACTGGAACTGAACTGAGGTCATCTGTAAGAGCAGCCAGTGCTCTTAACTACCGAGCCATTTCTCTAGGCCCTGGTATGTTTCTGTTTTAAGTATGTATATGTGTGTATGTGCACACAAGTACAGGTGCTCACAGAAGCCAGAAGAGGATGTCTGATGCCCTGGCGCTGGAGTTACAGGTGATTGCAGCCATCTGATGTGACTGCTGGGAACTGAATTTGGGTCCTCGGCAAGAGCGGTAAGCCCTGAGCCAACTCTCCAGGGCTGTTCCTGACATTTTTCTAATTAGACATTGGACACTACTCTCAAAGCATAGGTTTGGGCCAGAGAGAGGATCATGACTACTTTTGAGAAGACAGAATTGATAATATCAAGGTATGTTCTACAGAGATAAAGATCATTAATGGAGAGACTGTGGATGGAGCCCAGCAATGCCTCTTCCAGCCAGAGCAAGCAAATTACCCTGAAAGTTGGCCCTAAATGGAAGCGTCTATCATGGTAAATGTTCTGGGTCCGCACTGACTTCATCTCACTGGCTTTGCTTTATTGTCTCATATGCTCAGCAATGGAACCTTGAAACTGCCAGAGAGATGAGTAAGAAGATTCCTTCTACTAATCTTATTTCCAAATGTAATTGGTGCCTGAATTATGAAGCTCTTGGCCTCTAAAGACTGCATGAACAGAGCCATCCATCCTCGTAAGTGGGCCAAGGTGTCACTGTGATGCATGCTCATGTCCCGGCAATGGAAAAGTTAGTGAAATTGGTACAATCTTTCTGGAAAGCAATTTGGCAATATGTCTCGAACATTTAAATTTGTAGATCCTACATTCCACCGGTTTTATTTCAAGGACTTAATTTATCTGAAAGAAACAATTGAACTAATGGGTAAAAGTGTTTGTGTAAGGGTATTCAATACAGCTTTATTGATAATTATGAAAAATTGGAAACATTCTAAATGTCAAAAAATAGGGGACAGGACACATCAGTTATGGTCTATCCACCCAACAGTGTGTTTGCTGTGCAGCTGTTGGTAAAGATAAGGTAGAACTTGGAAATGAAAGACATTTATAGTGTTCAAGCATATCTGTAGGGTCACTTTTAATTTTTTTAATTTATAATACCTAAACTCCCCCTCCCATGTGTGTGTGTGTGTATGTGTGTATGAGAGAGAGAGAGAGAGAGAGAGAGAGAGAGAGAGAGAGAGAGAGAGAGAGAGAGAGAGAATAACAATGATTTTCTTCGGCAAATGCTTGCACAGAAAAAAACATACTTATATATCTTAAACTCATAGAAAATTTAACAGTTATTTTTTAAAGAAAAATAAAAATCACAATTATGTGTAGAAGTATAGAAAAATAGCTTGAGTGACCCATGGCCTTCCATTTGAAAGGATTATGGTCAGAGGGGTACAGCTAAACTGGGTCGAACTCCTAGCACCCCTTTAAGATGGGGGACCCTTTGTGTTTGCCTCCTTCGGCTGTGATGCCCATTCCCTGCTCTTCCTGTCTGGAGCATTAGTGTCTTGTCTAGATGTACGGCAGGCATTACACAACTGTAAGGGTGTACGGCCTGAAGACGAGCATGCTCACACTCTGTCGTGGAGGAACAAAGGGAAGTGGAGCCCTGCTTCAGACGTCAGGCACACCAGCTTTCACTTACTGAGCAGTTTGTTGAGACACACGATTCCTAGTACAGTTATTACCATTCCCCCCCCTTCATTCTAAAACCAAATGATAATAACGTAGCACATGCTAATAAGCAATACCTGAATGAGTTAAATGAAAGAGAGATTAAAAGAATCAACTTCCCGACAGCCAACAGACTGTGCTGTGGCTCTGCAGGCATTGACAGGCCACGTTACTATACACATTTGAAGGGTTTTGTTTGTTTGATTTGTTTTTTACTTTTTTGGAGGAAGCTCTCTCATGTACAGTATCAACGTGTCATTACAAATATAGATAGTTTGACTTCTGTCCCTATTTGTATCCCTTTAATTCCCTTCTCTAGCTCTCCCATTCTCATGCCCTCAGGGCCAGCTCACCCATGCCCCTGTGAACAGGGTCAGCTCTATTGTCCTGCCCAGGTGAGGTGTAGGACCCTCTCTCCTGAGTGCTTCAGCCAGCGATGGGCAGGACCAGTTCTCCCCAGTGTTGCCGCCAGCGAGGGTTGGGGCCAACTCTGTACAGCCCTATCTTCTGAGTCTTCAGTGGTGTCAGGAGCCATGGACATCACCACAGACCTCAGCTATATCAGGGCCATGAACCCAGACACCGGTTTTGGCAGTAACCCAGGCCCAGACATCACCATGGCCCTTTGTAGGAATCAAGCCACCCACCTCGGCCTGCTCCTCACTGCTTTCACCTCTTCAGATATGCCTCTGTCCACAGAACATGAACCATTCTGTCTCTCCCTCCCCTACCATGCCATACCTTTGCTCAACATAGCAGCACTCAACGGCTCAGCACTGCAAAGCGCTGGGCAGGCTCATGTTTTCTCATTGGAGCCTGGGGCAGTCCACCCGGGGCCTGCGTGTGGGTCTCCTTGTCTTGTTCAGTCTGATTTTTTTTTTTTTTTTGAGACAGGGTTTCTCCATGCAGCTCTGGATTTCTTGGAATTAGCTTTGTAGACAAGGCTGGCCTTGAACTCAGGGATCTGCCTGCCTCTGCCTCCTGAGTGCAGCAATCAAAAGTGTGTGCCACCATACCTGGCTTCTGATTTTTTTTTTAATGTAGGCAATTCGTTAAATTTTTGTTTTGTTTGTTTTTCAAGATAGGGTTTCTCTGTGTAGCCCTGGCTGTCACCCAGGTCAGCCTGGTCTACCTGGCTGTCTCTGCCTCCTGAGTGCTGGGATTAAAGCCGTGTGCTACCACCGCAGGGCAACCATCACTTTCTGTATGTTGTAGTCTTGTCTATGTGGTGTTCTGCATGCTTCTTGTATCTGCATGGGTGCGTGTTTTCTCAGTTTGGGGACGTTTTAGTCTATGATCATGTTGAAGATTTGGTCTGTGTCATTGACTTGGGATCTTCTCACTTATCTACACCTATAATGTGAAGGTTTGGCTTTCTCATGGTATCCCACATTTTCTGTGTGTTCTCCTATGTTTAAATTATTTTTCACATTCCTCTCTTTGCTCTAGACTCTTTACTTTGAGTCTTGATATTCTGTCGTCTTCTTGATTCACTCTCTTGTAAACTTTCCTTTGTGTCTTCCAGTTGAGTGTCTGGGTTTTTCAGTTCCATCATTTCAGTCTGAGTATCTCCTGATGGAATCCATTCTCAAGTCCTGGATTATCTTCCTCACCTCCATCAGCCTCATGTCTGTGTTTTCTTAGGCATCACTCAGGTCTTTAGTCTCCTTAAACTCTTTCTTCTTAATTCCATTGAGCTGTTTCTTTGTGTCTTCCTTAAACCCCTTGATGAAGTTTATGATTGTTCTTTTAAAATCTGTGTCCTGGGGTTCACCTAGGTCATTCTCATTGGCAAACATTTCTACAGGACTGGTAGTTTTTGGAGAAAAAAATTTTAGCTTGATCTTTCATAGTGTTTGAATTTTTTACAATGAGATCCAGGCATGTCGACTTCTTTTGTATTTTCCTGTCTGATATGGACAGAGCAGGTTGGAGCAGGAGGGGTGGTGTGCTGATGAGCTGTATCTAAAGCTTAAAAATGGCTTGGAATGAAGTCAGGTGACAGAGGGGATTGGGCTGGAGTAAGGATGTGCTTCCTGGTCCAGTCCTGAAGTGTGGGGTAGATTTACCTTTATAGAAAGGTTAGATATGGCCTGGTGGGGGCAGGGCTGTGGGTTGAGGGATAGGTAGGGAGGATTCTGGTCAAAGCCTAGAGAATTACAGGCATGTGTCATCATGCATAGTCATAAAGCAAGTATTTAACAATCAGCTCAATTATTGGAAATTCAGAAATGATATTGGCAGGCATTGTATATATGGGTTTGAGTATGTGAGTTACATGCATGTTTACACATGTAGGTGGGTACATGTGCTCATGTGCATGCATAAGGAGGTCAGAGGACACCTGTGTCTTTCTCTATCACTTTTTCTCTTATTCCTCTCACTGAATCTGAAGCTTACCATTTTTCAGCTAGGCTGACTGGCTCCAAGCTCCAGCACTCTTCCTGTTTCCACTCCCACCCGGGCCCAATGTTAGGCATGTGTACCCGCACCCAGTGTTTTATATGGGTCCCGGGGAATCCAAACGCAGGTCTTCATGCTCCTTCATTCGGCAGGCACTCTTTCCCATTGAACCATCTCCCCAGCCAGATGTTTCCATTTGATAGCTTAACATGATAAGTTGCTTTTACTTAATAGATTTTATTTTTTTTTTAGAAAACTTTTAGGTTCGTGTACCCTGTGTCTCCACTATGTGCGTCCCCCACCCCAACCATCACCAGCTCCCTGTAGAGCGATACATTTGTTATAATCCATGCAGGCTGAACCTGCACTGAGACAGCCTAATCAACCAATGTCCACAGTTCATGTCCGTCTTCACTGATGGTGCTGCATACTGTAAGGTTTGCCTAGATCTGCAGTAGGAACATGGTGTAGTTTCACTGCCTTGAAATCCCTCTGTGATTTATAGAATGGTCCTTTTTTTTTTTAAAGATTTATAGGCATATTAATAAATATCAGTAAAGTTTCAAGAAACTGGCTGGAGTTTTGACTGATGTGTAATGCATTATAATTTTTCTTATTTAATATAATGGGTCCCCTTCTGGTGTTTTCACCAAGAACATGCTTTTTAAAGAAACACCTGAATGGTATTAAATGGGAGGCACTTAAACTAAGTTAAAAAGCATGTCATAAATGAATTTTATACTATTTTAGCGAGGGAGCTTTGGCTGTGCACTGCACCACTGGTGAACATGAAAATGAAATGTTATTTCACTTAAGAACAGAAATAGGTTTTCTGGAGGTGGCTGGTTCAGCCTCATGGTATATTACCAAGTAGCCAAGTTCTTCCTATGTTTCTTCTTTACTGTCCCTAGGTCGCAGGGTCCACCTCCTGGTCTCATGCCATCCTGGACCCAGAATGGCTGCCACTGTTGCAGCAATCCTATGTCACTGGGAATATAAAGAGGCCAAAAGGACCTGTCTTAGGGTTTTCTACTGCTGTGAAGAGACACCATGACCACAGCAACTCGTATAAAGAAAAACATTTAATTGGGGTGGCTGGCTTATAGTTTCAGAGGTTCAGTTCACTATCATCATGGCAGGCAGACATGGTGCTGGAGCTGAGAGTGCTACACCGTGCAGGCAACAGGAAATTGACTGACACACTGGGCGGAATCCTGAGCACAGGAAACCTCAAAGTGTGTGACACACTTCCTCCAACAAGGCCACACCCACTCCAACAAAGCCACACCTCCTAATAGTGCCACTCCCTATGAGATTTTGGGGACCAATTACATTCAAACTACCACAGAACCCTAACTGCATCCCCTTTTGAGACTGGAGAAAACTGAGGACGCCCAACAGATTCTTCTTTGTCGTTTGCAGCCAGCACAGGGTCATGTGACCCATTATCAGGCAGGTCAGGGTGAAGGGAACAGTAGTATCACAAAGAGTTGTGGCGAGCAGATTTCAACCCAGCAGACCACTAGTAATATCTGCCATTTCTCTGTTCCTGAATCCAACAAACAGCGTAGCACACACCTCCAAGGGGGACCAGGGCTTTGTGGGCATTTAAAATTCTCTAGGTTCTCTTGATAGACAGCAGAGTGAGAACCATGCTTTTCAATAATCACATCTCACTCCCAGGAGCCAATGAAAGGGCATGTTTCTCAAAGCATTGGGACACTAAACACCTGAAGACTATCACAGTTATTAGAAAAAAAATGACTGACAAGTATTTGCTATACAGGCAAATTCTCATGTTTGACATACTCAGCATGTTCCAATTTCTGTAGGATTAGATATGTGCTGAGTGGTTTCAACTTAACACAAACTAGAATTACCTGGGAAGAGAGAGCCTCAATTGAATTGCCTCCATCAGACTGGTCTGTGGGCGTGTCTATGGGACATTTTATTGATTACTGATTGATGTGGGGGGGGGGAGCCAGCTGTGGGCAGTGCCACCCCTGGGAAGGTGGGTCCAGGCTATATAAAAAGGGTAGCTGAGTAAACCAGGAAAAGCAGGCCAATAAGCAACACTCTCCTGTGGTTTCTGCCTCCAGGTTCCTGTTTTGAGTTCCTTTCATAAGTTTCTTCCCTCAGAGATGGACTGCTACCTGGAAGTGTAAGATGAAATAAACCCTTTCCTCCCTAAGTTGCCTTTGGTCATGGTGTTCACCATAGCAACATAAACCAGACAATGTACAAGTTGAACTATATACGAAAAGAAATGAAAACTAGATCGAACGTTTACTAGCGATCACCTTTGTAGAGGAGGGGGACGATTAGTTGCAGGTGTGTTTCCCTCGTTAGCTGAATCTCGCCATGAGTTAAGCACAATCCGAGATCCTTTAGGAAAAGGTTTCAGATGGTCTTAGCTGTGCTCTGTTCACGTGGGAACCTCTACGGGGCAGTCTAGTCCTTGTTCAGAAATCACAGCATTTGGTTGGCTCTTGCAAGTGTTCCTCCATGTAACCAGCAGAAAGGTGAACTCTGACCATGCAGACCTACCTCGCTTGCCAGGCATTGGTGGAAGCAGGACATGTGACACAGTTTGGGCCAATAAACGTGAGGAGGCTCTGCTGGTAGGCAAAGGTGTTTTAGGAAGTATTTCTTTACTCTTCAAAGAGACCCATAAAAAGAGCTGGAGAAATGGCTCAGTGGTTAAGAGAACGATGCTGCAAATGCAGTTGGCAGAAATGTGTAAAAATAACTTGTTAGATATATTTCTGAATCTGAAAAGATTAAAATAAAAAAAAAACAAAAAAATAAATGAAAAAAAAAAAAGGAGCTTGACATATGCTATACAGCTGGATATATGCAAGATTGCCCCCCCCCCCCCCCCCCCCCCCCCCCCCCCCCCCCCCCCCCCCCCCCCCCCCCCCCCCCCCCCCCCCCCCCCCCCCCCCCCCCCCCCCCCCCCCCCCCCCCCCCCCCCCCCCCCCCCCCCCCCCCCCCCCCCCCCCCCCCCCCCCCCCCCCCCCCCCCCCCCCCCCCCCCCCCCCCCCCCCCCCCCCCCCCCCCCCCCCCCCCTGCACAAAAAAAAAAAAAAAAAAAAAAAAAAATCAAAAGATAATATGGGAGCTGGCCATGGTAGCTTACGCCTGGTTTCCCAGCACTTAGAATCCTGAGGCAAGAACATCATGAGTTCATGGCCAGCCTGGGCTATGTAGTGAGTTTCAGTCCAGCTTGGACTACATAATGAGAGTCTGCCTCAAAGAACAGAAACACAATGAAACGAAAGAGTAATTTGGCTTCCTGGAATTTTTTCTCTTGGCGTGCTCACCCTGGGAAGCCTGCCACGACAACCACCTTGTAAGGAACCCAGACCATATGAAGAGCGCATGCGAATGTTCTGGCTGCTAGCCCAGCTGAGACCCCAGCTGCTGCTGGTCTGCAACAATAGCCAGACAAGTGAAAGAACAGTGTCCACCCCGATGATCCGGACTAGGGTTCCAGCCACCCAGTGGTGCTGTGGGACACAGAGACAAGCTATTCTCAGCAAGCCCTACGGAAATGAGGATGTGCAGACAAAAGACATGGTGCTTCACCGAGGTTCTGTGTCGTTTGTTACAAGGATAATTACTACATGAGGGGCGATGTGAGAGGGTTAAGCTTGGTCTCTGGAGCCCATGGTTTGAGTGCATTCTCTCACTTCTTCCCTGTGTAACTGTTAACAAGCTGTTCCAATTCTACTCCTCAACTTCATGTGTAAAATGGGAACAATAACATTAAAACTGTCACTAAACAGGAGTATCAGGGTGTAAAACAGTTGGACAAGTGTTCTGTGCATAGTAAATTATGACTACTCATCACTAGTTATCTGGAAGACCACCAGAAAGATAAATATTTATCCAAATAAAGCTGGATGTATTTGTCTGCAGTCAGAGAACAACTTCTTGAATTCTTACAGTGAAGAAATTAAGGAAGGATATTTACTAGGCTACCCCAGGTCATTTAAAGGCGAGTAACCCAAAGAAGAGGATGATTGGGTAAAGTCTATGGATTGGATGCTTTGGATTTATGGACCCAGAGAGGCAAACTCCTTGAGGTGAGCCTTTATGAGCAAGTGATTATCTCTTGATAGGTAAGCCAGTTAGTTGGTTCGGTCTCTCACCCTCCCTCCTTCCCCTCTCCATTCCCCTCCCCCTTTCCCCTCCCCTCTCTTATAGGGTCTAATTATGTAGCCCTGGATGTTTATTGACCAAAGACTGGGCCCTACAGAGATCCATTCCTACCAAGATTAGCTAAATCTGCCTCCTTGGTCCGTCTGTATATGATAAGCCCCGCCACCTTATTTATCTGTTTGTAATAAGCCCGCCTCCAAGTCCAGCTGTATGCAATAACGCTGCCTCTCTCTTCAGTTCTATATAATAAACATGCTGAACTTCCAGAATGTTGCTGTTTCTTCAGAAGAGAGGCCAGGCCACCCAATGCCAGCTTTCTGTTTGTGTGTCCATTTGTCTGTCTGTCTGTCTTCATTTGTCTGTCTGTCTGTCTGTCTGTCTGTCTGTCTTTTCTTCACTCCCTTGCCACCCTAGTCAGGTCCATCTCTGGAGCTGTGTTAGACATCACAGGAACTCAAGGCAGGAACTGAGGCAGAGACCATAGAAGAGTTCTGCTTACTGGCTTGCTCCCATGGTTTGCTTGGCCTGCTCTCCTACACCATTCAGGACCACCTGCCCAGAGGTGGCCCCACCCACAGAAGGGTGGACCCTTTCACATCAATCACTAATCAAGAAAATGTTCCCCACAGACCTACCTACAGGCCAATTTGATGGGGGCATCTTCTCAATTGAAGTTCTCTCTTTCTGGATGACTCTAGCTTGTGCAATTTGACAAAATCACTAGCAGAGTTGGCTACTGAAAGGAGCAAGGATGTCACTGCCTGTAAACAGTGGGTAGATGGTTGGTCTCCCCCTTCACTTTCATCCAGTCCCTGCTGGTCATGAATTTGGGCTTAAGGCAATCATGCCATGGGAGCATCCCGCAGCTCCTGTTTCTCCTGTGAGGATGGGGTATGATGAGAATGAAGGAGAACAGGGATCCTAAGTGAAGAGCCAGCAGGGTCTCAGCAGGGCTCAGGCTCCCAGGAGAACGGAGGTTCTGAGCCAGAGCCAGTGAGAGCCAGTCTGCAGTTTCTGTGACTGTGAGTTTCAGCAGCTGATGTAATTGGAATACCGCTGATTGGACAGGGCAAGAGGTATCTCAAGAAATTAGCCAAAAGTCAGCACAAGGGCCACATCCCTACACTGCCATGAGGGCATTTGCCTTATGTTGCCTTTTAGGGACAAAGAGGCAGGGAAGACACATTTGGAGAAAAATCAAAGAACTGCTGTAGCAGGGTTTCTCAACCTGTGGGTCTCGATCCTTGGTGAGGGGGTCGAACAACCTTTTCACAGGGGTTGCCTAAGACCATCGGCAAGCATAGATATTTACATTATGATTCATAACAGTAGCAACATTACAGTTTTGAAGTAGCAATGAAATAATTTTATGGTTTGGGGATCACCATAACATGAGGAACTGTATTAAAGGGTCACGTCATTAGAAAGGCTGAAAATTATTGTTCTATAGGATTTTTAATTTCTAAATTATTATTATTTTTAGATAGATTTTCCATATGTAGTCCAGGCTGGCCTCAAATTTCCTGTCTCAGTTCCAAGTGGCAGGGTTACAGGCATGTGCCATCCCCCTGTTATCTGTAGGTGTTTTAAACTGATAATCAGACACAATTCTGAAGAGTTAGGCTTCAGCCAATGGAACCACACCAACAGAGGACATTTGGCAACAAGTCTAGCATTTCTCAGTGCTTTGTTAAATTGTGAAATTATTCAAGCAGGGGCTGGGGAAATAGTTCAGTGGTTAAGAGTGCTTGTTGCACTATCATGAAGACTGGAGTTTGGATCTCATTGCCCATACAATAGGAGGGTTTTCCACAAACACTTGTAACTCCAGCTCTGAGGGATTCAACATCCTCTGCTGGCCATCTTGAACAAGGAAATGTGCACTACACTTGTATACGTACACACACACACACACACACACACACACACACACACACACACACACCACATACTTAAGGGACTGGAAAGATAGCTCATCAATTAAGTGAGCTTTCTGTCTAACAGTGAACATAGTGCCCATGTCTAACAGGCTCAGAACAGCCTGTAACTCCTGCTCCAAAGGATCTGATGCCCTCTTCTGGCCTCTGAGGACACACACACACACACACACACACACACACACACACACACACACACACACACACGGAGCGGAGAGAGAATTAAAAAAAGATTTGTTTATTTTATTTATTGTATATGGGTATTTTCCCTGCATATGTTCAGTACAATGGAGGTCAGAAAGGACATTGCATCTCTTGGAACTGAATAATTGTGAGTGCTGGAACTGAGCCCAGATCCTCTGCAAGAGCAGCCAGGGTTCTTAACCACTGAGCCATCTCTTCAACACCATGTATATTTTAAAAGTATGTTCAAAAAATGCTCAAGCAGGAAAGTAGAAGGAATAAGAGAACAAAGAGCTGGTATCCATATCTAGGCACCCAACTGTTTTCCTGGAGAAGTTTAAAGTAAATCACAATTATCCTGACGTCTCACCCACATGCATCTCTGAATAAGCAACCCCACAGTTCTGCATGCTATGGGGCATTCTTGGTTGACACTGGGGACTGTTATGGACATTGAAGTGGGCGAGGGGGCAGAGAGGCCGTGTTCTGTAGCCTGGTGCCACTCCATTTCAAGGTCAAACCATCTGCCAGGACTCCACAGCATTGCCTTGTAGGAAAATGTACTTGCGAGGTCGTGTGTGGGTGCATACACCCAAGGCGCTGTCATATGTTTATCCTTTACATTTGTTGTATTATAAAAATTACACATAAACTGCTGAAATGTAAAGATGTACCAAAAAAAAAAGTCTACAGAAACAGCAGGGGAAAACATTGCCTGTGACCCCACCCTCCAATGGCAGCCATCGTTAACCCCTGAGTGGCTCTCTTTCTAGTCCATGCTCTCTACATGACTGAAATCGTGTTAAACATGCATGCAGTTTCCTATCTCAGGCATGTTTTACCCTGGTTATTTAAAGTCTCCTGACCACTGCACACTTACCACAGCCTGCTGGGATGGAAGGGTACTCAGTATCTGCAACAAAACCGCCATTTTCTAAAACTCCATCTGGATTGTTGCTTGTTGATTTGCTTCTGTTCAACCTACTTGTAACCTCAATCTTCTGGATGACTTTAACGGTACCCATCCCTGCCTCCTCAGGCAGGGTCTAGCTATGTTGCCCAGGCTGGGCTTGAATGAACTCCCGGAGTGCTGAGACAACAAGATATCCCATACCTTGCCTGGCTTCATGGTCCTGTTTCCCTGTGAGACACTGAAGGTTTTGGAAGACCACACATGGCTCCGCAACCTGTGTCTCTCTCCATTCTGACTTACAGTTTTCTCCGGAACAACAGTCAGTTTTGTATCTACTCTATAGGAACATCCTAAAAGGAAGCTGGTTTCTACCCCCGACCAGCTCCAGGGAGAGAGAAGCAGAGACGTCTGGGTGAGAACAGGTACCTGATTCAGGGATCTTTGGAGATGGACCCTCAGCTCTCTCTGTGTTAACTCTTAATTACAAGTAGGATCTGGCTGGCTAGGTGGAGGGCCCTCTGTTCTCTTTGGTTGTCTCTTCCTAGGTTTGGAGAAGCAGGGTGACATGTCTGAGTAGGACACTGAGAACCAGTGACCCGGAGTGTGAACACAAAACACCTGTAGCAAATGAAAATGAATGTGCTATTTTTTATCTACTTCCAATTCAAGAGGGCATGTGCTCCTCCTATGGAGCTGGGCAGATGTAGTGACTGCTTAACTAAGAACAGTGTATGTGAAGGTGGGCCATCCTCTGGCCAAGGCCTTAGGGGACCAGAATCTGTCTCCTTTTATTTTGGTTTTTGTGTTGTTGTTGTTTGTTTTTAAGACAAGGTCTCAGTATATAGGCCTTGCTGGTCTTGAGCTCGCAGAGGAATTCACCGTCATATCTGGCAACATTCTGAAAGAACTGGAATCAGCCCAGGACACACCGAGACTGAAGTTACCTTTGACCTTCATTCAGTTGGCCTGTCTTGTCACAGAGAAGGGAACTGCAGTCACACACTTCCAGGCCCTCACTTATGTGTTCATGCCTTTACCTCATGGTCCCTTCAAGAGTCACCATCTGCCCGGGAGCATAAATAGATCTCCTCCCACTATAGTTCGACACCATGGACTGCTGCAAGTTCAGCTGATGGAACTGAACCTTCTAACCTTACCCCCAGGCATTCGATCTTCTTCCTCTATGGGATTCCCAGGAACTCCCCAGATCTCAGCCTCACTAGACGTAAGTCACCATGAAGCTCGAGTTTTAGTCAACCACCCAGTGAGCAGCAAAACAAACCCCCAACCCCACAAGAGGACTTAATATGAAGTCTGGATTATCTGTTAAGTTCTCTTGTGACAGTGAATTTCCTCCCAATAGTGTTTAATGCTCACTCTTGTTAGTTCGAGACCCCTCAAATATACCCTTGTCGTGTCCCAGGTTTATGCTGCTTTATAATGGAAAATTTCCGCAGTTATTTTAGGACTCCTGCTATTTCCTTCAAGTTCGTTACATGCACCTGTCTTTTAGAGCATGCTGACATTTGTCCTTAGTTTGGGGTCCAGTAGTGATAAAGGTAGTGGTGGATGGACTATGTTCTTTCCAAAGCATTTGCCTCAGATGAGGCTACCTCAGGTTGTCGAGCAAAGAGATGCTGGCGGACTAATGCTCCAGAAAGCAGCTGCCTCTCTCTCCTGGGAAAAGAGACCTGTAATGATTTAGGGATTATCAGTTTCATCTAGGTCCAGTCAGATGTCCCTGTATCCAGTCACCTCATTCTTTCCTAATAATTTTAACTCAAGCTTCTTTCTAAGGATAATTTGACTGACACTAAAGCCAGCAAGCCACAGAATTTAATTTTCATTCTATTCTCAGCAGGATCAGTCATGTATCTATAATAAATCAACTCATTCTTTTTAACATTTATGGTTCTCACCTCGTGGTTTGAGCTAAGCGTGACAGTTTCTCTTTGTAAGTACTCAAGTACACTCAAAAGAACACATGCTACACCATAGCTTTTGCTGTGGTCATCACGACCACTGGAGCTGGGCAAAGCACCTTCCTGGGCTCCCTGGGTCTCTTGATCTTCCTCCAGCACAGGTGATCAGTTGATTGGCACTGCATTTCATGGATTACACTTGTTTCATTTCCTACTGGGAAGGAACTTGCTATCACCGTGCTCAAGCTCAATAGTATGACCAAGCCGGTGCTCAAAACTGGCCTTTACAGGTTCATCCTCTGAGCTGACTCTTAGATCAGCCAGAGTCCACTCAAAGACCAAACACATACAGAGGGACCGATGGATGAGTCGGCTCAGCAGATGAAGGTGTCTGCTGCTGCCAAGTCTGATGTCCTGAGTTTGATCCCTGGAACTCACATGGTAGAGTGAGAGAATTGGTTCCTGCAGGTTGTCCTCTGACCTCTATGTATACACCGTGGCATGTATGCACACAAATAAGTATTTTTAAAAATATAGCAATTTGCACAAAGGAAGTTTAACATGAAAATTATTAATTCTAAAAGAGAATTGAAATAAAAAGGTTTGCTCTAATAAGGAGCAAAGAATTGTAAAACTAAAAATGCAGAAGTAGAAATTGTATACAGTTTTCACTACCCTTAGAACTAAAATAGCATGCCCAAGATAGAACACCCAGGCCCGTGGCTGTAACCAAGACCCTGTTGGAGGGAGCATGGTAGTTTGCTGGCAGGCAAAAGAGTTATGTATTTAAGGGATGGTACCATCAGTACTTTTGGAAATCTGTCCTGTGGGATTCCAAAGGAATCATTTACATGGAGATGCCATGCCTTGAAACGTGTTTAAATCTGTCTGATATAATACCATGGGAGGCTGTTCACAAGGAGGTACCTCTTCTATGGTATTCCCCTGTGAAGGCACCAGAAGTTTGGGGGAATCTGCTTGCCTGTGGGAACTGCTGGCCACAGGGTTCTGAGGACCTGGTGCCTGCCCTTCACGCTCTGGACATGGGAGGAGCTGCCTATGTAACTGGGCTTGTTTGCTGCAGATATCACACACTGGAGCATATCGGAATGTTGTTGCGTCTGGTACCCACAGTCTCCTGTTCACCTGAGCCTGGAGCTGCATAAACTGTAGCATCCTAGAGGAGAGGCTTACTCAAAGCAGGAAGATGGATCTTCCCCCTTCAGAGCCTCTCTAGGCTCCGACAGACAATCTTTAGATTATATCAGTTGGCAAACGGAAGTAATTACAAGGCTCAGCGGTGCTAGTCCACAGCCGGCAGGAAAGGATAAATTTGCATCTAAGACAGTAAAGTGATGATTGACACACTGAGCAAACGCTGCATTACGTCAAACTGAGCTGTCCAGTACAGCGCTCCACTAGCCTTACATGGTCATTCCAGTTCGCATTCAATAAAATTAAGTGAACATTTCTATTTTTAATAACCAGTCACATTTGGCCACATTTCAAGAACTTAGTTGCCTCATGTGGGTAGTGGCTACTGTATTAGAATATGCAGTCTCCTTCCTTGCTCATCTAACAATTCATACTTGCCTCTTTGCTCTGGTTGGTGGGAATCTTGGAGGCAGACACATCAGTCTCCAAGGCCAAAGACAAGGTCGCCATCTAGCAGAGCCCAGACCCACATACCGCTCTTCCTTTTACTTCCCTTCATTGCAATTTCCTAGACTACTTGATTTCTCTGTTGTACTCCTTTCAGTAAATCTTATTTTTAAACATGCATTTCAAGATTGGATAAATGAAAACCTCCTAAGCAAAGGACACTTAATTTTAAAGTTGGATGGATCCTTAACAAATCAACTTTCTTATTTTCCAAATAAAGAAGTTAAAGCTCAGATAATGAAACCAATCACTTCCAGACATAGAATCCTAGCTGAGGGGATGACGCAGGTCTCATGACTCCTGATCTTGCTGCACAGGATTTTCTGGCTGTCTTCAAGATACCAAGCTGACATCACCCAAGGAAATAATTAGACCAGAGAGTTAGCCGTGATTCATGGCTCTCTTCTGAATTCTAAATATAGGGATGAGAAGGTCAGGTAGAGGGAGGTACCGCACAGCCCCAGCAAGTTCAGCAGAACCACTTGTTCCCCTTATTTTTGGAGATGAGGTTGGTCGGTTGTCTTTTTGCAACTGTTACTTGGGACCCTGTTTGTGCCTTAGTGTGCCTAGATTTCAGCCTACCCTGTGGTCCTATTCATTAATTTCTATTCCACTGGGTTTCCAGGGGTGTCTCTGTCTACTCAGCTAATGCCCCTGTCCTCTTTCCCTCGTGAAAAATTCAAGGTCATAGCCTACTGTAATTGGCTGAAATTTCAGACATACAAATGTGAAAATAGTCCGCCTGTAAATGCGGTTTATGTGAGCATGAGCCCATGAGGTGGCAGCCTGTGCTGCGTTGTATTTCCTGTATCAAAGTTCCCTCCTAAATAGCTCCCAAATCTGCCTACACCTCCGTCTTCACTAACTTATTGCTATGCCTGCTCCCCACAATGTCATATTCTCTCTCTGTCTCTGTCTCTCTGTCTCTGTCTCTCTCTCTCCCTCTCTTTCTCTCTGACAGGGTTTTACTCTGTATTCATGGTCGGCTTAGAACTTGCAATATAAACCAGCCTGCTCTTGAACTTACAGAGATCTTCCAGCTTTTGCCTCCCAGTTGTTGGGATTAAAGGCACGTCCCACCCTGTCTGGCTGCCATCTTGTCTCTTATCAACAAAGAGCATGGGCAGAGTTGTTCTTTAGTCTAACCAATTTTCCTCTAGGCAGCAGAACTTTGTTTTTTTAAAGCTATAATTTATGTACAGAATGTTCACTTTTTTTGGTGTGCAGTTCTGTGAATTTTGACAAGCACTAGTCATATAACCACCACCATAATCAAGAGAGAGCATGGTGTTGACACCCCAAAAGTTCCCCTGGAACTCTTTGCAGCCAGTGCCTCTTCCATTTCTAGCCCCTGACAATCACCAATCTGTTTTCTATCTACATAGTTTTAGCCTTTTTTTTTTTTTTTTTTTTTTTTTTTTTTTTTTTTTTTTTTTTATTGGTCCATGCTGTAGATCAGAAGACAGGACAAGCCACAGCTATCTCACCTACCGGATCCTCAGCTGGTCTTGTCTCCTCAGACTGGAGGCTTCTGAGTCCTCATCCAATGGCTTTCAGCTGAATTGCTACTCGAAAGCCTGAAGCTTAACCAGCCACATGCTTAACCAGCCAAATCTTAACCAGCCAAATGCCTCTAGTTTCTGGTCCTCACGCCTTATATAGCTTTCTATTTTCTACCACCACTCCCTGGGATTAAAGTCTGGCTTTCTGGGATTAAAGGCGTGTCACCATGCTTGGCTGTTTCCAATGTGGCCTTGAACTCACAGAGATCCAGAGGGATTTCTATCTCTGGAATGCCAGGATTAAAGGTGTGTGCTATCACCGCCTACCTAGTGGCTTTTCTGTTCTCTGACCCCAGATAAGTTTATTAAGGTACACAATATTTTGGAGAACACAATACCACTACATCTCCTCTCTTTTTGTCTAAAATTTAAAAAGCTTATAACTAATACAAGAAAAACTATCTTCAATAAGTATATGCAATATACAGTCAAGATTACATTAACAATGTCTAGTCCATTAACATTTGACAGATCCAGACAAAAAACTCCATTATATGTATTAACAATGTCCAGTCCAGTAACATCTGATAAACTCAGACCAAAAAATTTTCATTACTTATCTTATTTAAAACAAGTAGTTCCTTTTTAAAAGTAGATTCCATAATCTCCCTTTTTATCTTATCATATCCATATTCTCTTTTTTCTTTTCATAATACATTCAGTAGTCTACCTTTTGTCATTTTTATATCTTCCCCTTTTTCTTCAGTGTAGATTCAATGATCTACCTATTTATCCTATTATTTCTTTACCTTTTTTTCTCAGAGTAGATTCAATGATCTATCTCATATCTCTATTCTCTTTTTCTTTTTGCTTTCTAGGGGTGAAGATATCTTTAGGGAATCTTGAAAAGAAAATTTTGGGGTTAATCATCAAGTCCTGTATCGTTTGTCCAGTCTCTGCATAATAGGAAAGTTCAGGGCTTGTTTCAAGTCCTTTTTTGAGTACTCTGTCAGGCTGGATCATTTCAACTAGTCCTCTAGAAATTGTCCTGACCAGTTTGTAGTCAAAAGTCGATTTTTCCATGGTGTTAATCAGCTTAATGGCTTTATCATAGTCCATGTGGAATCATCGTTGTAGGGTCCTGTCATCTTTTTGAAGATTTCAAAGTCACTGTTAGGCATGGTCATGGTTTCCTGTAGACTTTTTTTTTTTTTTTTTTTGCCTCCTCTGCGGTTTGGAGCAATCGTAGTCTGATAAATGTCTGTCTCTTGGAAACATGAACATTCTTCCCTAGAACAGAAAATCTTCACAGCAATTTTTCCCCACCATTTGTCTTGCCAAACTTTTCCAAACTGACCTTTGCTGATGCTTTCTTGTAACACGATGGTCCTGGCAATTCTTCTCTGAATCAGCAGCAGTAAACCCTTCGTCCCAGGTAGCAGCATCACCGTAGTCACCAACATGATGAGAAGGAGCTGGCAACGTGGAGCAGTAGCCACTGCTTCCATGGTCCCACCTCTGTTTGTGGCTCAGTCCAGGCCAAAGCTTCTCCCAAGCCTCCTAGGCCGGCCTCAAACTCGGGATCTTCCTGCCTCTGTCTCCTTCAGCAAATCCTACCGGCGTGCGCCACTGCCGCCGCTGCCACCACCGGCCGAGTGTAGCTCGGGCCTGAGCTGGGGCTCACAAGGCCACAGGCAAACAGCTTTTTGATGAATTCGTACCACGAACGTTGGGCGCCAGATGTAGCAGGAATCTTAAAAGTTCTTATTAATAAAATCAAACCCAAGCCGAGTTATTGGGGTCCATGCTGGTAGATCAGAGAGACAGGACAAGCCACAGCTATCTCACCTCACCGGATCCTCAGCTGGTCTTGTCTCCTCAGACTGGAGGCTTCTGAGTCCTCATCCCAATGGCTTTCAGCTGAATTGCTACTCGAAAGCCTGAAGCTTAACCAGCCACATGCTTAACCAGCCAAATCTTAACCAGCCAAATGCCCTAGTTTTAGCCTTTTAAAAATATCACACGAAATAGAATTTTATAGTGAGCATTTCTTTACAGCTGTGAGTACTTCACAGTTGGCCTCATGCATTAACCAGGTGAGTCCTAGTCTGTTCATCCACGTTGTAGGGTGTACTGTTTGCTCCTCTTGTTGCTAAGTAGAACCCCACTGAGTTAATGGGTAGTTTGCTGATCCTTACTCTAGTCAATGGCCTGAACTTGTTTCCAAGTTTCTGGAAGCTGCTACAAACACTCACCTCTGGTATGTGTATATGTGTTTGATGTGTGAACACATGTTTGCATTTCACTTGAGTAAGTCTTAGACATTCATTGCTGGGTTGGATGGTGTGTTAGTTTCTCTTCTGTTGCTGTGACAAAATACCACACACAAGCAATTTAAAGAACAAAGGAATTGGTTTTGTTCATGGCTTGATGATACAGTCCATCATGGCAAGAACAGCATGCTGGCGGGAGTGTGAGGCAGCTGGTTACATTTCATTCACTGTCAGGAAACAGAGAGAGATGGATACCGCTGGACCAACTTTCCTTTTCTAAAATTGTGTAGCCCAGACTGGCCTCAAACTCATGACCCCTCTGCCACCACCTCTCCAGCATTTGCCCACCAAACTGTTCCATCACAGTGACGCGTTCTTCTGTTTATTCACCTGAACCCCAGTGCGTGAGATGCTGCAGCCCACATTTAAAAAGAGTACTTCCACCCCAGTTAAACCTCTCTGGAAATACCCTTACTGACCTCCACAGAGGTTTGTCTCCTAGGGGATTTGAAACCCCCTTAAGCTGACAATGAAGATTAACTGTCACAGATGGTGAGAGCATTTCTGACGTCAAGTGAAAATTGGGAGATTGTTTTTCAAAGTAGTAATACTCACCCTATGTGGCGACCTTATTACTCCACAGTCTTGACTGCATTTGCAATAGTTCAGAATTTTTATTTTTTATTAGCTCTTTGGGTATTTCATAAATGTATTTTGATCATAGTCATTCCCTTCCCCAAACTCCTCCCAGGTCCCCTCCTTTCCTGTCTTTTTGTCCTCTTGGTTTTAAACTCATCAAATACAATGTGTGCTGCCCATACATTCTTTTTTAGGCTCAAGGTTTTGTAGGATTCTATCCATGCTTCTTCTTCTTCTTCTTCTTCTTCTTCTTCTTCTTCTTCTTCTTCTTTCTTTTTCTTTCTTCTTCTTTCTTTTTTTCTTTTTTTTTCTGAGACGGGATTTCTCAGTGTAGTTTTGGTGCCTGTCCTGGATCTCACTCTGTAGACCAGGCTGGCCTCCAACTCATAGAGATCCACCTGGCTCTGCCTCCCGAGTGCTGGGATTAAAGGCATGCACCACCACTGCCCAGCCAATGGTATTCATTCTTAGTGACCAGGATTTAGAAGTTATTATCCTATTTTTAGTGATTAATATTTATTTATTTATTTATTTATTTATTTATTTATTTATTTATTTATTTATTGTGTATGAGTGTTTTGACTGCATGCATGTATGTACACCATGTGTGTGCAGTGCCCACAGAGGCCAGAAGACGGCATCTCATTCCCAGAAACTGGAGTTTCACCCATTGTGAGCTGCCATGTGGGTGCTGGGCTTTAACCCAGGTCCTCTGCAAGAGCAGCCAAGGCACTTAACCACAGACTCATCTTTATTATCTAGCTTCACTGTTTTGTCTTTTAAGTAGTACTTTTATTTATTTCACATATTTATACAATGTGTTTTGACATCCATCCACCACTCCCTTCATCTAATTCCTCCTAGTGTCCTCAGCTAGACGCTGGGCTTTGTGGGGTAGGGGTGACACAGGGTCTCATGCATCCCAGCCTGGCTTTGAACTCATGTGTAGCTAAGAATAACCTCAAACTTCTGGTCCTCCTGATTGTACCTCCTGAATGCCGAGATTACAGTCATATGCCACCACACCCCGTATATAAGTGCTGGGGCTCAGACTCAGGACTTGGTGTGTGCTAGGCAAGCACAATCAACTGAGCCACAGCCCTTCCCATCTTTTAAAAAAAGATTTATTTTTTATTTTATTTGTGTGTGTGCATGCGCGTACGTGTGTGTGTGTGTGTGTGTGTGTGTGTGTGTGTGTGTGTGTGTGTGAGAGAGAGAGAGAGAGAGAGAGAGAGAGAGAGAGAGAGAGTGTGTGTGTGTGTGTACCATGAGTCTCTGGGCACCCTTGGAGGCCTGAAGGGGGTGTCAGATCCCCTGGAACTGGAGTTATAAGTGGTTGTGATTTGCTCAGTGTGGGTGCTGGAAATTGAACTTGGCTCTTCTGGAAGAGCAGCACATGCTCTTAACCACAGAGACATTTCTCCAGCCCTACAGAAGCAGTTACTGTAATACAGAGTAACTGCGCTCTTAAGTATCTGACTACATTTCATTACTTCTTCACCCCCTCCTTCACCCTGCATGATATCTAACATATAGACTCTACTTTATAAGACTTTAAATAGAAAGAAATTCTGTGCCCCCCTGCTGTCTCCCTACCACCCACCATAGGGTTATGAGGATGGCGATACCTGGCAGACTTGGATTCTAGAGCAAACTAGCTCCCTGGCCTCAACATGACTTCCTTTCTCAAACCATGGCTCTCTTTAAGAAATGTTCGCACCCTGGATATCTGAGTTTTTCTATAGTCAATCGAACATCTCCTTAAGCTGTATCCTGTATTGACTCCTGGCCACAGATGGAGTCATGAGACCCTTCCCCTGCCTTGTGAAGTTCCATCAAAGTCCCTGATTCTGTCCTGAATAGTGGTGCCAGTCTGACCGTCTTAAGAGGCGTATCTTTTTTAACATGCTCCTGCATTTTGTCTCCTTTCCCTAACCTAGCTGTGAGATTTTGGAGAGCAAGGACAGTTCTCTTGGCCTTTGTGTCTAATGTCATGTCTTCCTACTTCCTACTGAGCTGTCACTGCTGTATGCAATTGTCACTCTGGTCTGTCAATGACAGAGATGATACCAACTGATTATCGCCAAGTAGTTATTATGTGCCAGCTCTGTTGTCTCACCTCAGCCTTACCACCATACCACGAGGTAACTCCAATTTTACCCTCAGCTTACAGACAAAGGAACTGAAGCTTAAAGATGGGTAGTGACTGGCCCTGATAAGCTGATGACTGGCAGAGCCAAAGTGAATGCAGGTAGCCAGATGCCAGAACCCATGCCTCTCTCAGTGGTACCCTGCCCACCTCCTCTGTCATCAGAGAGATGGATAGGACTATATTTGTCCTACTTGCGTCAAAGGATGGTCTGAGCACAATAAAATGAAATGACTGGAGAGGGCTAAAGGAAAAAAAATAAAAAGAAGTTAGAGATTCAAAGAAAAAGCATTGTCATTAAACCTCGGGGATTTCCAGACATTATTTCATAGCTCTGGTTCTCTGACATTATTATCTGCTCCCATCTGCCCTCTATTAAAGGCTTCCCAAAGGGATTGTGTTGATGAGAACCCAGTGGTACTTAGCAGGAAATTACTCCCCTAAATGGTTCTGGTGACCCTTCAACCTTGGCCGTTGTAGACAGAGCAGGTTCTGAGACATTCCGTTTTGGTGCTTTATTCAAAGGGATGACAAAGAAGTGGAAAAAAAAAAACCATTGATTTTTCTGGGGATACATTTAGGGTCTGGATGTGCATGGTGTCTATCTCCCTTTTCCTAACGCTCCCTTAGGGCCAGAGTCTTATGGGAGGATGCTGTCCGGGATGATGTCTAAATGTAAAGTAACTCCAATGGGGCCTCTGAGTGTCTCAGAAGAGAAAGAAACTTGCTGCCAAGCCTGGTGACCCCTGCTGGTTCCTGGACACACGAACGAGTTCTGTAAGTTGTCCTTTGACTGCCACACTTGTGCCATCTCTCTCTCTCTCTCCCTCATGCGCGCGCGCACACACACACAAATAAATAAATAAATGTAAACCCAGAATGTTAAATTAACCCCATAGCCAGGAAGAATGGTAACTTTGACTCAGTTGGGGAGAGGGGTCGCCTGTGTGGTAGTGGAGGAGTCTACTGAGTGGTAGGAGCAGGCTCTGAGCACAGATGCTGCTGGCCAGGTTCCCTAGTCCACAGCCAGGTTCTTATTCTGCTCCAGCCAAGAAGAGATAGCACAAGCAACCACTACTCCTTTTTCACACGGACTAAATAACTGCAGAGCTAGAGAGTTGGCTCAGAGGTTAAGAGCACCTGCTGCTGCTCTTGCAGAGGACCCGGGCTGGGTTTCCAGCCCTCACACTGCAGTTACAGCCATCCGTCATTCCAGTTCTAAGTGGTTTGATGCTTTCCTAGTGCACATACATACACACATATATGCGTGCAGGTAAAACACTCATCCACGGAAAATAAAAATTAGTAGTTCTTTAACGAATTGCAGGGCTCTCTGCTGCCAAACCAAGAGAGACTCAAGACAGTGTAACTCTGCATCCATTAAAGAGAATGTTGTAGACGACACTGCCAGTTCCCATTTAATGTGTCAGGAGTGAGGACGTGTGTGCTTCCTAAGTCTCCTCTCCCTCAGTTCAGCAGCCTCATCAGGTAGGCTCTGTCGTCATCTCACCTCAACAAAGGAAGACAAGGCACTTGGAGAGGTTGAGTCACCTGCCCAAGTGGCTCGGGTGGATCACACTCCCCTTCCTCCCCAGCTTTTTACTGTGAAAAATGTCAAACCAGTAGAAGACTTGTCAAATGAACACTGAAAAGGGTACAGCGGCAACCAAGTGCTTCCTTGGTTATGCTTAATCATAAACCCATATTTTCTATAGTTTTGTTTGATTTCAGCTTTCAAAATGAACCTTGTGGCTTGTGGAACACTGAAATATGGTACAAATCTGTCTTATTTTAAAAGATTCTACATGCAAGGGGTGCGGCTGTGTGAAGCTTCTGAGTCAAGTAAGACAAACCATCTCCAACGGGGTGAAAGGAGGGACGCCCGGTAACGGTTACATCCCGGGAAGCCTTGGGAATTCCACAGACAACTCTTGGGATTCTCTCTCTCTTTTCCCCCCATTCTTTGAGTATCTCTTCCCCAGCTTGTTTGTTTGTTGTTATTGTGGTCTCCTCCATTGCTCTCCACCTGCACATTTATAACCGACAAGGAGGTTGTCAGGAAGAGTGACTGATGGAAAGTGCTGAGAAGGAACGCACTCGGCAAACAGAGAAATCCTAACTAGTAATAAGCATAATTGCTCTTCAAAAATCTATCCAAAGCCCTCGCCCCCACCAGCAGGCAAACAAAGAGGCAGAGTGTGTTCACTTCAGACACCTCCTTAGTTGTGTGTGTTGGGGGGAGAGTAGGAAAGTGTTGGAGGAATGAGTCAGTTGTCAACTGTATTGCAGGCTCATCTCTGCCTGTGCCTCAGGTGCTGGGCCCTGCTCCAGACCTGCCCTGTGCCTTCCTTTTTCTAAAGCTGAGCACTGGGGTTCTGGAGAGAGAGGTCTCAAGGTCCTACCTGCTTTAGACTCCATGTCGGCACGGCTATATTCCTGTGACCGATGATCTGTCCAGCTGTTTCCTAAGTGGAAGTTAGGAACATGGTCTGTTTGTGCAGCAGACATGGGGATATTAGGAGACTATGGCCTGTTAACTTATTTAAAAAATGCAGAAGATGCAGACCAAGGCAGGGAGAAGAGGGCGTAAGTAGGAAGATGATGCAAAAACAGTAAGTTTTTTTTTTTTTTTTAAGTTTTTCAAGACAGGGTATCTCTGTGTAGCCTTGACTGTTCTAAAATTCACTCTGTAGACCAGACCAGCCTCAAACTCACAGGCTTGAGTATTAAAGACCATACATGTCTCAAGTTGTCATGTCCTTCTTGTGACTACCTGGAATCACCTGTCTACCATGGTCCAAGAGAAAGCAGTACCAATGGTGAAAAGATCTTTCCTGGAACAGAACTTTCTCTCCTGTCTGTGTTCCTCCAGGTTGGCATAGAGTGGGAGATATGATTAACTTCATGTTTTGCTGCTCAGAGAGAGGCTAGGGTAAGTTAATATCTTATTATATTTATGACATCTAATGTTAGAACCACTGAATTCTCAGAAGCAGCTGTCTTATCCAGTTAAAAATTTCTCCCTAATTACAAATGTTGGCAAGTCTTTTAAAAAACAGTTTGGCAGCATGTAGTGCATGACTTAGGAAGCTTATGTTTGAAAGTAAAGACTCAAATATAAGTGGTTTAAACAAAAGAGACAATTTATTATTTATTATCATTTTAAAATATTCAGTTTTTGGATTCCAGCTTCACTTGCTACCGGGAACTTTGTAGCTACCATCTTGTGGTATAAACCCAGACAGACTACCAACATTCTATCCCACTTTCCCCTCCATTAGAGCTACCCAAGCCCCTTGGCTGCTTGCCAGGATCATCTACCTCCTCTCAATCCATCTCCCACCCTCTGGAACCCATCAGATCTCAGCTCAATTCCTGTCAGCTATCATGAGTGACCAGGAGTCAGAGAGCCTTGTCATCTGTCTGACTGGCACCCTCCAGTTGCTCTATCCAGCATTGTAAACCACAACCAGAGAGCCAGGCAGTGGTGCTCTGGGAGTTTAAGGCCAGCCTGGTCTATAGATAGAGTTCCAGGATATCCAGGGCTACACAGAGAAACCCTGTCTCAAAACAGCAATAATGACAAAAACAAACAAAAAGAAAACCATAATGAGACACACTACCAGAGGAAACTTGTTTTGGGCTCTTTGGCCAAACTCTTGAGAAACTGAAGACCTGGATAGAGGCTGTTTCTCCAAATACCAGGTAAACAGAGAAATTGAGATGCCAACCCTTCTTGGAATTAGGCCCATCTCCCAGACGCTTTAAATGCCTATGATGGAAGAAGAAAGGTGTCATGAACAAAAAAGGCAGGAATTAATGAGCATCTTTTAATAATAACTGAGTATTAATGGTCTTTATTCCCCCAATGAAAAGACACAGACTATCAGATTGGACTAGAAAACAGGAACCTCTTTGTTGTTTCAAAGGAACACACCTCACCAACAAAGACAATATCCCCTTAAGGCAAATGGATGGGAAAATGTATTCTAAGCAAATGGAACTAAGACACAAGCAAGTATAGCTATTCTATTATCTGACAAAATCAACTTCAAATCAAAACTAGTCAGAAGATAAATGCAGTAAACACAGTGGCACCAACTTTGATTAAAAAAAAAAAAAAACACTGTTAAACCTAAATCACATTGTACCCCAGCAGAGAGATAGTGAGTGATTTTAATACCCTACTCTCACAAATTGATCATCTGGAAATAAGCTATGGAAATAACTATGGAAATACATGACATTATAAATCAAATGGGCTTAACAGGTATCTACAGAACATTCCATCCAAACACTAAAGAACATGTTCTTCTCAGCAGCCCATGGAACTTTCTCCAAAATTGATTATATATTAGGACACAAAGCAATAGTCAACAAATAAAGAAAAACTGAAGTCATATCCTTAATTTTATCTAACCACAATGAAATAAAGTTGGATATCAACAGTGATAGAAACTACAGAAAATGCATGAATTTATGGAACTTGAAGACACATTACTGAATACTAATTGGATTAAGAATTAAATCAAGAAGAAAATTTAGAAATTCCTAGAATTGAATGAAAATGAAAACAACACACCATAACCTATGGGACACAAATGAATGCTGTTGCAAGATTAAAGTTTATAGAACAAAGTACCTACATTAAAAAGATTAAAGAAATATCAATTTAAGAAATTAATGAGAATTCATGGTGTAGAAAAAGAAGCAGAGATAAAAAGAAACTGGAACAGACATACTACTTAGTGAAATTATAGCAATAAACTTAGAAAATAAGTAAATAACTAAACACAAGAGATATAAAGAATTCTGAATAGACATGACCAGAGAAAAAAGGCCCCATGACACATCATAGTCAGGATGTCAGAAATACTAAGCAGGAGCTGGGGAATGACCCAGTGGTTGAGAGCACTGGCTGCTATTCTAGAGGATTCAGGTTTGATTCCCAGCTCCCAAATGGTGGCGCATGGCCATCTTTAACTCCAGTTCCAAGGGTTCTGATGCCCCCTCCTGGCCTCCAAGGGCATTAGGCTTACATGTAGTGCACAGACAAACGTGTAGGCAAACAATTACATACATGAAATAAGGTAAAAATAATTTTAAAGATCCAAAAATCTGTGATAATCCCTTATATCCTATCAGACCATGATGAAATAAGACTGGGAATCAACAATAAGAGGAACTACAGACTCCACAGAATACTTGTAGACTAAACAATACATTTTAAAATTGAGTTATCCAAGGAATCAGGGAGAAAAGTTAGATTCCTAAAAACAATTGATAATGAGAACACAACCTATCAGAACCTTTGGGATGCGACCAAGGCAGTCCTGAGGGGATGTTTACAGTGATAAGCACTCACATTAAAGAATCTGAGAAATATTAGATAGACCACCCAACGATGCACCTCAATGCTCTCACAAAACAAGCAGCCAATTCCAAGTGAACATAATAAAGATTAGGTAAGAAATCAATGAAATAGAGACTGAAAAACAATACACAAAATCAAAGAGTTCTTTGAAAAAGTTAGTGAGATAGACAAATCCTGAGCTAAACTGCCAAAAGAAATAGGAGGAAGACACAGATTAATGAAATTCCAGGTCAGGAGGGTGACATTCCAACTGACTCCAATATCATGCAGAGCGTTTTGAGAGATTACTGTGAAAACTTATGCACTAAAGGCCTCGAAAATCTAAAAGAAATAGATTTTCTAAATGTATATCATCTACCAAAATTAAAGCCAGAAGATATAAATAACTTAATCAGACTCATTATAAGCAATGAGATCAAAGCTCTAATAATCAAAAGCCTCAAAGAAAAGCCTAAGACCAGATAAATCCACTGCTGAATTCTATCATATTTTCAAGGAAGATCTCATGCCAGTGAAGGGACACTTCCAAATTCATTCTGTGACACCAGTGTTATTCTGATACAAAACCCAGTTAATACACAACTAGACAAGAAAACTGCAGGCCAATTCCTTTGATGAACATAGACGCAAAAATGCTCAATAAAATAGTGTAAACTGAATTCAGTAACACATTAAAAAGGTTATACATCATGACCGAATGGGATTCAGTCAAGAAAGGCAAAGTCATTGGGTGTTGGTGGTGTATGCCTTTAATCCCAGCACTCAGGAGGCAGAGCCAGGCGGATCTCTGTGAGTTCAAGGCCAGCCTGGTCTATAGAGCAAGATCCAGGACAGGCGCCAAAATAACACAGAGAAACCCTGCCTTGAAAAAACAAAAAACAAAACAAAAACAAAAAAAAAGAAAGAAAGACAGAAAGAAAGAAAGAAAGAAAGAAAGAAAGAAAGAAAGAAAGAAAGAAAGAAAGAAAGAAAGAAAGAAAGAGAAAAGGAAAAAAAGAAAGGCAAAGCTGGCTCAACATAAATAAGTCAACAAATATATTAACTTAAGGACAGAAACCACATAACAATCTTGATTGATGCTGAAAGTCATTTGACAAAGTTCAGCATGTCTTCATGATAAAAAGTCCTGCAGACATTAACAATAGATGGAACATACTTCCAAATAATTAGGGCTGTATACAACAAACCCATAGCCAGAGTTATACTAAATGGAGACAAGCAAAACATTTCTCTAAAATCAGGAATGAGGTGAGGACACTCACTCTTTCTTACTTGATCTAGTGCTTGAAGTCCTAGCTATAGTAGTTAGACAAAACAGAGATCTAAAATGAGTAAAAATAGGAAAGGAAGAAGTCCAATTATCCCTATTTGCTCTCTGCATGTGTAAGTCTTTACTTAAAATACCTTATAGGATCCACTAGAAAAGTTAGATTTAATAAACCCAGTAAAGATTCAGGATTCAAAATCAATATGAAAATCAGTAGCCTTCTTATATCCCAACAATGTACTCTCAGAGAAGGAAATTGGGAAAAACACCCCACTCAAAATAACTCCAAAATAATTAAATGTCTAGGAATATATCTAACCAAAGAAGAAAAAGAACCTCTACAATGAAAACTTAAAGACATTGACTAAGGATAGCAAAGAAGATACTAGATTAAGCAAAGATCTTCCATGCCCCTGGATTAGCAGACTTAATATTGTAGAAATGACTATATTAACAAAATTAATCTACAGTTTTAATACAACACCTACCCAAATACATCATCATATTCCAGAGATTTTAGAAAAAACATCCAAGAATAAATATGGAACCATAAAAGACCATGAATACCCAATTTTATGGAGTAAGAAGACAGCTGGAGTTACCACAATACCCAACCTTGAATTATACTATATAGCTAAGTGATAAAGACAGCTTGGTATCAGCAAAAAATAGACACCTAGACCAGTGGATAGAACAGAGTTTCTGGAAATTAACCAGCAAAGATATGTCTACATAATTTTTGACAAAGGATGCAAAACTACATAAAATTCTGCTCACCTAATTTTGACACAGATGGGCTATTCAACAAATGGTGCTGGAAAAACTGGATATCCACCTGCAAACAAATGAAAAATTAGATTTGCATCTTTCTCCTTGTATAAAAATCAATTCAAACTGGATCAAAGGCCTTAATTTAAAGCCTGGAGTGTTCAACCTGCTAGAAGAAAACACGGAGCTTGCTCTCTAAAGCCTGTGGGTGTGCATGAACTTTCTGAGCAGAACTCCAATAGCACAGGACCAGTCTTGAGTGTCAACAGATGGGACTACATGAAATTAAAAAGTTCTGCACAGCAAAGGAAACTATCAGCAGAGTACAGGCAGCACATAGAATGGAAGAAAATCTTTGACAGCTACACTTCAAATAGGCTAATATGCAGATTTATAAAGAATTGTAGAAATTAAGTACCAAGGAAATAAAACTACCAACCAACAAATGGATCAATGAATTAAATAGACAGTTTTTTTTTTTTAAAGTAGCCAATAATTATTTTAAAAAGCGTTCAACTTCCCTAGCCATCTGGAAAACTATAATCATGTGATTTTTATTTCAAAAGTATGCATATGTGTGTGCATCTATCACACATACATGTGCAGTGGCTATGGAGGTCAGAGGTGGCAGATCCCCTGGCCTTTTAGTTACAGGCCATCCAGACATGGATGCCAGGAAACAAACTCAGGTCCTCTGCAAAAGTAGTACATGGTCTTAAATGCTGAGCCTTCTCTCCAGCCCCCATGGTTCTATTTTATAATCTTCAGTTTCTAGTCATTCATTGGTAGTATACAGAAATATGATTACTTTTTTACACAGTGGCCTTGAGTCCTATAACCTTGTCAAAATCAACCTATTAGTTCCAGAACTTTTTCTTTTTGTAGATTCCTTGGGATTTCTCATATAGACAGACATATTATCTGTGGAATATGAACAGTTTGTTTCTTACTTTCCAATAGGTATGTCCTGTATTTCTTTAATGTGCCTTATTACGGTGGCTAACGCTAATTGTAGGACATTGAAATGGCACAATGAGTGTGGTCTTGCTCCCAGTCTTATGCAGAACGATGTCAGTGTTCCTTATAAACACATTTTCAGGTTATGGAAGCTGTCTTCTAATTCCAGTTTGTTAAAAGATTTTGAAAATGAATTATGACTGGATATTGAGTGTAACTAAATACTTTTCTGAGTCATTAAATGCCCTTTGTGTTTGTTCCTTTACTGTGTTAATGTGGTGAATTACATTGATTTTTACATTTTGCTTTTAAGATGCATCTCACTAGGTCAAGATGTGTGTGTGTGTGTGTGTGTGTGTGTGTGTGTGTGTGTGTGTGTGTGTGTTGAGGAGAGGAGAGGAGGAAAGAGGAAGAGAGAAAGGAGAGGGGAAAAGGGAGGCAGAGAGAAGAGAGAGAAAAGAGAGAAGAAGATTTGTATATGTACATAAATGATTTGCTAATATTTTGTTGAACTCATAGGCATGGGCCTACAGTTATATTTGTTAAGAATATTTTTAACTACTTATTTTAATTTTATATTTAAAATTTTCATACTGGTTAAGCATATTCTCCTTGATACTAGTTTGATTATTTAGTAGACTTGTAAATATTTCAGTCTTTATGGGTTGAGGTTTGGTAATTTGTGACTTTCAAGAAATCCATTGCTTTCCAGTAAGTTGTAGATTTAAGTCACAACTGTCAGAACACAGTCCAGGAATGGAATTGTGAGGAGAATTCTGAGTGCCTGTGAGGACTCTCCAAGGAAACAAGATAAGAGTCTTGTGACTTTAGTTCCTTCAAACATGGAATTGCTCTTGGAATGCTTTCGTGTTCCTCCCAGGTGTGCGGAGAGGAGTCAGCTGACTTCAGATTACTCATTGTTTCTTGCTGGTGTTAATTAATGTTTATGTCTCTATGGAAAAACATGTTTTTGCCACAAGGAGCTTGTCTTTGTGGTTGTAGACAGCTTGAACTCACGAGAATTTTACTCACGTGACCTTTCTTAACCTTCAGAGTATAAATTGTCTGAGGCTCTGAATAAAGTTGGCTATGGTGTGAGACTTTAGTCCACCTCATTTATTGACTGCATTCTCCCAGGTCCCAACCACCTCTAATGTGGTGGCAATAAACCTAAATACTAAATTCATAGTATTTTTTTCTTTAAGTTAAAAAAATATGTATTTTATTATATGTGTAGAAGTGTTTTGCCAGTATGTCTGCATCATAGAGGGCAGAAGAGGCCATCGGATTCCCTGGAACAGGAGTTACAGATGGTTGTGAGCCACTGTGTGGGTGCTCGGAACCAAAGCCAGGTCCTCTGAAAGAGCAGCCAGAGCTTTAACTCTAAGTCATTTCTCCCACCATGGTGGCATTTCTTTCTGGTTTGTGACTGCGGTCTGTGGCATTCTGATTTTCACCTGCATACTGGGAATTTGTGTCTTCTTTCTTTCTTTGTTATTCTAGCCAGAGATTTATCAATTTTATTGGCCTTTTAACAAATGCAACTTTTGTCTTGGTTGACTTTACCATTTTTTTTTTTGTTATCAATTTCATTAATTTCTGGCCTTTATTTTCCTTGCTTCTGATTGCTTTGAGGATTTTTCCCCTTGTTTTTCAAGATGATATCTTAGACTGCTGACACCTGTCTTGTTCTCAAACATAAGCATTTAATTATACACATTTTTCTTTTAAACACCTGTTTCATTGCTTCCTACTAGCTTTGATACACAATTTCAAATTAATTTATTTAAAAGTTTTTGTTTATACCCATTCTTAAGTTTATTTGTTGAGACTAGGAACTTCAGATAGGATCACAATTTCCTAGGTTCCATATGATGGCTCTGTTGGGACTCCCCAGGATTTTCCATAAGTCTTCTTTCCTGTCTTTTCATTTAATTGACACAGATGAACCTGTTCTTGCATCCTTTGACAGCACCAAAACTATGTTCATTTTCTGGACTTTTCAATTGTTGGAGCCAATGTTTTCCATGTATGGTAGTTTGAGTGTAATTAGGCGCCATGTTCTCACAGGGAGTAGTACTATTATTAGGAGATGTGGCTATATTGCAGTGGGTATGGCCTTGTTGGAGGAAGTATGTCACTGTGGGAGCTGGGTTTGAGGTTTCCAATGCTCAGTATAGCACCTAGTGTCTCAGTCAACTTCCTGTTGCCTTTTGATCAAGATGTAGCCAGCACCATGTCTACCTACATGGAACCATGCTTGTCGCCATGATGATAATGGACTGAACCTCTGAACTGTAAGCCACCACCTCAATTAAATGCTTTCCTTATAAGAGTCATTGTGGTCATGGTGTCTCTTCACAACAATAGAAACCCTAACTATGACGCCATGTATCCTACACTAGATGATATTGGTTTGTATGCTATGGGTGATTGTTTGAATAAGAAGCGCCCCCCATAAACTCATGTATTTGAACACTTGGTTCTCAGTTTATGGTGTTGTTTGAGGGAGGTTATGGAACATAGTTGTATGACAAACTTTTCCTGGCAAGATACAACACACACACACACACACACACACACACACACACACACACACACACTCTACTCAACCACAAAGATAATCCATGACAGACCAAAGCAACAACTGCACCGGTGTCCAACTTGGGGAACTAGTGAGTGTTTAGTAGAGTTACTAACAGGACTATGTGTGGGAGATGATTTACAAGGAGCAGGGATGACTCAAACTGCTGACTCACTAAAAATCCCACCCCAGCACAGGTGAAGGCTCAAAAAAAAAAAAAAAAAAAAAACCCTGCAATCCAGAGGCCTCAGCACAACTGGCAGGCAGCTTGCTAACCCCTTCTCTACTCAGTTCAGTTGGTCAGAATCCTCTCCCAAGCAGTTGTTGACTCATTTCTACGCTGCTGGGAAGATGCTCTCCACCGTTGTCCAAGTTTCTGTTTTCCTGCACAAGTGAATTTTTGGTTCCTCCTTGAGTATCATGAGCATTCCTCTCCCTCCGAGAAGGGATGTTTCAATTAGGAGGAAAATGCTATACAACGAAGCTTTCATACGGCTAGCCTTGCAGCAGGAATTTTCCACTGGGGGTGGGGTTTGGAGATTTATAACCCCACCTCACTTCCAGTCCTCCCTCACCACTTTCTGGGTGTGCATGGAAATGGGATCAGTCAGCTTCCTCTTCCTGCTGCCTGTTGCCACGCCTTTCCCACCATGATGGACTCTAACCATCTGGAACTGTCAGCCAAAATAAAAATTTTATTTCCTAAATTTTTTTTTTTTTTGTTGGGGGGGTATTTTAGTTACAAGAAGTAACTAATACACTATGATGTTAGTGAAAGAGTTTTGACTAACATACAAATATCAAGGGGGTCTGAAAGCTGCAGTGGTGAATGGAACTTCAGTCTACAAATGTGTCAGTAGTAGGAAGAAAAGAGAGACCCCCTTTAAATGACAAGTGGTAAGGAAGTCATGCGGAATGAAAGGAGTGCTCAGAGAGACAGAAAGTTGTTTTTGAAGACCCAGAAAATGAATGAGTCAAAAAAAAAAAAGAAAGTAATCGACAGTGTAAAATACTTACAAGGAGCCAGTCAAGATAAGGACCGAGAAGGGCCCTTTGAATCTGTCAACAAGGAGGTTCTTGAGTCTGCTAAACTAGATGAGTCCTTGGCACCCATTGCTCTGCACCCCTTTCTGCAGAGCAAGAAATTGAAACAAAGAGATATTTAAGTTTTTGTTCATGTTTTGATTTGCTTTGGAGGTGGCAGATATAGGATTACAGCTCAAGGAGACCTGGCTCTCCCAACCCTTCAACACCTAGCAACACCTAGTCCTGCTTCTTGCCTAGTACTTGACCACCACCTTCTTCTTCTTCTTCTTCTTCTTCTTCTTCTTCTTCTTCTTCTTCTTCTTCTTCTTCTTCTTCTTCTTCTTCTTCTTCTTCCTCCTTCTCCTCCTCCTCCTCTTCCATCTTCTCCTCCTCCCCTTCTTCTTTATCATCATCATCATCATCATCATCATCATCATCATCACCTCTGTCTGAAGCCACACCTGTTCTGTTCTGTTTTTGTTGTTTGTTTGCTCTTTCAAATCATTTATTCAGTTCACAGTTGACAGTCTTTGAGCACAATCAGCAAATCTTACTAAACAGAGCTCAAACACACGTTGGCCCCATTTCAGCCACAAAAGCCTCCAAGGAGCCCCAGAAACCATCTCATCAGCTAGACAGTGAAGAGGAAAGCCTATGTCTTAAATGCATCTACAGAGAATCCCTCATTCCATGGGCCAATGAGAACATCAGTTTAGTACTTCTTTTTAGCCATATTTTGTATATTCCACACAGCAGATCCAGGCTAGGAAATTGTAGACATCTTAAGGTGACCCCTGGGAAAGGTGGATTTGGTAAAGATGAAGAAGACTAAGTCAGAAATTTAATTTTAAGGAGATCCTTGGTAGCAGAACTGGCTACTCATGAATCCATCTACCTACTTAAATAAAACCAAGTATTTTTGTATCAGGCATGAGACCCCAGATTCAATCCCAGTATGTCATAAACCAGTGGTTTATGACACCAATAATCTCAGTACTTGGGAGGTAGAGGCAGGAGGATTGCAAGTTTAAGGTCATCTTTGGCTACATAGCAAGTCTGGAGTTGGTCTTAAATAAAACACAACAAATAACAACGAAACTTGGCTAGATATGTCCTTTCCATACAGAGGTAGGCTTTATGTCCCTTTCTTTTAATCTGGGTAGACTTGTGATTTGACTCATTGAGTTCAAATGAAGTGATGCTGTATGACTTCTAGGGCTAAGTCATAAGAAGTCATAGAGTTTTAACTTGTTTTCTGGAATATCAGCTTTTAAGAATCTTGAGACCCTTTGCTAGGGAGGCCACAGGTAAATACTCTAGCCATCTCCTACTGAGCCCAGCCCTTGAGTTACCCCTACTTGGGACTATGTGAGTGAAGTATCCAGGTTATTCCAACCCTTGGCCATTTGGGCTTGCTCATCTGGAACCTCAGGTATGTGCAGCAGAGATGAGCCACATCAATTGTGTTGCTTGAATTCCTGGTCTAAGACCTGGAGTCTAATGAAGTGATTGTTTTTATGTAATTTGTTGTACAGTAATAGATAAATGGAAGAGTAGATATTCTTAGCAGTGTTTCACTATATGATGAAAGAATTGAACTGGGTTTCAGAAAGATTAAGTAACTTGACCTAGGTCCCACAGGTGGTCAATGCAGAACCAGGGCTGAACAAAGGTCTGGGTTATAACAGGGTTTCCTCTCCCTATTATCCCAATTGTGTTTTCCTGGACTAGGTCTTTGACATCTCCCACGCTGCTCATTACTGTTCTTCAGTCTGGAGAGTGCCCTTGGTCTGTACAGATTGCAAAGACTGGGGCTGTGTTAGATAAGCAGTCTTAATGACACATTTGGTCTGCATTCCCTCTAGATAATTGAAAGACAATTGCTTTTCAATTAGTTCTTTTCTGATTTCCCCTCCACACCTACAGGCAGGAGCCAGACACTTCCGTCAAGCCTGATAATTCTACTCCTCTCCCCACACTGCCCTCGGTGTGCCAATACCCACCAGTTTCCATTAAATTCTAATCACACTTGTAAGAGGGCTGATTCAGCCTCCTCTCTTATGCCCAGGAAGTGCTAGAGATGAGCAAACCTCTTATTGGAGTAATTCTGGGAGCTGAGGCAAAGCCGTGGCAGGAAGCCACCCACTAACTAGAAACCGAGGCCATCAATCAGCCAAACTGATTTCTCTGCTTTCACAGCCATTTGAACAGTTATCCTTGCTCCGGGCTTTGTTCAAAGTTACTCGACAAGTGGGTTCCCGGGTGATAAGTCACCATAGTCTCACTGCACTGTCTCTGTGTCCTGGGGCTCTCTTTACTCATTTCTCAAAATGGGCTGATGCTCATTTGCTGCACTCTAAAAAGAACAGAGTCTGCACTTCTCGGGCTCACATCCTGATTGTAGCAGGAAGATGAAAAAGGAAGCCGAGGTTGGCTAGGATATCAATATGCTTCTCATTTGATACCCTGGAGAGATGAGGGAATGATGTGTAAATTCACCTCACCGTGCCCTACTCTCATTCTTTTTCAACAGCAACAGATGCATGGTCCAGCCTTGGGAAGCTGCGTATAGCCGGAGGAAGCAGGGGGAGGGGACCCCATTGCCATAAAGCCTCATTTCCTCATTTAAAAAGAGTAAACTGAGGCCAGAAAGATTTATTTAATGTTGACTAGTGAGAAATGTTTAAGCTTTGAGCCAACCTCTCCAAGGCTAGCATTTCTTACAGGTTTCAGGAGTGCCCTAGTAAGCACATAGTGGCTATGATTAGCAGTCCAGCATGAAACCAAGGGACTAGATTTGGATCAGCATTCTCTCACTCATACCTGTTGTGAGAAGGCAGTCCATACAGTCTCAGTTTCTCTTCTGTAAAATAAGAATTAAAATGTAGCAAAACAAGGTTTGGGAAGATTTATTTATCCACATATCCATTAAAAACTATTGAGGATTAACTATGTGCCAGGCTGTGTGCTGGGTACTTGGGCTACAGTAATGATTAGGTTGTTGCTTCTGGCTTTGAGAATGATGGTCTAGTTAGTGAAGTGGATGACATGCACACACCATTGAAATTCAACAACCTTGGGAAGGGTAACCACTTTCCCTTGGTCTCCATATTTTTTAAGTATCAGGAGGCACAGGGTCCTGATCCAGCTTTGTCAGTCTGAGAATACAGACGACTTGAAGATATTAAATTTCTGAAAGTCAAGACCACATAAATCTCAATGTTCTCCAGTATGCCTGGTCCCAGGATGTACTCAGTAAATATCTGTCTCAGGTTCATCTTACTTTATTTATTCTGGTTCCACTTTGTGGCTCATCCCTTCCTTTACCCAGGAATTAGATCTGAGATTTGCACTAGACATAGTCCTTGGATGCATAGTATATGCTAGCATTTTTGATTGAATAAATACATGTGCGGTTTCTGTTGGTCCCCAGTTGTTAGATTTGGGGCATGGGAAGCTCCAGAAAGGCAGGGACTTTTCTCTGTCTTAGTACCCCCTTGGAATATGACATTGTGGCTTACCCTTATAGATACTCCAGTCATTTATTAGTTTATTCCAGTCACTTGGCTTTGTCTTCTCAGGGCCATCAGTATTCTGATGTTCTCTTTGGTACGTATGCCTCACACTGGCCTCCTTGCTGTTCCTTAGACATGTCATCGTTCCTTCTTTAGGGACTTGCTTGTGTTGTCTGCACCCGTGTGCCCACCATACATCCCATTTTCTTGACTCCCTTACCTCTGTCCTCAAACATCACTTCTCAAGGAAGGTCACTTTATCCGTAAGAGCATGCCCTACCACTGGATGTTCTTTGACCTGCAGCTCACTTGTGTGCTTGTTTGCTGGTTGTGTTGCTGGAATATAAGCTACAGGGAGCCAGCGACCTTGTTGCTATTGTGCCTAAGTATATCTGTAAGTCCCATAATATCCCAAGGCATGACAGGCATTCAGTAAATGTTTTATAGAATCCATTGAGTAGATAAAAAGAGTATCACATTATATTGTGGTCGAAACAGATGGATAGCCAGTTGCTGCACTCATCCAGCTCCAACCTGTTAATCCAGGATTTAACCTGTCTCTGGTTTTCTTATGCCTAGTTTTGACTGAAAGGTGTTTACATTCTTAGGTAACAGATATGGATGAAATCTCCTGACGGGCATCAGTGAATTTTGCCTGTTTGTTGTCCAAAAGCAGACAGAGGAAAGGCTCCCCTACTTTTACAGAACATTTTCAAATAGTGATTTTTGGTCACTGTAGAAACTGCCACCATGTAAGCTTATTGAGGACACGTATCTCCTCCGCGTTTCCAACTGAGAAGAAATGCCAAATGGAGACATCTGGGAAATAAAGAAATATCAAGTTTAGATTTCAAGTGGTGGCAAAATGAAGATGTCACTAATGCCCAGTGGAAGGCTGGCTCATTACTCTTCTCTCCACTCACTTCCCCCTGGGCTCTGTTTTCTGCCTCCGCACCTGAGACTCATGGTGAACAGCAAGAATTTGTTTTTCAGAACCATGGACAGCAGCTGGCAAGCAGCCTAGACGCCAGAGGGAGCCAGACGAGGGGCATGAGGGGCATGCACACAACTAAACAAATATTGACTGAGTACATCCGGGGGCCAGTCGGCTAGATAACACCGAGATTTGTATTATCCTGACCTTCAAAAACTTAAATTTCTTCAAGTCATCAGCATTCTTAGACCGACAAAGCTGGATCAGGGGCCCATGCCTCCTGATAATTACAAAATAGACCCAAAGGAAAGTGATTTCCTTTCACAGGGTTGTTGAATTTCTGTGGTGTGTGCATGTCATCTGCTTCCTAACTAGACTCCCACCCTCAAAGCCAGCAGCAACAGCCTAGTTATTGCTACACCAGGAAGCCAATAGAGGAAATGGGTTGAATCTTAAGAAACTGGTGCTTTAGTGCAAATCTTCTTAAACTTTTTCCACTTGCAAACTATTTGGGGACAAGACATTTTAATGCAAGCCCAGGTATACGACTATATGAAAAAGGTAGACTGTAGTGGGTAGCTATTCCAGCTTGGTTCTGGAAGTTCCAACCCCCATTGAGACTCTGGCAACTGTCACGCCTACGAGGCGGGGCCAAGGGAGGTGTCTGGAGACCCAAGACCTGGATGGGCAAGCGCTCTCTCTGTTCCTGGACCCTGGACGGTGGAGGTTGACTGAGCAGAGCTGCAGAGAACACCGCTGGACTGCAATACACCTTCCCCAGACCCCCGCAACCTATCCCTTCATTTGTAAGTCACCCACTAAATAAATCTTCCTTTTAACTATGTGGAGTGGCCTTTATAATTTCCCCAATAGTAGACAAGCCAACCATTTTCTCATAGAGAATCATAAAGAAATATGTTTTTAGAAATATGCAAAATAATTCATTTTATTGAACAGATTTAGTAACTTCTATTAATTCCAAAAGTCAGCATAACATCATTACTTTATGAAGTAAGCTAAGCGCCTTGATTGCTTTTTAAAATATAACTTATTTATTCTTTGAGAATTTCATACATATATACAATGTATTGAATTCATATCTATCACATTCTTCTTCCTCCAGCTCCTCCCAGAATCCTGCCACTATGTCCCTCTCCCAACTTCATGTTCTCTTTTTTAACCACTGAGTTCTATTCGAATAAGATCTGTCCATATGTCCATAAGGGTAGGACCATTCACCAGATCATGGGAAACCCATCACCAGATCATGGGAAACCCATCAAGGTTATTTTTAAAATAATTTATATATATATACATGGTTTTAATATTTATTAAAGAGAAGAGCAAACTGTATACTTAGATGATATGATTGTTTATTCTCACATAAAAAATAAATCTTGACTGAATATTTGATATTGCAGAATGTAGAGCATATTTGGTGTTTCTCAGAGTTGATACTTGATTTTATAATCATAATTCTGAGATTGCCACTTTGCACAGATATGTCATACAAAATGGCAGAATTATGCTTAGGGCCATTTAATAAATTGTTGGAAATCTGTCCTATTTCAGATAAATTTTTTTTTTTTTTTTTTTTTTTTTTTTTTTTTTTTTTTTTTTTTAATTTTATTTTTTTTAATTGAAATCTGGAAAATTCTTCCTAATCTCAGATCAAATTTTAATTAATGATTCTTTTTATGAAACTCAAGTCAACAACTCAAATAGCCATTTTGAAACCAAACATTTTAATGCAGCACAATCTCAAGATACATTCATTTGATACATGCTGAGGAACAGTGTCAGGAAAATTTAAAACTCTTTATTTACTATAATTAAGCCACCATCTTTCTCTAAGAAGAGAGAACTTAATATGTACATAAAAACACTTCAGTTCACAACACACAGTAGTCTCAGATCTGAGTCAAGGTGTTTTGGACAGCATGCACTGATGTTGCATAGCACGTGTCTGTGATGTGTGAACAGAAAGAACCAAGAATGTGGCGAAGTTGCACAATACAACGTGGGAAAGTGTGCCTGAGACACCTTGGGTTTTCAATTAGTTATTGGTCATTGTGTATTCAGAGGATTTTTATGATTGCCCCAAATTTTCAAAAAGCCCCACATTGGTTACATAGTACCATCTGTGTGTATCATGTGTGTGCATATCACCACAACGCACATGCCAACATAAAATACTCTGAAGTGTGAGCTACCTGAAACATCTCAGCTAAGGTTTACAAGTATTGTATGTTAGGAATTGCAGTGGGTTTTCCCCCCTCATATATAGGGAGTTTTCTTCTCTAATAGAAACAACGATTTAATCATAGAAAATAAACCCTGTAAATATTTTCCTACTATTATTTTTCAGCATGTAAATGCCAGATTAGCACCTCTTTGGATTGGATTGTACTAGAATACGGGTTGTGATACCCAGATTAAGGAGCTGGGCTTGTGTCCAGAAAGGTGGCCCAACAGTAAAGACAACAGCTGCCAAGCCTGGTGGCTCAAATTCAACCTCTGGAACACACATGGTGGAAGGAGGGAACCAGATCCCAGAGTTGACCTCTGACCTCCACACGTGCACTGTGCCATGTGCACCGCACAAAATAAATAAATATATCGATAATTTAAAAAATAAACTCTAGGTTATTTGTGTCACTTGGAATATTACCTTTGGAGAATTTAGAAAATGTCCCATTTGTTGCAGGACAAATCAAATTTACCTGTTCTATTTTGAATAAGTATAATGAGTTCTTTGACAGCATTAAAGACTTTAGGGGTAGAAAATTAAACACTAGTCAACAACAGAAATAACTTTGAAAGTATTTTGTGCCTAGCAGTTAAAATTTAGAGGATAAATGGACTACTCTTATGCTGTTATTATTTATTATTAATAAAATAATTCCATAATTAAATTTAAAATAAATTATAAAACTGTAAGTCAACATCTTTAATTTTCCTTGCCTTTAGTTTTCCAAATCTAAATCCTCATAACATGTGTTCTTTTAAGAGAACTTCCTTAAGTGTTTTATTGTTTCACTGTCTTTTGATGAATGTCAGGAAACCGTAACTGTCATAGATTTATTTTAAAGTGTTTTTTAACCTGATTTTTTTGCTTTTACTTTTGGCAAATAATGGCAAATATATTTATCTTAATATATGTGTGATATATATCTCAAAGCACCACGTCATAGATGTGAACACACACACACACACACACACACACACACACACACACACACACACACTGTGGTTTGAATTAGAATCCACAGGCACATCTATTTGAACACCAGTCCTCAGTTGGTGGACTGTTTGGGAGGCTGAGGAACCTTTAGGAGGTAGAGTTTTGCTGGAGCCCTTCCCACCCCAGCATATGCCTGGGGTGGGGATGGAATTTTAGGGTTTATAGCCTTGCCCAATCCTGGTTTGTTCCTTATTTCCTGTGTGTAGCTGAAATGTGATCATGTAGCTTTTCAATCCAGCCACCTGCCTCTCTGCCTTCCGATGGACTCCCTTCTGAACCTGTGAGTCAAAATGAACTCTTTCTTCTTTAAGTTGCTTTTGACCATGGTATTTATCAGAGTAACATAAAGGTTAACAGACATAACATGTCCACAAGTGAATGGCTAAACTGAGCTAGTTAACATGCACAATGTCTCATATAGTTTTTCTTGAGGTGATTTAGAGTCTACTTAGCATTTTCAAAAATATATTGTTAATAACAATAGTTACACCATGTACACTACAGCTCTTGAACTTATTCCTTCTATTGACTGAAATTATGTTTTTGAGCAGCATTTTATTATTGCCAGTATTACCTCTAGCCACAATTATACTTTCAAGTTTGATGAAATAATTTTTTTAATTATGTAATTTAAATTATTGTATGCACAGTAAGTTTTGCCTGTGTGCCTGACGCCGGAGGAGGCCAGAAGGGTGTCAGTTTCCCCCAGAGTTAGAGATTATTGTGAACTGCCATATGCATGCTGAAAATCAAACCCAAGCGCTTGGAAAGAGCAGCAAGTATTCACCTCTCCAGCCCCAAATGACTCTTTTATGGTATAACACACATTAAGAAGGAAGCTGGGCTCTAGACCCCACCACTGAGGCTTGGATCCCTTTTTTCCTTCTTTCTTTAGTTTTGTTTTTGAGTCAGGATTTTACTGTGCAGCCCAGGCTGCTCTCAGACTCATGATCTTGTCTTAGCCTCTAGACTACCGTGATTACAGGCATGTACCACCACTTCCAACTCAGCCTCTTCCCTCAACAGAAAGAGTTTGGGCTTATTTCTGCCAGATGGCACACAGGAAGACATTTGCAGTGTCTTCACCAAGAATCTTGCTTAGTCTTCACATCAACCATGCAGTGTGTATGTGTGTGTGTGTGTGTGTGTGTGTGTGTGTGTGTGTGTGTGTGTGTGTGTGTAGGGGGACACACTGTCATCCTTATAAAGATCCAAAAGTTCTATACACAACTCTGCCAAGCAAGCGTCATTTCTTGGGCTACCCTGCCTCATGTGCTAGAGGGTCCTCAGAATCGTGGAGGATTAGACTCACCATTTATATATTTGACACTAAACTGAAAACTAGAAAGCTTAAGTGACTTTCTCAGCACACAGAACACTTAAGAGCTGAAATGGGACTCGGTCTCAACTCTGTCTGACTCCAAAGCCATTTGTATCCTGTCCTGGTTAGTTTTATGTCAACTTGACACAAACTAGAGTCATCTTAGAGGAAAACACCTCCATAATATTGGGCTGTAGAAAGGCAAGTCTGCAGGGCATTTTCTTAACCAGTGATTGATGCGTAGAGGCCCAGCTTATTGTGGGTGGAGATACTCGTAAGCTGATGGCCCTGGGTTCTAGAAGAAAGCAGGCTGAGCAAGCCACGAGGAATAACCAGTAAGCAGCATCCTCCATGGCCTCTGCATCAGCTCCTGCCTCTAAGCTCCCATTTGGTTTAATTTCCTGCTTTGGCTTCCTTCAGTGGACTATGATTCAGGATATATAAGCCAAAAAATTCCTTTCCTCCCCAAGTTGCTTTTGGTTATGTTTCATCACTGTAGTGGGTAGCTGTTCCAGCTTTGCCCTGGAAGTACTACCCCCATTGAGGCTTTCGGTAACTGTCATGCCTACGAGGCGGGGCTGAGAGAGGAGCCCTTAAGACCTGAGATCCAGATGTGCCAGCTGTCTTGGTTCCCGGATCCTGGACACTGGAGGTAGACCGAGCAGAGTTCTCCAGAGAACACTGCTGGACTGCACTACACCTTTCCTGGACCCTGTAATCTATCCCTTTACTTGTAAGTTACCCCACAAAATAAACCTCCCTGTTAACTATGTGGAGTTGTCTTAATACTTCTGCCAATACATTGCAGCAATAGTAGCCCCAACTAAAACAAGACATAATTTTCTTTAGGCTAGTAAACATTCAATTCATTACTTTGACTTGGGGGGCAAGAGGGGATCAGGCCTGGAGAGATGGCTCAGCAGTCAAGAGCATCTGCTGCCCTTGCAGAGGACCTGGTTAGAGTCCCAGAATCCACACCAGGTGGCTTACAACCACCTGTAACTCCAGCTCCTGGAAATCTGATGCCCTCTTTTGGCATCCACAGGTACTGCACACATATGGCACACATACATACATTCAGGCACACACATGCGCATTAAAACAAAAAGACCAATCCCTGCTCACTAACAACCAACTCTGATAATGGGAGCACCTGCTGGCTGCTCCTTTGTGGCCCCATTTTATTTAACTTACCTCACCTTGATGCTGAAAGGGGACAAGGAAGTGAAAAGTAACAGCTGGCATTTATGGATGGTTATGGGGTTGTAACCACTGTACATATCTTGATTTCAGGCTTGTAAGAGCTCTATAAGTGCCATTTTGTTGTTGCTGACTTACAGAAAAGACAATCAAAGCAGAGAGATCCTAAGTAGCTTGCCAAAGGCACACAGCTAGCGAGGGGCAGAAACAGACAGCCAGTATATGGGAGTCCTTCCTTGCTGTCAGTTGCTGTATTACGTGCTGAATTATATATAATCCCACAAAGGATAGGCTTGATTGAACCTCAAATCAAACCCCAACCTATCCACATGGCACCACGTGTCTTTCTCCCTGGCAATGCAGAAGAAAGGAGAGAGTCTATTATGTGACATTTTCGTAGAGGCACAGAACAATTTTAACTATGCCAAGGAGTCCCATGGGTGTTTTATTTAAATGGTGATCGGTACAGTGCAGTTGTCTGATATTCCCTCCCACTCCCTTTCCTCAGATGTGGAAATAACACTGCTCTGTGCACCCTCCACCAACATAGAAATGCTTCACCAAGGAAGCTGAAACTTTTTGAAGGGAGTTGGGTGTTCAGAAAGTTCCTTTTTTAAAATGCCACTATTACAAGAAACTTGTAAAGATGAGTCAGAGAGGCAGAAGCTATAATGGAAAATTAATTGTTTTGTCAGAGATGGAATCCAGCTAAAGCCCCAGCTTTAGACTGACAATAGCCTTCCTCCAAGGAATCCTGAGTTGAAACAGAGCAGCCGTTCAAGGTCAGTCAAGAACAGGGATCCAGCAGTTCCCATTGCCTGGAATAAGCGTCTTGAGTGTGTCACAGATTGCGAGAGTGGGAGAGGGGCCCACCATAGGGTGTGTTTGCATGGTGCACTGTGGTTGCTCTGTGAGCATGTGTGCATATGTACACTCATGCAATCATGCTTATGAGTTTGTATGTGACAGAGTCCTGGAAAGGGTCTCTACACTGATCATGCTTGTGTGTATCTGCTCATATGGGTGTATACATGTGTGAGAACTTATTTGTCACAAATCTTATTTGTCACAAGGTTCTGGGCACCTGTGGATCCCTGGGGTATATTTTAGAACCTCAATAAGGAGAAATAGCCTTGATGCTTAGTGAGAAATTGACAAGTATGAGATGCCTAGGATGACAGAAACAGTTTCGGGACTATTCCTACTGCCAATGGCATAGGAGAAGAAAAAGACGTGCCGGCTAAACCAACCTAAAACCTTTACCTTAAGTGGGAGATGGGATGTGTCTCAGTGGGAAGAGTGCTTGAGCTTGGATTCCAGCACCACATAAGAACCTGGGCATGATTATCCATAATAGCCAGAAGCTGGAAACAACCTAGATGCCCCTCAACTAAAGAATGGATTAAGAAAATGTGGTACATATACACAATACAGTACTACTCAGCAGAAAAAAAAACAATGATATCATGAAATTTGCAGACAAATGGATGGAACTAGAAAATACCATCCTGAGTGACACAGACTCAGAAGGACAAACACAGCATGTACTCACTCATAAATGGATACTAGATGTAAAGCAAAGGATAACCAGACTACAACTCACAGCTCCAGAGAAGCTAGGAAACAAGGAGGACCCAAAGAGGGAAGCATGAATTATCCAGGAAAGGAAATAGATGAGCTCTCCATGAGTAAACTGAGGATGAGGGTTGGGCAATGGAGGGTATGGGATAGGGGATGACAAGGAGGACCCAAGGAGGGAAGCATGGATCATCCTGGGAAAGGGAAATAGATGGGCTCTCCATGAGTAAACTGAGGATGAGGGGTGGGCAATGGAGGGTATGGGATAGGGGATGACAAGGAGGACCCAAGGAGGGAAGCATGGAGCATCATGGGAGAGGGAAATAGATGAGCTCTCCATGAGTAAAGTGGGGATGAGGGGTGGGCAATGGGGGGTATGGGATAGGGGATGAGAACACAAGGGAACAGGATGGTTGAGCTGTAACAGGGGTAGAGTGGGAGAGCAATGAAAGAGATACCATGATAGGAGACATCATAGGGACAGAAAGAAACCAGGTGCTAGGGAAGTTCCCAAGAATCCCCAAGGATGACCCCAGCTTAGACTACTAGCAACAGTGGAGAGGGTGCCTGAACTGGCTTACCCCAATGATCAGATCGGTGAGTACCCTAACTGTCATCATAGAGCCTTTCTCCAGTAACTGATAAAAACAGATGCAGAGATCCATAGCCAAATACCAGGCCAAGCTCCAGGAGTCCAATCGAAGAGGGATTCTATGAGCAAGGGCATCAAGACAGGGAAACCTACAGAGACAACCAAACCAAACTAGTGGGAACTCATGAAATTTAGATCAAGAACTGTGGGGCCTGCATGGGACTGGACTAGGCCCTCTGTATAGCGAGACAGTTGTGTAGCTTGATCTGCTTAAGGGGTTCCTTGGCAGTAGGATCAGAATCCATCCCTGGTACATGAGCTGGCTTTTTGGAGCCTACTACCTATGATGGGACACCTCACACAGCCTTGAGGCAGGGGGAGGGGCTTGGACCTGCCTCTACTAAATGTACCTCCCCATGGGAGGCCTTACCTTCTTGTAGGAGGGAATTGGGGGTGTTGGGAGGGGAGGCTAGAGGGGTGGATGGAGGGAAGAGGGGAATCTTTGATTGGTATGTAAAATGAATAAAAAAATTTTTAATAAAAAAAGAATTCAGGCATGATCATGCCTGTATCAGTGCCATAGGGCAGAGACAAGGATTCCTGGGGGTTACTGGCCAGCTGGTCTAGCTGAAACAATGATCTAGTCTCAAAAACAATGGAAAGAGACAGAGGAGAACACCCAAAGTCAACCTCTGGCTTTATGTGTGCACACACAAGCAAGTATACATGCACATACACCCCAGTGCACATATATACTACATACACACATGCACAAAATTTTAAAGAAAAAAATTAAAACAACCTTTAAGTATTTTTATACTGAAGTAGATTAGCTGCTGATAACTAACATGCAGCTTCTAAGTCAGCAAAAACATTGTAGAGTTATTCATACTCATCAATATGCCTTTTTATATGTACTACCTTCCACATTCAGTGTTGCCATGATGCTCATTTCATAGGGAAGGCAACTGGAGTTCAGGGAAGGATAACTTGCCCAAAGCCACACAGGCAGGAAGAGTGGTACCCAGAAGAAGATCCAGGTCTATCTTCAGAGCCTGGGCTTTTCCACCCCTCCAAGTTGCATTACTTCAGCTGCACTAGCCTCCCTCTGGAGAAGTGATCTGCTGGCCTGCATCAGACATAGGAGACAATGGGAAGAAAGGAAGAAACTAGGTTTTGGATTCAGCTTGCCATCAATTATGTGGCCTTAGGACACTAGAGGGGCCTGCGTATTGCTGTGACAAAATGAGACTTTGGATTTTGACCCAATAGGATTCTCCTGATCTGGTTGTGTGGACCACATAGGCAGGAAGGTCCTTGTGGGTGGCCTTCCTACCACCCAAGGAGTAGTGAGTTGGGAAGACTATCTCAGGTGGTTACAGAAGAGTAAATTCAAGACTTGTCCACCTATCCTGGACACATGCTGTAATTACATTTCAGATACTTGACATTTGCCCTTTTCAAATCTGGTCAAAAGCATTCCACACCACTGTTCAGTGAAGTCTAGACCTGGCACCATTGCCACCACTTGCCTATTGTTAAACCAGTGGCAGAAGTCAAGAGCATGCTCTAAGATCTGTGGTCATAAATATGAATGATGTTTCTAAGTCTAGGACCCAGATAAGTGCTCAGTAAACAGTGTGTCCATTCTTCTGGCATGTGCTGATCACAGTCTTGTTCAGGGCTTGCTCCCCAATAGCATTGTGGATAGATGAAAGAAAGGGACTTGGTGTACAGACCAAGCAGGCTTTGCCTTAAGTGTGGTTCTACCCAAGCCCAAGGTATCCTTCGGGAAGCTCTGTGCCCCCAGCCCAGAGTTTCATTTTCTTCATCTGTGAAAGAAACTTCCCATAAAGAACATTTGTCCCTGTTCACTATACCTGACACACAGTGACTCTCAGTGAGTCACAGAATCCATGCATGGGCCACTTGGGGACTAGTTGCCTCTGTAAGGTACTTAGATGCTAAAAGTTAGATAAATCTCGAGTTTCTGAGCTGTGTGACGTCAGGCAAACCACTGCTTTCCAAGTTCAGTTTCTTGCTCTGAGAGATGAAGGTAAAAACAGCATCCACTTTGCTGTGAGGGTGAGATGATACAGTACACAGAGATCTCTTAGCAGAGTGGTAGGCTCCAAGTAGAAGAAAAGTAACTATAAAGCAGGGGCCAGAATGCTATGTTGCTAGCTGAGAGGCGTTATGGCCATCAGGAATGGGACTCTCCCCAGTTCCTGTTCCCGGCACCTGGTGAATTCTTGGGCAGAAGATGCACACTGCTCTATGTTTTTATTACTACTTTAGAGCCCATCTTCTAGGAAATGACATGTTTATAAGTTCTGGCCAGGAGCACATACATGCCATGTCTAGCTTGGTGTCTGAGTGATTAGGTCCTCAAGGCTTAGAGTGAGTCGTTGCCAGAATTGGGAGCTTCCTGCCAGCTCTTGGCCTGGTGAGAGGATGTTTCTCTCTGAGAATGCCTGGCAGCTTTTCCTGCATCCTCGGCAATGGCCCTGAGCATCCTGGGGCTATAGTGAGCTTTGAAAGATAGAGATCATGCCTTACCATCTAGTTATTTACAACTAGGTTCTTCATTGCCATCCTATATACAGAGCTAAGCTTTTGTTTAGATACTGTGGGCTCTGCCCTGGCCATCCCAATCTTACTTCAATAGTCAAGATATCTATTTTGGTTGGTTTTAATGTCAACTTACCACAAATTAGAATCACCTGAGTAGAGCGCCTCACCTGAAGAAGTGATTGCCTTGACTCATGTGGGAAGACCCGCCCATACTGTGGGAAGCATCTTCTGGTAGCGGCCCACGTAAAAAGTGCATGGCAGAAAGGAGGCCATCTTGCTGTTTGCACGCTTGGCCTTCTCTCCTTTCACTGGATTTATTTGTGCTGTGACTGATAATGATTATTTCTTTGCAGATATTAGAACCATTGTTTCTTGACTTTCATCATAGACTAAGGGCCAGCAGCTTTCCAGGAGCCTTCAGGGCTTATTTGAGAAAGGCTCCCTCTGTATACAGGAAAGATGTAACCCATGATTTTGTCAAGTCCATCTTTGTTTCAGATTCCAAGTCTCTATATGAATGGATGTGAGCCAAAGAACATAGTGTGTGAGAAGACCCGGGAGGAAGCAAGAGTCTTCAACGAAGGGTAAGAACCCCTGGCTCCTTCGAACAAACCAATGTCAGCTCAGGATTTGTTTCTTTTTCTGAACTCTGTGATGATAAAGCCATCCTGCTGTGAAGAGATTTTGTGTGTGTGTGTGTGTGTGTGTGTGTGTGTGTGTGTGTGTGTACACATACAAAGTTTACCATTGTAATGAGTTACATATTTAGCTCATTAGTGTTGCATGTTTAGTTCATCATAATGTTCTACAACCATCATCTATTTTAGTCAACTTTTTCATCATTCCAGAGACTTGAGCAATGACCCCGTAGGTTCCCCTTCCCCATATGAATGAGTTAGTTCTACCCTACCGCTGTCTTGCTAATGTGCCTGTCTGGACTCACAGGGCTGTCGCTGTGTGGCATTGCTTTCTGGGTTTGCCTCACTGTATTGCTAAGACTCATCTTTCCAGAGCATATATCAGGACTCCACTCCTTCTCAGAGCCCAATGCTATTGCATTCTGTGTGTAGACTGTTTTGTCTTACTCATTCACCAGCTGGGTTGATTTTTTTTTAAAAGTCAGCGTGAGTTTATCCTTTTAAATCCCTAGTTCCAATCTTTTGGAGGTTATTCCTAGAAGTAGAATTGCTGGGTCATGTGATAATTTTATGTTTATATTTTGAGTAACTGCCAACATTTTTTTAAACCACAATAATTATACAATTTTTTTTACATAATAATTATACCAGTTTTCCATTTCTCTTCTTCCTCAAGCTTGGTTCTTTGAGGTGTTTTAGGAAACGCTATTTGTTTCTGTGGTGAGCTCCTATCTATTTATCACAACCCAGGTATTACCCGGGCAGAGAATCCTTCCTGAGCATGCATGAAGAGAGACATCTCTGCCACTTCTGCCTCTTGAGTTTCTTATCTTTTGCAGCTGTTTCATATTCTCTGCCTTCATATTTCTTTCACAGGATGATGAGCCCGATAAGGACGGGAATCATGTTGAATTTGAATTTGAATAACTAATATCAAAACACTGAGAAATGCTTCTTGTTCAAGGGCTGAGTAAGTTGTTTCTGGATCTCTGGGTTCTTTGTTGACAGGAAGAACCATTTTCAATCCTTGGCAGCTTCCCAAGTCTGTTTTGAAGACTGTCTGTTTCTAACCTGGGCTCAGGGTCCCTGCACAGCCTCTTCTCTCCCCATGTTTCATCTCCCTCTCTGCTCAAGCCACTTAACTTGATGGAATTCTTTTGGTCACTAACTCAGCAAATGTTTATTAATCACCTACTGGGTATTCTGCAGGTCACTACATTTGCCTTCACAGAGTTTACATTCGCTGAGGGGAAGCTAGCAACTATCATAGAAACTAACAGTCACCACACACGTGAGGGGAAATGCTGCGAAGATGGACCTAGTTGGATGAGGGACAGTGATCTGCATGAGGTAGCAGGGTTGCTCCACTAGAGAGCAACACTCTACATAAGTAATAGAAAGAATCTGAAGGGAAAGTGGCCCTGTTACAACCCAGGAGACTTGAAGCTGTCCAGGGATGGACACTTCATTCTACCTAAGTCCTAAGTGATCTCTCTGCCTCCAATCAAAACACCTTTCCAGTGTGGCTGGTAGACAGGGATGCACCATGAACTCTATTTTATTCCTTATTTTCATTGTGTATATTCATCATACACACTACTGTATTGCACAAGGACATTTTCATCTAAGTCTGCATTGCGCATTGAGGACACTCCTCCATACACTTTGCCCTCCTTTTTCACACCCACACCTTGCATTAGTCCTTTTGTTTCTCTAGACAATTTAGCTTCTATTTTCATGTTACATATGAATTTATGCACATATATAAAAATCCAGGAACCACAAGTGAGAGAAAACACATGATATTTGTCTTTCTGAGAAGGGCTTAATGCACATAATATAATTGTCCCTAGTTGCTTCCCATTCCTGAAAACATAATTTCATTATTCTTCATGACTGAAAAATTCCATTGTGCATGTTATACCATTGTCCTTATCCACTCCTTTGTTGTTGGACACATAGGTTGATTCCACACTTTAGCCTTTGTGAACAGTGTTGTGGTAAACGTTAATGTGCAAGTGTCTCTGTTGTGTTAACTTGGGAGGCCCTTGGGCAAAGAGGAGTGGTACAGCTGGGTCATGTGGAAAATTATTTAGTTTTTTGAGGAAGCTCCATACAGACTGCTATAGTGACTGGGCTAGTCTACGTTCTGATGAGCAGAGTATAGGGGTTCATTCCTTTTTTTCCCTTCACATTCCTCACCAACATTTGTTGTTACTTATTTTCTTAAAGACTAGGTTGTGACAGAATATCAATATAACCTTGATTTGCCTTTCTCTGGTGACTAGTGAGGTTTTAGGCTCAAATTTTAGTCTAAACTACAATTTTCATATTTAGTGAGTATTTATATGTTATCCTTTGCTGAGTCTGTTAATTTCATTAGCCTAGTAAATTGAGTTGTTTTCTTATTTAGTTCCACGAGTTCCTTGTATGTTCTAGATATTAATCCTCTGTCAGATGTATAGCTGTCAAAATTTTTCCCATTCTGTAAGCTATCTCTTCACCAACTAACCTTTCCTTTGCTGTGCAAAAGCTTTCTGATTTCATGAGGTCTCATTGTCAATTATCAGTATTATTTCCTGATCAATCAACTGCAGTCCTATTCAGGAATTCTTGCCTATGTCTATATCATGGAGAATTTTTTGTTTTTGATGTCTTTTGTCAACTTGACACAAGTATTTTGCTCTAGGAAGAAGGACCCTCTATTGAGAAAATGCCCCCATCAGATTGGCCTATAGTCAAGCCTGTGGGGGAGTTTTCTTGATTAACAATTGATGTAGGAGGGTCCAGCACACTGTGAATGGTACCATCCCAGTGGTTAAAGGCAATTGCTGTTCTTGCAGAGAACCTGAGTTTAATTTGAGTTTCAAGGGAACCAACTCCTCTGACATCCACAGGCACCAGGTATGAAGGCAATACACACACACACACACACACACAACCATGCAGACAAAACATTCATACATGTAAAATAAAAGTAAATATATCTATTTTAAAAATGTTATACCATTTAAAGAGAAAGGAAGGGAGAAAAAGAGGGAGGGAGGAAGCAAGGAAGGAAGGATGAAAGAAGGAGATAGAGGAAAAAAAGAAAGAAAGAAAGAAAGGAAGGAAAAAGCAAGCAAGCAAATAAACAAGGTAAAAGCGAGTCTGAAAAGTAAACTGGTAAGCAGCATTCCTCCATGGTTCATTTCAGTTTGGGTCTCAGGTTCCTACTAGAGTCCCTGCCCTGGCTTCCCTTCATGATGGACTGTAACTTGTAATATGTAATAAACCCTTTTCTTCCCAAGTTTGTTTTGACCAGTGTTTTATCACAACAATAGAAAGCAAACTAAGATAGAAATTGGTACCAGAGAATGGTATGTTCTAAAGAACCTGATCATATTGGTTTTTGGTGGAATGTGGAAGACTTTGGAACTTTGGTCTAGAAAACTAGTCTAACACAGTAAGCAGAGTAGGAGCCTGGAAGACTGTAGTTCTGAGAATAATATAACTGGAGAGGCTAAGCTCAAGAGGTTTCATAAGGAAAGAGCACCTGGGCCAGGGTCTATTCATATGATGCTTTGGCAAAAAAAAAAAAAAAAAAAGCTAGCTGCCTTCTGCCCATGTCCTAAGAACTTGCCTGAGGCTAAATGAAAAGCAATGAACTGATTTCTTTGGTAGAGGAAATTTCTTTGTGTCTTTGTTTCTTTCTTTCTTTTTAAATTTTCAAAACAGGGTTTCTCTGTGTAGCCCTGACTGTCCTGGAACTTTGTTCTGTAGACTGGGCTGACCCAAACTCAGAGATCCACCAGACTCCGTCTCCTGACTGCTGGGATTAAACCTCCCAGCTGGTAGAGGAAATGTCAAGACTATATGATGTTAAATCTGTGATGTGGTCATTATTGATAACCCTCATGCAAGCCTACAATGAAAAAAAAGTGGGTCACAAAGAAATGCAAAATGCACAGTTTGGAGACACAAAGGACACTAAGAAGCTTAATGTCATGCATAGCCAAGGCTTATGCTAAAGAGACCTGTAGTTATTAAGAAGATTAGCACCACTAAGCAGGAAGATCTCTGAGTTCAAGGCCAGCCTGATCTACAGAGCAAGTTCCAGGACAGCTAGGGATACAGAGAAACTGTCTAAAAGCTGCCACTACTACAGTTCGAAGTAGTGCATCCAAGCTGGTAGCTTAACTTGGTAGTGCATCTGTGTGGTGCTGGTTTTAGAAGCATAACGGATCTAAGAGTGAAGGTGTCTTAGGCTCTTCCTCCATGGTTTGAGAGAGCTGTTGAGGCCAGGCAGTGGCAGGGGAGTCCCTGCGGGAAGGGCCTGAGCGGGGAAAAAGGCTGTGAGAAGTGTTGTTTTTTAAAAATGACAGGAAGGTGTCACACCATACAACAGGACCTACCTGGGCAGTTTATTGAGGGGACAGGAGAGAAGAGGCAGAGAAGGGGCAGAGACCGGGCCCTGGGAGTGAGAGCAAAGGAAGAGAAAGAGAGAGAGAGACGGGAGGTGTACAAGGCCCACCTTTTATAAGGAAATGTGGTGAATGTGCACAGGGGCTTAGTGGTTATAGCTGAGGTGTATCCTGTCAGGACCCTAAAGGCAGGCCAGTACAGATGCCTAAATGCTAACAAGAAGCTGTGAAAGCAAAGCCTGGGTTTCAGTAGAGACCCCAAGATGTTGGAGACGCCAGAGCCATAGACATCCGCCAAGGAGATCTCCATACAGGGAGTAGAGTCACCCCAAGAGAGACATGTATGTTGCAGACAGTGAACTCGACGGCCAGAGCTATCTAAGCTCTTTCATGGTAATGGATATTCCATGTCGTTAGATGTTGGAAATATGTGATTTATGTTTTTACTTTACCGGGGGTTACAATTTAAGAGATTATGTTGTGTCTCAGAAAAGACTCTGAACTTTGTCACCTGTAAACAGTGTTGGGACTGTAAAAGACTATGGGGACTTTTGAAGTTAGACTAAATGCATTTTAATGGCCATGAACTTCTGGGGGCAAATAGTAGAATATGGCGGTCTGAACGGGAAATGTCCTTCACAGGCTTGGGTATTTATAAACTTGGTCCTCGGTTGGTGTTGCTATTTGGGAGGTTTAGGAGGTGTGATCTCACTGGAAGAAGTTAATCATGGAGTGTGGGCTTTGAGATTATGTAGTCTCACCATATCTCCAATTGTTCCCACCACCTTGCTTTGGGTCTGTATTCACAGGCGGGACCTCTCAGCTTCTGGCTCCCGCTGCATTCCTGCTGATTTGCTCCCATGCCTCCTTGCCGTGATGGATTCATCTCTGGGAACCATGAGCCTGAATAAAGTCTTTCTCCTCTAAGTTGCCTTGGTCATAGTATTTTATCACAGCAACAGGAAAGGAACAAAGACATTTCCTTACGTTTTCTTCTATAAGTGTCAGAGTTTCAGGTCTTATACTTAGGTCTTGGTCCATTTGAAGTTGATTTTTGTGCAGGGTAAGAGGGAAGACTTTCATCCTTCTATGTATGGTTATCCAGTTTTCCCATCACCATCTGCTCAAACTGTTGCCTTTTCTCTGGTGTATGTTTTTTTTTTCATCTTTATCAAGGACTAGGTGGCTGTAGCTACATGGATTTGTATCTGCATTGTGTTTCACAGATTGATGTGTTGGTTTTTGTGCCGGTACCATGCACATAATGAAAATCAGGGGTGGTGATACACCAAGCAATACTCTGTTCACTTAGGATTGCTTTGACTCTCTTACAGGGATTCTAATGTATTTTGTGTTTCTGTGAAGAATGATGTTGGGATTCTGATACTGCTTTTGGTAAGACAGCTATTTTCACAGTATCAATTCGTCCAATCAGTGATCATGGGAAGTCTTTTCATCTTCTAGTGTCTTTTTCTATTTTTTTCCCTCCGGTGTTTTAAAGTCTTCATTATTTTTCATGTCTTTGGATAGGTTTACTCCAAGGTAGTTTGTATGCTTGCTTGCCGTCTCCCAGCCTGTTTCTTAGTCTGCGAGCAGGAGGTGAGGGGCACAGCTGATCACAGGACGGGTGAGAGTTGAGAGGGGTTGGCACCAAAGGAGAAGGAAGAGCTGCCCTTCCTTCTCTTTACTTTTCTGTTTTCTAACATGATCTTCCTGAGACCTTTCTAACAGCGCGACTTCTTGAGGGTGGATTGTTTCAAGTATTTCCTTCCCTTTATTCTTTGTTTCTTGTCCACTTCAAGATCTGAAGTAGAGCTCATCCTTCACTGAGGACAGGCAGGCAAGGGGCATGAGAGAACTTGGGAATTAGTCCTGACCGCTAGATAAAGCTGGTGCTATCTTCCTGCTTTCAGAGGATGACTCGGGCATTTGTGCATTGAAACGAAGTACCTGTCAGTCGTGATGGATGGAGTCAGCCCACAGGGCAGTCCAGTGAGCTCGGTTTCCTGTTCCCCTGTGATGGTGCTCAGAGACCAGCATTAGGACCCTAAGTGGGAGGGGGCGTGTGTCCCAGGCCCAGCAAACTTTGTGTTGAGGTTCTCCAGGGATAAGGAGAGTCTGGTTTTAGCCTTCTCCTGCACACATGTGCAATAATTGTGTTTGCATGTGTGCACGTGTATGCATGTGTATGCACGTGCGTACATACGTGCGTGCATGCGTGCGTGCGTGCGTGCGTGTGTGTGTGTGTGTGTGTGTGTGTGTGTGTGTGTGTGCGTGCGCATGTGTTTAGAGGACGTTGCAGATAGAGGAAAACTAAATGCCTGAAATATTTGCTTTTGAGGCTAAAATAGCCTCAGGTGAAGGCTATTCAGCGCCGAGCATCTCTTTATGATACTCCCACTTCTCTCTCTTCTAGTGTCTGCTGACTTCCGGCTATGGGAGTGATGCTGCCCCATCTCTTCTAGCATTCTTGATCTATTCCAAGGTCACTGCCAAGAGCTTCTGTAGGTAGAGGTTAGGAGGAGGGAGGGGAATTAAAGAGAATAGGAGTGAATGGCAGGGAGAGTGAGACCCTGAGGGGGAGGAAACGGTTCATCCTCAGGTTGTGAGGTCCTTGGGTAACAGAGACTAGAGACGTGAGGAGCTCCAGGCTGACTTGGTAACAAGCCCGAGACACAGCTACCGGATGCCATGCAAGTGCCTGGAAGTTCCTGCCTGCCAGAGCCATCGCTTCACTCACCTTGGGAGAGGAATCCTGCAGAAGGAGAGCTTAGGGTGGAGATGAGAAGGGGCAGAGGGCCTGGAGTCAAGGCCAGAGGGACAGGGGCATCTGGGACCTGCAAGGCTGTCACTCCACCTCACTCCAGCTGCTTAATCACGCAAGGCTGCCTTGTGACAACCACGTCACTGCATTGCTTCTCTGAGGATACAGGGGAAAAGGTGACAATGTCTGTGATGTACGAGGTACTCACCAAATGGCCCCTTCTGTCGTCTGAGCTGTACGAGAGCACATAATGACCCAGCAGCCGGAAGAGGATGATGCCCCAGAGAAGTGCGATGTGCGGCTGGTGCATCAGAGCATGATTAGCTGATCACTGCCACCACGGGGACAGCTGTAAGGAAGTCCTGGCCACGTGCCAGCTATGGCAAATGTTCTTGGCATGTCCTCCTTTCCCTATGGCAAGAACCCAACGGGGCTCTTTTCCCCATTCTACAGATGAGCAAATTGAGGCTGAATCCACTAACTTGGCTTAGGACTCTGCAGAGGTGAAACCCACACTTTCAATGTTGCTAACTATAGCTCTTGTCTGCCCTGTTCAGGCAAACCGACTGAGTCTCAGAGATGGACATTCTAGAGCCAAGTCCTAGGGGTGGGCAGGTGTGCTGTAGGTGGTTAGGGCCAGATCCGTCTGGGTCTGGATGATAGGTCTTGGTGACCGACATGCTATGTTCTGTGGCCAGGTTCTCGGCTCTCTAGCCTATGTTGCTGCACCTGGCCAGGACATGAGAACTGAAGCTGCATCTCTGTTCCCTCCCTGGTGCAACCCAGGCATTCGTGACATGTACGGCCCGGCCAGCCCCTGGCAGTCTCCCAACCAAGGCGAACAACTGCTGCTGACTGAAGAGACAAGCATGTTTTCTTCCAAACTCAGAGACGCCCATGTTCTGGGAGTTTCTTTTTCACAGCTGTGCCGAACCTTCAGGCTGCTCATGGCATGGCGGCGGAGGGTTCACATGAGGCAGCTGGGCTCCCACCCAGAGCCACACAAAGGCGCATCATAGCCAGGATTCTGAGGGGGATTTCATGATACTCACTCCATGTCACTGCCAGAGATAACTCAAAACTGAATGGCAGTCCTTGGTTGTGAGGAAGGGCGGTGCCTGGCAGCAACTCAGGCAGGTGCCCAAGTCAACTGGCACCTGAAGACAAATGTCCACTCACGCACATCCCAGTGTGTGTGTGACCCAACCAGCATGGGGCTGAAGTCCCTTTTCCATAACCCAGAACTCTGCTTCGGCACCCCAGGACATCCCTCGGTCCCTACATTTTGAGACAGCCTTCGTTCCTTGTCCCCGTATTCGTCCTCTGACTCTGTATCCTTCTTTATCTCCTGGTCTTTGAGAGCCTCTGTGGCTGGGGGTCTTTCTCTTTTCTTCCTGCTTTGTCTGTGTCCTTCCGTGTGTGTGTCTCAGACTCTGCCTCTCTGTTCCCATTCTCTGTCCGCTGACTTTCTCTTTGCCTTTCTATTTTACTCTCCGCGTCTCTTCCTGTCTCTTTCTGCCTCTTCCCACCTTTGTCCCTGCCTTCCTGTGGCACTCTCCTGGAAATGCTGAAAGTGGCCGAATTTCAAGTGACAAACGGCACTCTGCGCGGAGAATCCACCCCCAGACTGCGCGAGTGCATCCTCCCCCACATCACATCACATCTCCAAGAGTGGAGCGCTATTGTGTCTCACTCAGGCCCAGGGAGTTGAGTGGAAGGGCCCGGGGGTCTGAGCTCTGACTGCTCTGCCACCTCCCCATTGGCTCCCAGCAGCCTGTGCTCTGCCAGCCAGCGCTGAGAGGGCTGAGCGACAGGGGGAGACTCTCATCCATAAAAGGGGGGAAAGGCTTCAGGACTGCCATTCGAAGGGGGCTCTGGTAAGCCCTCACAGCTTCCTCTCTGGCACTTCTCTGAGCTAGAGTCAGGGTGCCTCCTGAATCTTGGATCGGCCACCCTACCACCTGACCAGCCAGAAGCCCACCAGGGACAAAGCAGAGGACAGGTAAGATCTTCAGGGAGCTCAGGCATTCTGGCTTGACGCATCTGCTCCTGATGCTGGGCTGAGGGACGACGGTGGGAGCTTGGGAAGGGGGAAATCAGGTTTGGTTCTGATTACTCAGCACAGGAGTCATAGTTTCAAGGCTAGTTTACAAAAGCCAGGTCGGTGAGTCCAAAGGACTGCCTGCCCTCTAGACCCCATGCCTTGTACAGTCCTGGCTTACACAGGTGCCAGCTATACCTTGGCTCTGCCACACAGCAGTCCCCATCGTAGTTTCCAGAGTCTGGGGAGAAGGACCAGCCTGGGTGGAAGATCAAGGTTCCACTAATTAGCCTGATTTTAAAGGTCAACATCCTCACTGGACTTAGAGAACAAGGGCTGGGAGTATTAATGAGGTTCAGGACTCAGCTTTTGCCAAGCATAGATCGGCACCACCACCGCATAAAACAAGCGCCGTCTTTTTTTATTCTTTCTAATTCATGTTAATCGCCGACGAGGTGCTAATTGGTTATGATTTTACTCAGAGTGGAGTCGGGGGCTGTTTGGCTGAAAGGGAATGAAGAAACAAAGCGGAAGCGTGGCTGGATACCCAGGCTGAGCCGGACTTCTGTCAATTTTACTTTGAAAAGACTTGTTGCTTTCATGTAAATTACAGCCACGCTACTGCTGGAAGCGGCTAAGTCAGGCTGCAGGAAGCTCACTTGTGGAAAGCTGTGGGCTCTCTTACAGCAATATCCACTTCCAAAGGATGTATTATGGAACCCTAAAGTTTGACATCAGCAAAAAGCTGGTGAGCTTTGGAGAAGGTGGCTGTAGATCACTCCATGGTTGAGCTGTAAATTCTGTGACTTGTTACTTTTCCCTGGGTATTTTTTTTTTTTCTGAGAACCTCTCAAGATTTACAAGTACCCCTTAATAAAGCCTCCAAGCTCTTTAGGTTATTGGATCTGGTTTCAAGCACCCTCCCACAGACCGCAAGCTCTCATTATCACCCTTCCGCCAAGGGTTGGTGAAATGTACACCATTCATCTTTCTGATCTGACAGGCATGGCTGTCAAGATCTGTTGCAAAACCTTTCAGAATGTCAGTCCTCCTCTGTTCTTTCTCATGGGGGCTCTACTCCCACGCACTGCTCACCTGCCTTCCCTGTTTCCCCCACCAGTGCCCCGTCGCACCCCACTTTCTCTCTTGTTCGGTTTTTGCAGGTCATCCATCTCGAGGCTTTGAGATCTGCGTGGGGGAAGCTCTTGAAGCAGCCACAGCGGGGTGAGTTATGGTGACGGTGCGTGTGTGTGTGTGTGTGTGTGTGTGTGTGTGTGTGTGTGTGTGTGAATTTACTGACACAATCCTGAGCCCATCGCTTTGTCCTCACTGTGCTTAAGCGTGCTGGGTGGCAGGTGACTCTCCTTGTCTCCAGGAGTAGCTGGCAGCTGGGTGTCACAGTGGTTCCATAGAAGCTGTGTGGTAGACTCCACTGTTTCAATGCAGCAGACTGCTCAAGTGGTTGGCTCTGGGTTGTTTGAGAAAGCACATGGAAGGTTGTGATAACTCATGGGATTCGCTGACCATTACTTCCAGAATTTTCCATGTATTACCTAAGAGTGTGTGGCCACACCTGAGCTTATGCTGAGTTCAAACCCATATCTATCCTTCATTTGCTGTGTAATTTCGCAACAATTGCTTTCCCTTTCTGGGTCTTAATTTCCTCACCAATATAATGAAGCTAATAACAACACCCTTTCCCTCCTATTTTTGGGAGGCTTCCATAGGAGGCTGTGTGCACCTGGCATTTGGTAGGCTTTCAGTGAATGGTCAACTCTCCACTGATTCAAAATGGCAGGCCTCAAAGTGAAGCCTTCCTTCCTCTTATATGACGTCTTCAGTCGCCCCATTCCATGCTGCTGTGTGCTCTTCCAGGGAAATATGACTAAAAATCAAATATTTCTGGGGCCAGTGTTTCCCTCCCCATCGCTACAGATGGCTTCATTGCGTTATCTGCCCTCTCCCTGACAATGAAATCCCTCCCTGACGTCTCATCCCAGCTCCAGGTGTCCTGGCAGGACTTTTCTATTCATCAGATCTCTCTCTCATTTTTGGAGCGGTCAGTGGTTGCTGGTTTGTTTTTCACGCATGTCTGAGAAAGTGCAGCCAGCAGCTGGTTTCTCTCACCACTTTGCTCATCCCAGCTCCTAAGTGACCGGCAGATCTTAGTGGGTCTGACGTGGTGCTAAAACAACTGAGTCAGAGCTGACCACAGGAGGAAGAGACAACATCAGCCTGAACTATGTCCCCAGGTCCTTTACAACTCAGCCTGGATCCTACTCCTTAAAACAACTTAACTGAGTCAGAGCTGACCACAGCAGGAAGAGACAACATCAGACTGAACTATGTCCCCAGGTCCTTTACAACTCAGCCTGGATCCTACTCCTTACCCCCACCGGAGCTCTGAGGCAGGTGACATGCTCAGGAGTTTTCTCCTCACCCTATCCCGTTTGCCTCGCTGGTCGGAATGTTTGGCCACTAGCTGCAGACTCCTCACTAGACGTAATGTGTCCACGGTGGCTTCCACTGCCTTTGTTCCCAGTCTTACTCCTGCAAAATTCAATTTAACCCGATAAGGGTTTCCTGAGCTGTTCCTCTGTAGCTCAAGGGGCAGCTTCAGGGAGAAGCAGAAGAGAACATCAGGTTCTGCCTCCTTTTCTTTGCTTCTTCTCAGCCCTTCCCCTCTCTTTCCCATTCACCTCTTTCCCCAGCATCTACACTGTCACCCCACCCACCCGTGTCCCTTTTCTCTGACTCTTCATCTCTCTCCCTGACCTCTTATTTTCCTGTTTTCTTTCTCCTTATCCTATAAATTATACCAAATGACAATAAGGGAGGAGATTCCATTACAAATCTGACAGCTGAGAAACATCCCTTTAAAACTGCAGCTAATGATATCACTGAGACCATGACCTTTGTGGCCTGGACTGCAGGACCCATATTTCTATCTGTCCAGTGCAGAAAATGTGATTACCTTTGGGTAAGGCCTGGTCCTGTGTCCATGCTTTGGTACTTGCTGAGCAAAATGTTGGCTCATTTTCTGCTCAGGACCAAAGCCATTCTGCAAACTGATCTCCCACCCTCTATCAGTGAGCATAGCTCAATAAGAGCACGCTCGAGTTTCAGATCCTTCTTTTGACAGCCCCTTGGGAACCCACAAAAACAAACTTGCTATTTCCAGTGGGATGAAAAGCCCTAAAATGGTTTCATCTTCAGAAGTGTGTGAAAGTCTTGGGGATAGCCCACAGGACATGCCATGTGCCCTTACATCTCTGTGAAAGTCTGGAGATAGTCCATAGGACATGCCATGTACCCTTACACCTCTGTGAAAGTCTGGGGATAGCCCACAGAACATGCCATGTGCCCTTACACTTCTGGACAGCTTGTGCAGTCAGTGGGTTAATGCTATGCCTAGTTCCCATCTCTCTAAGTCCCTGTATTCCCATCTAGAAAGGGGGCTGATAGTGCCCAGATCACTGGTGCAGGGAATTCATATAAAAGATATAAAGCGTTTGGCCTCCATTCCAGCCTTGCCACCAGGGGTTGATGCTGTCAGTCCACAGTTTTCCCCAGGAGCCTGAACCTATACTGATAGCCTGCCCTGAGGGGCCACCTGGAGGCATCTGGCCCAGAGCAATGGCACAGGTCTTTGATAGATTCCAGGGTGGTTGTCACTGGAGTGTCACAGAAACACTGACATGTGTCAAGGTGGGTGTGAGAGCTGGAGCTCTCCTGACTCATTGTGTGACCTTAAGCAAGTGACTTCACTCTTACCTTTTCCCATTTCCTCTTCCTCCAAATAGGAATAATTATATGCATACATTGCTCCCAGAGATAATTGTGATGTTAAATCATGCCATTATTATTCCTCCCTGGCTTTTCAAATAGAAATGCTGGCTGCCCCTGGAGCCCTGGCTGACTACAGTAGAAATATCTCTAATCTGGGGAGAGGGCAAAAAATCAAATCAAAACAAAACCAACTCTTTCAAGGAACTCTGGATCAAGAAGTAAAAGAGTTCCTACTGTGTCCACAGCGCCCATGGAGAGAGGGTGCTGGGGGCCCGTGGTTTTACCTCTCAAAGAATATTATAGTCTCAGGTGAGTGGTGACTTTTAATAGAGTCTGCTACCCGCAATGGCTCTGAATTTGTGGGGTGCAGGATGCAACCTACCTCTATTGCAATCTGCAGTAAACCCATCTGGTCTTCTGCCAAGAGATGGCTTCATTATTATTAGATAATATGTCCACATGGCCGGAGACTCGGGAAACTTAGCTGAAGCCTATCAGATTCGCATAAATCAACGAGGCAGGACCAGCATATTTCCTTGGCGAAGGGTCAGACAGTAAACACCCTTGGCTTTGTGGGCCACTGAGTCTGTGTTTCAGCAGTTAATAATGCTTTTGTGGTTGGAAATCAAGCTTTTTTTTCCCTAGAAAATTCCCAGTTTTAAAATGTCTGTTTATTCACTCAACAAACTAAACTGGTATGGAGCTCCTGGTCTCATTTGAGCCCTGGATGAAGCTCTGGGAACCATTCATCTATCATTCATCCATTCATCTGTTCAGCTACCTACCCATCCATCCATGCATCCATCCATCCATCCACCCACCCCCCCCCCAGGGATCAAGCAAGCCTCTCTGGTCCTCATGATATTTCAAACAAATGCAAACTATAGCTAGGTCCATGAGGCTGGCACGAACTGGCCTCGGCCCCTTCTTGGCATTTAGTACTCCAGTTTCCCTTTTATGTATTTTTCCCAACTGTGGCCTCCCTGTCATGGTCAAGCACACCACACACACTGATACTGCAGGGACTTTGCATTTACAAAATCCCCTCTTGTGTCAGACTCAGATAGGCAGATGTAATTATGTGCTGGGGCTAGCATGGGTAGCTGCAGATCCTCCAAGGGATGGTGTCCAGACAGACTTCCTGGAGGTGATTCCTGAGGCTGAATTCTAAAGAATGAGTGAGAGTTAGTCAGGTCAAAGGTAATAGGAATGGGTGACAGGTGTTCCAGGCAAAGGGAACTCTGTATGCAAGGGCTGGAAATAGCATGCACGGGCCCTTGGTTATGGAGTTGGGGAAAATATCCATTTCAGCTGGAGCACAGACAGGCATGCAGTGTGCACTTTGCAAAAGTAAGCTCTCTGCATTGGGAAGGTTGCTGGGTATGGGCTGAAGGGTCAGACCTCTGGGAGGCCTTACAGAGCCTGAGAGTCTGGAACAGAGCTGGGTCTGATGGGAGTATATCCAGAAAGTCCTCTGGCTGCCATGGAGGCTGTGTCTAAGGGGATACCAGTTTCGTAGAGAGAGGTCGAAATCGGGTCTGTTTTAGAGCTCAGCGCTGTGAGAAGTCTCCCAACAGGTGTTAGAGACTGACAGAGGCTCACCAGTGGTTTAGTTTGCTCAAAGATTATAACAGGCCAGCTGTTATAATACAACACACACACACACACACACACACACCAAAAACAAAAACAAAACCACAAACCATTTATTTTGTCTGTTTGTAAATGGAACACTCTCTTGCCCAGACCTCTGATTTTTCTCATCTGATAGAGCAGGGGAGAAACCCAAGAGACGCAGAGACACACGTGCATATAGTTCTCTGAGTTTTCTACTCTGAGCTTCCCTGTGCCAGCAGTAGTTGATTCCAGTCTCAGAAGAAGCACATGGACCTGCATCCCGGCCTACAGTTGCATATAACTCCAGACAAATTACCAAGTTCCTGAGCACCAGTTTTCGCATCTCTAAAGTGGGCCAGTCACGCTCACCTCTGAGAAGGTGGGTAGAACTAAGCTCAGGGTAGAGTCAATGTTCTGCGAATTGTTGCGGGGACTCATGGAAGACTTAGCCGTTGGTGACTCAAACCTCTTCTAGAAACTGCAATCATTAGGTGGAGAGAATCAACAGAGTGGGCCCGGCACCTAAACTTCACTCACTGCTCAGAGCAGAATGTGGGCAGCTCCCTGCAATAGAGGTGCCCCCGCAGGGCCGTGGGGCAGTAGAGCTCAGTGATGGCAACTGACGTAATGGCTAGGAAGGCTCTGTTTGGGGAGCCTACTGTGTGCTTTGAGAGAGGAGACCTGTTCTGGGGTGTGTTCTGGGCTTTGGGCTCACGGGGGGAATCTTTGAAAGCCCAGAACATCAGAAGAGGAGGAGCAGTTTGCAGGAGGGAAGGCAGACAGTGTCTTGTCTTGGAGACAGTAGGTCAGGATGTCTAGGTGGGGAAGAGGAAACCCCTAGCTGGCCGGCTAGGAGTCTCTGGGGCCTCACAGTTCCACTTGCAAGAACTACATGGTGATTTGACTTATACAGCGTGGACTGACTGATGAGGCCAGAGTGACGCTTCCGTGGTGAAGAGTGAACACTGCTTTTGCAAAGGACCCAAGTTTGGTTCCCAGCACCTACACCAGGCTCACAACGGCCTGTCACTTCAGCTCTGGTGGATCCTGGCCTCCACAGGCACCTGAAATAGATATCTCCTCACCCGACATAGACATATAATTAAAAATAAAATAAGAATCTTTTGAGAGTTGACTGTGAAAGGGACAACTTTAATCTTTTACCTTAATTGAAATATAATTACACAGTCGTCCTCTTCCTTTCTCTCTCCAGTCTTTCTCATGCCCCTTCCTTCCGGCCCCTCCCATGTTCCCCCTCCCAAAAGGGACAACTTTTAACAGACTTCCTTATAAACCATCGGTTCATCTGTCAAGCTCTTACTAAGGGCCTACTATGTGCTGGTGGAGTTTTAAATGCTAGGATGATAAGAAGTTAAGACAGCTAATGTTCTAGTTGGGGAAATGGTGAAGGCAGATACCTCAGCCAGTGTGAGCCTGTCTGGCCCTGTGACATTTATTTAATGCAGAAAGACAGTCTTGTGGAAACCTGAGATCAGAGTTCTTCAGACAGAGGAAGAGAAAGTAGAGGGGTCCTGAGGCAGGAGCATGCCTAGCCTGTCTGAGGCCCACAAGCATGTACTATGGAGAGGGCAAGAGATTGTCTCTTTGTTCAGTGTGTGTGTGTGTGTGTGTGTGTGTGTGTGTGTGTGTGTGTGTGTGCCTGGAGGGGCAGAGTGCTTGCACAGATAGTTAGGGGGTGCACTATTGTGATGGAGGAGGTACAAGTTCCTGGCAGGTGAGACCTAATCAGGAAGGAAGTGGGAAGAGGAGAGGAAAGGTTCTCCAGGAAGAGGAACAGCATGGGCAAGGCCAAGAGGTGAGAAAGCAGATCCCAGACCTGACAGCTGAGGTTAGGGATGGGACCAGACAGACAGCGCCTGACCGTGAGGCACAGGGTGAGGCTCTGCTCCACTTAGTGGGCGCCATCTCAGAATTTATATGCCGAGAAAGGTATTTCGTGCTCCAATCTGAGAAGCTGAGGAGGGAGGCCAGTGCAGAGAGGGGGTGAAGGTGGAGCTCTGGTCAGAGTGAGGAGCAATGCGGAAGTGAAAGAGGGGCACCCCAGAGAACTTGCAAAGAATAGAAAGAATGGGAGTGTAAGTCAGTAGTACAATGCTTGTCTACCACGTGTGAGGCCCTTGGTTCTGTCTCCAGCTCCAGAGAGGGAGGAAGAGAGAGGTAGAGAGACACCCACAGATACAGAGAGAGAGAGAGAGAGAGAGAGAGAGACAGACAGACAGACAGACAGACAGACAGACAGACACAGAGAGACAGAGACAGAGAGAGAGCACTCCAGCCTGGGAACTCAGAACCTAGCGGCATACCTTCATGCTGGTGACAGTGGAAATGTGACTTGCAGTTGGACAGACCTCATCAAGCCCTGCTTCCTAGCTTCCTAGCTGTGTGGAGCCATTTTCCTGTGCCTCGGCTTCTCCACTTGTCAAGTCAAAACCACAGCACGGCCTGCCATGCAGAGCTGCTGCTATGTGGATTGTGAACAGAGAAAAGATCCCACCCAGTATGCCGAGATCACTCAGCACTCAGCCCGTCCTTACTCCTCGGCCTTGACTCCCACTTTACCTCCCCAGCTTCTGTGTCCTTGACTACAGGACTGGAAGGAGAATGCCTGCCTATGCTGCTCTTACCCCAGATGTGAGTCAGAGATATGGCCTTGTCAGCTCAGGACATACTTCACCATCTTGTCCTTCCCCCTCCCTCTCCAGCAGAAGAGTGAGCCAGAATGGCGTGGTCTGCGCTGATGCTGGCAGCGTGTCTCCTCGTGGTGGTGCCCTCTAACGATGCAGCGGACTGCCTGGCCCTGTGCTCCCTGTGTGCGGTGAGGACTCAGGATGGGCCCCATCCCATCAACCCGCTGGTAGGTCTCAGCAAGGCTTCTCCATGCCACTCTATTCATAGGTGGAGCCCAGAGCAGGGAGGTCGTATATCAGGGCAGCTGAGTCTGCTGCACCTACTACATCAGGGCATGGCTTTTCCTGCCCTCTGGACAGCCGGGAACCAGGGTCTGCTATTGTCTAGTTCCCATTGAGGTCTAGACTTCATCACCATGGCTCTCCCAAGCCTGCACACAGACCGTGTTTCCAGGCAGCCAAGTGCCTGGCAACGGGTGTAGATATGGGGTGCTTGGTGTACTGTCTGCAGCACTGGGTAGACATCCCAAGGCTTCTTTCTCTGGCTGGTAGGCACGTCCAAATTCAGGCTCCTGGCCAAATCCCTCACCATCAACCCTGTCAGGATACGTTTGGTGGGCTTGGAGCCTCAGCCCTTCTCCTGGGCCTGGCCTGTTGATGTTGCTTTGGGTCCTGCTTCCCACATGCCTCACCGGGCACTGCAAAAAGACTGCAGTAGTGCCGGCTGAACTGTGGTGGACAACACTCGGGCTTTGATTCTGACTCTTTCTAGCTCCCTTGCTCGGAAACGGCTCTCCGAGTCTTACTTTCCTCATCTGCAAAATGAGAGCGATTCCCTGAGATCATGGTGCTAAGTGTTTAATATCTCAGTCTAGTCTACATCCATGGAGCTGTACACAGTGTGTCCTGCTCACCCCCAGGCAAGCAATGTGGCTAAGTGTGGGGACTCCAGCCTCAGACCTTCAGAATTCAAGTTCTGGCATTGCTCACTACCGTCAATACTGTTAGAGTCAAGGTGGTTGGGTGCTCCCTGCCGCACTATGAAGCAGATCCCATGGTCCCCCCAACACACACCCTCAGGTGTGCTGAACCCTCGCGTTCCCCATGCACATTCTTCCTGCTGTTCTGAACCTCTGTCTCTAAAGTGTTAGCAGTGCCCCCCACTCCTGGTAGAGCAACTATACCCTTTGGAAGAGTGAAAGCACATGGAGGGCAATAGGAAGATCTTGGGCATTTCCACCTGTGTCTCTGTGCCTTTGGGATAAGTCTGATTTCTCATCTCTCACATGACGAGAAAGTCGTTTGGTGACGTGACTACCAATCTTTCAGATTTGCTCCCTGGAGTGCGAGGACCTGATGCCACCATCAGAGGAGTGGGAGAGATGCCTGCGCCTTTTGTCTTTTCTCGCCCCGTCTGCCTCTGGGCTCCGTGGCAAGGATGATGTGGAGAACGAGGTTGCTTTGGAGGAAGGCTACAGTGCACTGTCCAAGCTCTTGGAGCCCCTCCTGAAGGAGCTGGAGAAAAGCCGATTGCTCACCAGCATCTCGGAGGAAAACCTCAGGGGTCTCTCTAGCAGGTTCAGGGATGGAAAAGAAGCTGAGCTGGTGGGTGCTGAGCGGATGATCGATGGAGCCACGCAGGCTGACACACTCCATTTCAACGAGGAGGACTTGAGGAAACCGGCCAAACGCTACGGCGGCTTTTTGCGCAAATACCCCAAGAGGAGCTCAGAGATGGCTGGGGACGAGGACGGGGGCCAGGATGGGGACCCGGTAGGGCATGAGGACCTATACAAACGCTATGGGGGCTTCCTGCGGCGCATTCGCCCCAAGCTGAAGTGGGACAACCAGAAGCGCTATGGCGGCTTCCTTCGGCGTCAGTTCAAGGTGATGACTCGGTCCCAGGAGAACCCCGATACCTACTCTGAAGATCTAGATGCTTGATGCGTAACACTTCCCCGCCATGGAGTTGGGTCAGTTTCCCCTGCCCTCTTCCTATACTAGAGCTCACTTTTCCCTCCTCGTGCGCCGTGTCCCACCCCTTACGCCATTCAGCACTCACATGAAAAGGTCCCAGCCCAGCATAGCCCTGCTCTGCCAATAGGCCCCCGTGTCCGGCTCAAACCCTTAGACCTCTAAACTACCACTACCAGTGGTAGTTTTTTGACATCAGCCCAACCACCCTGTCCCTGTGACATCCCCCACCCCAGAATCCAGAGAGACTTGTTCTTTGTACCTGTAGATCTGTGATCCCAAATTTCATTGATCACGTGCTCCTCTCAGAAGAAGGATGAGCACTCCCTAATAGTATGCATGCGTGAGACATACAGAGTGGAGCCTTAAAGTGAGATATTTGCAAATAGCTATCGTAACTGTATTCTCAGCATCGGGGGCTCTTTTTTATGTGCCCTGCTCTGGAGGCCACAGGCTAAATGAAAAGCCTTTCCGGGGGCAGGGATTATGACCCTAGAAAGACCAGGCCTCTAGCATGATAAATGCTCAGTCTGAGCATCCAGAGTTCTCATGGTCTCAAATGTGTCTCTGGAAAAGCCCAGCTCCTAAGCCCTGGGTTAGGGTAGTGCCTTTCCTAAAGGAGTGAAAGCCCCTTGCTCATGATGAAAAGCCATGAGCTTCTAAAGGCTGAAACGACAAGAGGGAGTAAAACAAACCAATTTGTTCTGTACAACAAACCCAGAATTTGGGCCAGTTCCCACAGCCCTCATTAAAAATGATCAGTATCACACTTCTACCCCATGAGAAACGGAATCAGAGTGGAGCTGAGGAGGCTAAGCACAGCTGTGTTCTTCAGTAGTTGAGTTGGCTGCAGGAGCCTGAGCCATTTGCCTGAGCCATTTGGCCCAGCGTATGCCCTGGCACTGGGGAAGGGGATCCAGAAGCTGCAGCTGAAGGAGAGATTGTCCCACCTCAACACTACAGTGAGCCTTATTCTCCATGTCTCCAAACAAAAGCAGAGAGCGGGAAACAATTGAGTGTTCACGATAAACTGGATTCCCTTGATTCAGATAACCCAGAACCAGAGGCAAGGTCCTCTCTGGTTTCAAATCTCCCCATCTCCAGGCAGATATTTATATCGATCGGTTAGGGAGATGAGGCTGGATGGGAGAGGAAACAGACTGGATTTGCATATTTGCATAAGATGTCTTGAGTGGTCCCTCTCCACGCATAGGCCACAGCCTGGAGAGCTCTTCATGTGTTCTGAAATCTGTAGATTGTTTTAGGATGACTTTGTGTGCTGCTTAAAAATCACATTTATCCAACTTACTTGAAATGTGTGAGTCCTTAATAGGCCTGTATAATTCCCTGCTTCTCTGCTGTAATAAATAAAATTATGCTGATGACTTGGTGTGTTTGCATGAATAATAGTCTCCAGAGAAAGTGTACTGCATTATACATGCATATCTGATACATATATACCCACAAAAGCACACACATGTATGGCTGTATTAGAGGATTGAACCTGGTGCCTCATGCATGATAGGCAAAGACTACCACTAAGCTATTACTCCAGCCCCTATAGTCACATTATAAAACAAAATGTGGAATAAAAGAAAACAAGAAAGTGAGGGTGCCACAGACTCAAATCTATAAATTGAGTCTGTGTGACTTCGGGTAAGTCACTGACCTCTCTGGGCCTTACTTCTTGTTTTTCTATCTGCTTAGCAGCCTCACCTGAATCTAATGATATTTGAACTATCATTTGTTGTTGCTTGGATTCTAATGGCTCCCTCAAGGGAGGGGGTGAGAAGGTGCGGTGTCAACAACACAGACACTGGGAGTCCATTGAAAGCAAATAACAAACTCATTTATTCAATAACAGGGAAGGCCTTATATACCCTCCTCCCAGCACCCAGTCTGTGTGGTCATCCCTCGTTGGCTGGGCACGATCAGGAACTCTGACAGTGACTATTGCTAGGCTTTCAGGCAGACTCTGCAAGATCAGGAACTCTGACATTGACTAGGAACTCTGACAACTCATGTTGCTAGACCCTCAGGCAGACTCCAGGTTGGCTCTTAAGGAGTGCGTTATATGCATGCCTTGGCTACTGATCTGAGCCAATTTTCTCAACCTTATGGGCCTGTCCTACTACAGTTTGTGCCCTGTGGTCTGCAGTCAGCACCCAGCCACCCAGACTGCAGCCTGGCAGGATTTCTGGTCCAGCCAGCACTGGCTCAGCCACGGCCACCAAATGTAGTTTTTATTGAAGTTGTTCTATTTATCAATAGACTCAGGAGTCATATATTGGGGTAATAAACCCTCAAGATCAAGATCAGAGAAGCTGAGAAACAACCAGCTGAACTTCCTTTTTGGCCGGAGACTCAGGAAGAGAGAGAGAGAGAGAGAGAGAGAGAGAGAGAGAGAGAGAGAGAGAGAGAGGAGAGAGAAAGAAAGAGAGGAGAGAGAGAGAGAGAGAGAGCGCTCACCTCTCCACACTGGTCCAAACCAAAAAGACTGAGAATCTCTAAGTCCCACCCTGCTCCTTCCTGCTTCTCTCTACCCATATTACTGGGTCCTCCATATTCTCTATGGCTAATTCTTGTCAACTAGTCACAGGCTCTGCCTCCTGATCCAAAGTTAGTTTTATTAACACATCTAGGAGTTTCACAGTGCCATTAAATATCCCACAACACTTCTTGTTTACATAAAATAAAGACTAATCGGGCCTTGTTTACAATGTGGCTGAGAGGATCAGATGAGATCATACATATAAAGTTCCCAGTGCTTAGGAGGGTCAATAAATGAGAGTTTCCTTCCCTGTGTGGTCTTAAGGAGCAATGGCAAAGTTGGGCATTCAACAACAGAACATCAAGGACAGAGGGAGGTACTGCACCCTCAGGGGCCTCTTTCTGCGCTGGGAAACTGGGATGGGTCACAGAGATGTTCCTAGCAAGAATGAACGCACTAGCGGCAAACATATAGTGCCCTCTGCTAAACTGATGCCTTAACTGAATGGTGCAGACGAGATGTCTTTAAGTATGATGTGTCACAGTGACTCAGTGGCAGTAGATGTGGGTTCCACTGGAATGCTTGCTTTTGGAGTGACTTCATAAAAAGCACAGGGCCAGGGATGTGACAGTACTCACATTTAATAAAGTACTAATTGAAGGCCTACTGTGTTTGGAAGACCTATTGCAGAATGGACAAATTCTCTGTTACAGTGTCAAAGAACTCCAACTTTCAAAACTGCACTCAGAGAGCTTAGCTTTATTCATGATTTTGCTAGCAGGCAAGGTACCAAAGCCAGTGCTTCGTAAAAGCCTGGTCCCGTCATGTAGTTTCTTACAGCTTTTATTGTCTGAACAACAGTGTTGAACTCTCCAACCATCTGAGGGTGCCCTCTGGGTCCCATGACCACTGACAGGAAGTGTCTACTGTAGTCCAAGCATGTCTTGGACAACATGGTCATTGACATACAACATGGGCATTGCTGGGAGCCATTAAGAAGTTCTTGCTTTAGGAAACAGGGTTTGGTTGTCTCACTGGACAGCTGTGTCAACCATTTCTTAAGACAGATTTACAGGCATTTGCTTTTCCCAAGAAAAGAGAAAGGGGATTCAACCTAAATAAGCCTGAGCACAAAGAGAACTCAGGAAAATCTGACTCATTCTGTCTCTGCCGAGCCCCACAGCTCCCAGGCTGAAAATATTAAGCTGTAAAAGTGCATGGTAGCAGCTAGACTACATTAGGTGCATGTAATACTGAATGTTTAGGATATATATTACTTTTTCCTCCTCAGCAGGTTAGAGGATTGGCAAGTAAGGAAAAATATGAATCTAAAGTTAAAAAATAGTGGCCATTGCCATAAAGAAAAGAATTGGGATACAGAGGTAAAGGATAGTAGATATATTCAGAAAATCCTTCTCTTGGGGATATTTCTTTCTTGGTAGTCACAGGAAAAGGAAGTTGGAAGGAACCTAAGCTTTGAATCCATTTTATCCAGCCATACCCAGGTCCAAATCAGATACTTGAATTTGCCTGAACATGTTTATAGACTGACACTTCATAACATTGTCCTATTCTTTTTGGGGGTCAAAGTGTCATCTCTATCACTTTTACCCACTGGATCCCAATCCTGCTGTCAACCTGGACTAGTCTTTAGGGAAGACTTTTCTGCCACTTTCAAACAAATGGCTTATGACTACCTCAGATGGGTAAGGCAGACAATTTGTTGGCTTATATAATGCAAATACCAGTAAGGGTTTGCTTCAGATAGAACTGGAACAAGGGACTCTAAGGACTTCAGCATTTGTCCATCAGTAAGTGCCATGTACTTTCCAGTGGCTTCCAAAAGTTTCAGGCCTCAACATGCAGGTTTCTGTTTTACGTATTATTTTCATAATAGTCCTAGCCAATGCTCTATTATACTACTTTGGCAATATTTGGGTCTTATGACCAATAATGAGCTAATTCTACTCATCACAGATAAGTTTGTATGGTGCTCTGGATGGGTTCAACCTCATGCAAAGTAATGGGATAGGAAGGGGCTGGACCAAGGGGTAGGGGGAACTGGAGCATGATTCCCAGCAAGTCGGGAAAGTGCCAGGTCACAACAGCAGCAGCGAATCACTCTCTAGTGAGTGGAGGGATTGGTGGGGACAGGGGATGTTGGCAAACAGATGCTGTGGGAAGTCTACAAGAGACTGCAGACAGCTGGCTCACACGATGGCTCTCAGCTGGAGCTAAGTAATTATAAAACAGTATTGCAATATGCACAGCATACTAGCGATCACTCTCGTGCCACTTTATGATTTCTTTTTCCAGATTTTTAAAAATGAGAAATAGCTCTTCATTCCCCCCCCCCTATACATTATGGATTCCACAATCCTAGTGTTCTGGCTTCCCTTTTCTAGGTTACTTTCGTGGTCACCTAGAGGCATGCTTATGAGGGGTAGACAACGCGGCTCTGGGGGCACAGGGTATTTGGGCTCAGATTTCCAATCTCTTGAGAGGAGAGGAGAACACTTTTACTGGTCAGAGGCAAAAATTCAGGAGTATCCAGTAAGCCATAGTACACCTAGCTTGCCTTGGGCACTGTGTACCACATACTGCTATGTTCCAATCGTCCAGGCCCTCAGGCCTGAGTATTGTCCTAGTACTACACAGAGGCCATGGTAGAGAGACTGGACCTCTTCAGAATCCAGTTTTCTTTCTTTCTTTTTTCTTTTTTTTTTTTTTTTTTTTTTTTTTTTTCAGACAGGGTTTTCTGTGTAGCTTTGCGCTTTCTGAATCACTTGGTAGCCAGCTGCTCGAACTCACAAGATCCCTGGCCTGCTGGTTGGATAAAGCCGCTCAGTTTTCTAATGGTGACTCTGACTACGGGGTGCCTGATGCCACCTGAGTGAAGCACACGCCCTTGAAGGAACAACATTCTGCTGTTTGTGTTAAAGAGCGGCATTAAGTAATCCTTCCAGAGTTGTGACCTGCGAGCTCTGAAGTCCCCTCAAGTGTGGATACTTACATTATGCATATAACTGCAGTTGCCTCTGCTTGGTCCCCAGGAGAGAACATTTCCACACCCCCAGAGGACTTAACAAGATCCTTTTTAATGAGCTATTTGTGGAGACAGAGACTATCCCAGCCCTTCCAGATTCCAGAGCCTCTGTCCCTGCCCGAGGCCACTGCGCAATGGTCACAGAGCAGACAGACGCTGGCTACCGGCGTGCCAACACCCTAGTAACCTTTAGAGAGCCCATCGCTAATAAGCGAGCAGTTTCCAGACAACATGCAACCCAGTCACCAGACAGGAAGTTTGGTCGTAACGATCACGACAGTCATGACCATTCTCTGCTTTGGATCGCCCCCTCCCCTACACTCCCCGCTCCAAGCCCCTCACAGGATCCAGCCGAGCGATGGGGCTTATCCATTAATTAAAGGCTCCAAAGTGAAGACAACAAAAATCCCCACACCAGCCAGGGGAACAATTCTTCCCTAATAGATGTCAAGTCGGCATCCTGAACACCGCACAGGAGTGCGGAGATTTATCACAGAGATTTCTAATTTCTCACCCAACGGGCAAACGGGCACCTGTGCTGCGCTCACACACAGTTTGTCCTGTTTCCATCTAATTTCAGTTGAGTCCATCATTCTTTGTTCTCAGGGGTCCTTCCACACCTCTGACAGGAAGTTTGTCTTCTGAAACGCCTGTTTTGTTCCCCAACACCTCGGGTCCCCCGCCAGGCCCCTGCAGGAGCTGCCCTGAGGTCTGAGAAGCCAGGGGAGCTTTCTGATTACTGACAGGATGTGTGAAATATTGGGACTTTGGGAAGGAGCACTGGACAGAGAGTCCAGGCCCATGGGCCTGAGTATTGCTGTAACTGAACAGCAGCTGCGGCAGGGGACTGGACCTCTTTGGTTTTCTCTTCTGTTAAACACTGCTGCTAACATTTCAAGGTTGCAGCGTATGGTGATCTGCCTCAGTCAATAAATTCTGACCAAAGCCACTGAGTCTCAGTTCCTCGTGTAAGAACGAAGTCGATGGTTTCCACCCTATGAGCTGAGGGAGTTCACAGTCACACAGGGACACCATCTGGCTGGAAGCGGTGGCATCATCAGGGCCAGTGTCTTCCCTATCTGACTTCATCTCATTTTTGATGAACATTAATGAGCACCTGCTGTATACATAGTGCCAGGCAAGGAGCAAGGGATTCATTGGTGCTTAAGCAAAGTCCTGTTCCATGGGGCTCACTTTTCAAGGGGGAGATAAACTATCTCTAAAAGAGTAAATGGATCTGTCAGGACTGGGTTCGGTGGGGTGAGTCCTGAGGAGGAAGAGAAAGGGAGGTCGGGGATGAGTAATGGAGGGAGGGTAGCCACTTAGAGAGGTCACAACGACCTCTCCGAAGGGTGACAGAAGACCAGAGATGTGCAAGGTTGACAGTAAGTTGTAGCTGTCTAGTAAAGTGTGTGTGTGTGTGTGTGTGTGTGTGTGAGAGAGAGAGAGAGGGGGAGAGTTCCAGGCACAGAGAACAGCAAGTTCAAAAGCTAAGAGTGTGGTTATTTGAGGTAGAGGAGTAAGGAGGATGGAATGAGGGGGGGCAGAGGGTGGAAATGGAGCAGAAGCAGATGGGGCCAGATGGTACTGGGCTTCCACACTGTTCTGCTGCCTGCTTCAGCCTCCAAGTGTCCTGCTCTGGATAGCTTATAATACTGTTGCTCAACTGATGGACCTTAGAAAAGACCCTTGCCTTATGACCTATAGGGACTGGGAGCCTCTGGAAGGACGTAATCTGGGTGGGTCAATTGGCAACCCCCTAAAAAAAAGGATGATGGAAGGTTCTAGAAGTAAACCAGGAACTTTTCTTCATTAAGATCAAAGCCCAATCACAATGCTTTCTCTAAAACAGGCAGGAGGGGAAATGGGACTTGTGGCTCCTGGGTGGTTCAAATTCCCTGCAGTCAAGGGTAGCTCTGGGAATGCCTCAGGTGGAGGCTGGGAAGCCAGTTTGCAAAAATTAATTGTACTTGAGAAATTAGCTTGCAGAAGGTGCAGGAAGCTCCCACCTCCCCACCTTTCTTAGCCTGAAAAATATCACCTCATGGTTTGAGCTTTTAGGAAGAAAATTATCTGAATTGGTCCCTGAACTGCTTTATATAAAAGATTCATCACTGTCAAGTATATACATCAAATTTTTGCAAATCAAATCAGATTTCAATGCATTAGGGACTGTTGCTCTTCAGTTTCTTTTCTGATTTTGCAGGTTACAATGCTTTTTTCCCATTTAAAAGTATCTGAAAACCTCCCCAAAGCATCAAGACTGTTGATGTGAAATTAAACAGTCATGGTTGAGACAATGATTTTTCACTGATCCCTTCCCTGGACAAAGGCACAGTAGGGGTCAATGAAGGTATGATCCCTTCACTCAGGACTGTGTGGTCCAGCAGGGGAGATTCCTTAGAGCAAATTCCAGTAGCAAATACATGAAGTTATTCTGCTGGGGTGGAGGTGAGAGAGAAGCTTTGGGTAGAGACAGCCCAGGCCTGGCCTTTGAGGGAATGACTTCCAAACCAAGGCCTGAGGAGGAGCAGATAACTGGTGTGGAACAGAGACATTTGAGTGACAGGAAAAGCTTGATCATAGAAGCCCTCTAGGTTATGTTGTGTCATGTGGGCCTCATTGTTGTGGAATATTACTTTAACTAGACAGAGATGTGCTGCATTTGTTTATGCTGCATTTGTTTAATTATGTAAAGATATGGTACTTTGCCTGCCTAAGGCATCTGATTGGTCTAGTAAAAAGCTGAACGGCCAATAGCTAGGCAGTAGAGGGATAGGCGGGGCTGGTGGGCAGAGAGAATAGGAGGAGGAATCTGGGCTTGAGAGGAGAGAATGAGGGAGAAACAGAGGGAGATGCCTGGGGCCCACCAGCCAGGCAGCCGCTTGCCAGCCAGACACGGAGTAGGACATACAAAATGATTAAAGGTAAAAAGCCTCGAGACAAAAACGTGGATGAAGAGAAACAGGTTAAATTAAGTTATAAGAGCTGGTGAGACAAGCAATAAGATAAGGCCAGGCATTCATAATTGATCATAAGTCTCTGTGTCATGATTTGGGAGCTGGTTGGTGGCCCAAAAGAAAGCCTGTTACAACTCATTGCAGAAAGAAGAAAGGAAGCAAAAGGTCTCATCTAAGAAGTGGCATGGCCAGAGTGCTGAACCAGAGCGACACCATGCACCAGAGCAGTATTACACCAAGGGTTTAAAACCTGGCATTGCTGGGGCCATTCTTCTGGCCGTGCTGTGGATGCTGCAGGATGCCACGTCCTGGACTGTCAACGGATTCGCTGTCATTCATTCACTATTGCCCTGGAGCTCACATTTAAGGAGCTAAGCCAGGGCAAGGGAGATGACTCAGGGGTTAAGGGTGCCTGCTGCACGGCCTGAGGACCTGAGCTCTGATCCTAGCACCTCTGTGAAAAGCAGGGCATGGCTGTGCACCTGCTTGTAACCCCAGTGCTGGGAGGCAGAGATGGGAGTGTCCACGAGGCTTACTGGCAGCTCCGAGTTCCACGAGAAACCTTGTTTCGAAGTGATAATAAGGAAAGTGACAGAGCAGGATGTCCCCTTCCGTTTTCCATGTACACACACCTGCATGTCACACACACACACACACACACACACACACACACACACACACACAGAGAGAGAGAGGGGGGGGATGAGACTGAGCTTGCTGGCACACAACTATAATCTCATCACTTGGGAGGCAGAAGCAAGTGGATCGCTGAGTCTCAGGCCAGTCTGGGTTGCAGAGTGAGTTCTAGGTAGCCTACAGAGTTAGTCCCTGTCCCAAAACCAAACCAAAACAAAAACAGAAGGAAAGGAGGGTGAGACAAAGGCAGAATGCTGTGCACCCACCTTGCAGTAGCATACAGAACAGGCTCTTCCTCCCCAGTTTTAACATCAGCTGGTCCTTTTACAGTCTCTGTAGCTGTCCTTTCCAGAACATGATATGGCTGAAATGGGCAGCCTACAGCCTCTGCAGGGCCTTCTTTGACCTAGTGATGGGCACTCAAGGTTTCTTTATGTCTGCCTTCAGCTTCCTGGTTCATGTCTTTGGGTCAATGGGTAATATCTTGTTAAGTAGATGTGTCAGTTGGGTTTCTCTAGAGGAACAGAGCAGAGGAAAAAAATTGCATAATAAAAGGTGTGTGTGTGTGTGTGTGGTTGGCTTACACAATACAGTCTGGGTAGTCCAACAGTGGCTGCCTTCCCACTGGAGAGGCTGAGAACCTGGTCGTTGTTCAGCCCACAAAGCTGGTCACCCCAGCACCTCCAGTCTAGCACTGATGGCCAGGGGATCCCTGGAGAGCCGCTGGCCTTCAGTTCCAGTTGGAAGGTGGAAGGAACGGTCCTGATGTCAGCAAGCAAGAGCAGCAGCAGCAACAGGGTGCATGAGCCTACAGCAAGACCCAAACGGGGTCTCAAGCGTGCCAGCACGGTGGGAAGGCATCGGGAAGACAGGCGGGCAAAGAGCAAAGCTCCACATTTAGGGTGGGGCTCCCCACTTCACATACCTCCGTCAAGAAAATCCCTTACAGGTGTGCCCAGCGCCCACCTTGGTTCACTCTAGATCCAGTGGAGCTGATAAGCAAGATCAAGCCTCACAGTGGGGTTCTCCAGTTACTCCACGTGTACACTGAAGGGCATCTTGGTTTCTGAGGGAACATACATTTAAAACTAAGAGCTTTAATTATTATTAAAGTTGTTACTATAGTACGTTATTTTTAAGAGAGTTTTTTAAATTACATGTATGTGTGAGCCTGCATGAGCTTGTGTGCACTGCCTCACATAACCCTGGAGGCCAGAAGAGGTATGGAGTTACAGGCAGTTATGAGCTGCCGTGCAGGTGTAACCCAGCCTAGGTTCTCTGTAGGAGCAGTAAGTGCTTTTAACCCCTGAGCCATCTCTCCAATCCCCGTTATTACTTTGGATACGCGACAGAACGAGCTGGTTTTACCTGTGGTCAGGGAGCTTTCTCAAGGGAGACGACCTTTAGCATAAGACCTGTGACAGCCAAGGAGCCAGCCATAGTAGAGCGAAGGGAGGACAGTAAGGGCAGGCCTTAGTGGGGAGTACTGGGGCCAGTACGGGTGTGGCATGATCTGTGAGTGGGAAGTGCCCAGGCCAGCATGGGTGCATGGTGATGTGAGTAGGGAGTGCCCAGGTCAGCATGGGTGTATGGTGATGTGAGTGGGGGAGCGCCCAGGCCAGCATGGGTGCATGGTGATGTGAGTGGGGGAGTGCCCAGGTCAGCATGGGTGCATGGTGATGTGAGTGGGGAACACCCAGGCCAGCATGGGTGCATGGTGATGTGAGTGGGGAGTGTCCAGGTCAGCATGGGTGCATGATGGTGACGAGCTGAGGATCACATTGACTCACTGGCTATTAAGCTACTGGGATATTATGGCCCAGGCTCTGGGAAGCTGCCCGGTCTTTAATCAGGGAAGCTAAGCACATCACAGTGTCTGTGTAGAACATCTGAATCATGTCCCAACAACCTCACCATGTCAGAATCCAGGTTCCATCTGCAAGAAAAGGAAACGGAGGCTCAGAGCGAGAGGATGCTCGCATCCCCAATCTGACTTGACTTTGAGAATAATAGAACATAGTAAGGAGAGATGTGGAATTCAAGATGTCTGTCATATCTATCAGAGTCAGAGCCTGGGCAGACAAGGACAAAATCAGTTTCAGAATTCAATTAGGCAATAAGGAAATTAGTGGAGGAAGCCAGCGGTGACCTCCCATGTGGGTGGAGGGAGGGCAAGGCAGGGACTGGGGAGGGCTACTGTAGTCTCAGATTAGAAGAGTTAATGAGATGGCCAGAACCCAATTGTCCACAAGATCCACCTCTTCTGAGAAAATGGAGTCCTTTGTTGACATGGCAACCAATTAGAAAAGGCTCAGCATGTCTGTTGGCAGCAAGAGAGAACACCCTGCACACTGACACAGCTCAGCTCGGCCCACAGGTGCATCAGGATCCGATGGATCCAAACCCAAACAAAAATGGCTTAACACTTGTGGAGAAGTGGGACCTGGGCAGCTTATGGCTGCATTCTGTTTGTAACTTTTGCTGCATAATCCAACCAACCGCCATAAAACTCCATGGCTGAAAACAATTATGTACACTGGGGAGTGCCTCTCTGATGGTTTTACCTGGGCAGAAATGGGGGGGGGGTGTGTCTGCAGAGCTGGGAGACTCTACAGGGCGTCCCCCAGCTCCTAACAGCAGATGCTCAGGCCAGAGTGCCTCATCTTCCAGCAGGCTAGAGTGGCTTTGAATGGAGCACTGCACCTCAGGTCATCACTGCCAGCGAGCAAATGTGAATGCTGCCGTAGACAACACCCAGTGCCGATTTTGCCACAAGTAGTTGATCAAAGCAAGTCACAGGGGCAAGTCCACTGAGGGGAGGAGGTGAGACTAGGTCCAGACCACATATTACCAGGAAGTTTAGATGGGCAATCTTACTAATTAACCTCAACTCCTCTTGGAAAGCACCAGAAACCCCAGGATCCTGCTTCCTCACATCGCACTTGGTCTTCTAGGACTAAGATAGTGGCAAGGGTCCAACCATCGCGCCTCCGGGCCGGGCAAGACAGAGGAATGGCTAAATAGAGTGGGTGGGGCACACCCCGCAGCCATTTTCTCCGGAGGCACTCCAGAAACGGTCACGTAACGTTTCTGCTTATATCTCACTGGCCAGGTCTTGGTCACGTAGTCACTTTCTTACAAGGGATGCTGGGAAATATTACCTTTGTTTCATGTAACCGAATGGTCAGGCAGGCACAGATATTTGTTTTGTTGCACCTGGAACTTTCGCCCCGGAGATGAGGTAATGTCCTAGAAGAGGTGGTAACTCTAATTCCCTTGGGATGGAGAACTTTTTACTTACTTGGGCAAATGCCTTTTAACCTTGCACACTTAGGTATTTGCTAGGTAAAAATATAACAACAAAGAATCTTTGCGTAGAGAATAAACATACTAGCCTTGTAACTCTAATTTGAAACTTGTAATTGATTTTAGACTTGTGGTTTTTCTGTTGAGGACCATATGACTTCTTCTATCAAACCCGTGAACACCAGTGTGACGTGCAAGAGGTCTCAGGATTCACTACAGTTCAAGTCTCAAATTAGATTTTTCCAAAATGCTTAAACTTTGGAAAGTTTTGCTTGTCACGTCCAGCAAGGAAAGTGTTTTAAAAGTGAAACTGAATACATTAAATTAGTAAGTCCTGTGTTAAATCTTGAAGATAATGTAATTAACCACATTTGCAAAGGACATGGATTTTTTTAATGGAGTTGACTATTAATCAAAAGTCCCTTGAAAGTGACTGCACAGAAGCAGAGTGAATTTTGTAAATTCAACTGAAAGCCTTAAGGGCAAGTAGGCTTTCCTTTCTTAAAAAGCAATCCCAATGCACTGAGCATTAATTAAATAACAAGTACTTACACATTAGCTTTGTTTCATGGCATCTCTGATCACACTCAGGGCTAAGTTGGGGTTGGAGGTAACAAAGTTTCTGTTTGTCCCTTAGGCTCACAGCAGGCCAGCCTGGGTGGGGACTTTAAAGACATGGAAATGGCGGGACTCAGCAGAATGGGAAGAGAACACAGGGGGCAGGCACAAGGGGCAGGCACAGAGGATAGACACTGGGGGGGGGGGTGCGGAGGGCAGGTACAGGGGCAGGCACAGCCAGCACAGTCCCACCTTGCCATGTCCACCTCCAAAAGTTACACACTGGAGACTTTGCCTTGGAGCAAGCGGTCTGAGGAGACACCCATATAAGAATGAAAGGAAGAGCTGGACAGTCACCGAAGCCCTGAGGGGATCCTTGAACAGAGGACAGTTCCCAGAGCATCCTAAGGCTCTCCACCTGGGAGGACGATTTCTGCCCTAAAAAATCGGAAGCAGTCCTTACCATCGTAGTGCCAGTTCCTGGCAGGGGCACTGCCACTTCCCACGTTGAGACACGGTGCTCACCGGGCTGCTGTCCTCTCCAGAAACCTCAACCTCAGCCCCAGGCCACAGACCAATCTCTGAGCCCTGCCTGGAACCTGGCTGGAACTGGGCCGCCGCTGAGACCACTTTTCTTGTTTTCACTCCGTGAAAGGAGGCTGACTGCCAAGAAAGCTGGACTGGTGGTCATGCTACTACCCAACCCATAGGCTCCTTCCCTTCCTAGACGGCTCCCTTCCCCACAAATCCTGTGTCTGCAGAGTTACATAAAGGCTGGGCACACAGTAGGTCCTGGATTTACTTTCCGCATCCTCTCCAGAAACCCAGTGTGCTTTGTAGAGATCTTGATAAGTCTCAAAAGTAATCCTGCTCCTTTGCTCCCTCCTCCACAGCTGCTTCCAAACTTGAGGAGCATCACCCTGGGGCAGGAGAACTCAGCTCTACCAAACGGATCCGCTGCAAGGATGCATCCACCACAGGGGGCAGCAACGAGCCAGGTGGCTGCAGTCAGCAGTATCTGATCTGGGCGCGCCCCCTTGTGGCCACCTGTATCAATACACACGGGGGAGTTCTGCCACCATCCAGGGTAAGTTTAAGAATCTAAATTCCAACTCTAAAAAAACTCTGGGTTTAAGGCAGGAACTTAGTAGTGCACTGACTATAAATGGGTGGTTATTAGCATGAAGATGAAAAATCTTTGGCTCTTGTTGTTATTGTTGAAATAGCCTGTTCTTCAATGCTATCTTATTTTTAGCTACAAATGAATAAGCAATTTTCCTATTTTCAAAGAAAAGGAAACAAGGCTTAGAGCTCTCAAGTGCACCCAAGGACCGTGAGCTTGGATGACTGCCTTTGAGTTTTCACTCAAGTGCAAAACAATGCTCCCCTCCACCCATTCCATTTTTTCTCCACTTAAAGAATTTGAGTATGAAGGTAAAGACAGGATCACAATAGGACTCTACAGATGGTCGGGGGTAAAGCGCAATTGTTATTTTTGCAGAGGACCTGGCTCAGTTCCCAGCACCCACATGGTGGTTTACAAATATCTGTAGCTCCAGTTCCAGGGGCTCCAATGCCCTCTTCTGACCTCCATGGGTCAGGCATGAATGTGGTGCACACAAATACATCCAGGCAAAACGCTTGTACGTATAAAATAAAACTAGAAATTAAAATGGCCTGTAATATTTGGCTACCTACTCTTCCCAAAGCTCCAGGGAAAGTTTAGAATAATAACCACAGTGAAAGCAAATGTGATAAACCATAAACATTGAGGGCTCTCAACTAAACTCGGCCCAAGTGGAGTTAAAAGATGATGATGAGGATTTTATTCAAGGATATCCATGGTGGAAGACATAGGGATCAACTCAATAGAGGGGGTGTGGCAGCCCTCGTAGCAGGAAGATGGACTGGACTCAAGTCCAGCTCTGATGATGATGAATGATGACATACATACATTATATACATTCATTACATCATGGGCCTGACTGTGTCTGCCTGACTGGGTTGTGGATGCAATTGTGTGAGCAGGGGGTTCATAATCAAGGAGCAGCCTGGAGCTTAGTAAGCACAGACTCACAAAGAGAAACACCAAGGACAAGGGGTTTTTGGTCAGCTGAGTGGATAGGATTACCACTGCAGGCAGGCCAGCACATACCACATACCACATACCAGACACCAGGGATGGGCGCGACTACAGAGTGACAGGATGCTTGCTCCACCTGGAGTCTGGGAGGACAGAGAACTCTAGCAAGCAGAGAACACAGTTTTATTCATTCATCCTCTTAATCACTTATTTTTTCATTTATTTAATTAATCACTTAATTGATCATTCTCTTGCATCTCTACTCAGCTCCTCCTCATTACTCGTCCTCTTACTCCATCCATCATTAATACCGTCACTAGTCCATATCCTTATCTATCTGTGAATGTATATATCGGGCCCTCTCTTCCTCCATCAATCCTCCATATATCTATCCATTCATGGTTCTCCTTCCTGGCTTCCTCCCTCCCTTTCTTCCCTGTCTGCCTCCCTTCCATTTCCCTCCCTCCATTCCTCCCTCCATCTCCTCCTGCTTTCCATTCTTTCCTCCCCTCCATATCCCTTCACTTTTTCTTCCACTAAGTCCCCTTCATTTCTCATCTACTCTTTGAGTCCTCGTGTTTACTGTAGGAGTTCGGAAATCGTTGAAAAGCCCAGTTCGGCCTCTGCCATTTCTCATGTGTATTTGTGGAGAGTAAAAAGATGAGGCACCAGAGCCGTGTGCCTAGATTGCAAGGGCTGGGGGAGCTCAGGGCGATCCTAAGTCTTTGGGAGTGGTTGGAGGAGGATGTGGGCAAAGGGCACATAATGACGATCAAGTGTGATTGGAGTGTGGCTGGAGTTTGGCAACTAAAGATGGCAAGAGCCAGAGGAGGGTTGACCCAGCTGCCTGAGCTCACCCTTGTCTGCCCCAGGTATTTCCTTTTAAGACTTTTGGTTCTGCACACTGTGTGTGGCCGTGATCCATGCTCTCTCTCTCCCTGGCCCCCACTCTGGCCTCCCTGAGAGAACAGCCAGCCAGGCTGTCTCTAATGTCCTTGGTGACAACCCAGTCTTTCCTAGTCATTGTCACAGTCGGTGTCTTGGCTTCCCCTTGGTCTGTGCTTCTACCCCAGGCTGTGATGCCTTTAGAGAAATAGCTTCTAAATTGGCTCCGACGGTCCTCCCTTCTACTTCCTCTCCATGTTGATAGGCTCCGGGTCTCACAATTTCACTCTTCGCTCTCTCCATGTCAGCCAGACGGTTGTCACTTAATCCAAAACTCAGTAGATTATGACTGCACCCCCCTACCAGTCCCCATGTCATCGCCCTGCCTCTTGGGGATCACCCAGACCTCACGTGGTTATTCCTCTGCCTCCCGAGTTGCCCCTCTGAAGCTCCAAGGTGCTTGTAATCTGTTTGAAAACTATCTTTCAATGATACCTTCTTCCAGGCCAGGGATCAAGGTCGAGCCTCTTAGGCAGACATTCAGAGCCCTTTATCATCTGGCACATTCTGTTTCTCCCTTCTATGCTTCCCAAAGCTCCCCATCTCCCCAGCACACCTGCTCCTGCTCCCCTCTCCAGAAGCCTGTTGTTCATCTTCCAGAACATGACTGGTGTTCTGTCCACACTCACCGTGCTTTAATGAGTCTATCTATCTCCATGCAATAGGTGGAGCGCCTATGATGGATGGTTAATCTTCATCGTCTGCTTGGCGGGCACCTAGGACATGCACTTCTTAGTGTGGCTGTGAGAGTGTTTCCGGAGAGTTTTAACTGAGGAGAGGAGACAGACCCTGATTATGGACAACATCATCCCATGAGGGGCAGGTCCTGAACCACATCAGGAGAAGGAGATAGCCCCCTGGTCACCAGCAGCCACCTTTCTCTGCTTGCTGACTGCAGATGCAGATGGAGTGTGCAGCAAGCTACCTCCCTCTCCTGCTGCCTCAGCCCAAGCTAACCCAGCCACCATGACTTCCCTGCCACATGAGATAATGCGCCTCTCCTTCCCAAAGCCACTCGAGGAATTTTGTCCTGGTAACTGGAAGAGCAGCAAATCTAGGATATGGGAGACAGAGCCTTCTCCGAGTTCTTATTCCATCTCAGTCTCCAGAACAGCATCTGGCAGACGGTAGGTGCTCTGTGAACGTAGGCAACCAGATTAGCAAATGTCTCTATGGATGCCTGCTTTGGATCCGATGAATACGTCCATGATTGTCTAGAAAATAGCATTTCACAGCACTCCTCCCCCATCCTCTGGCTTTTATATTCCTTTGGGTCCTTCTTCCTCAATGTTCCCTGGAAGGAGGTGATGTAGATGTCCTGTTTAGCATGCAATAGTCATTCACTCACAACATTTTTACCAGTTCTGAGCGTTTGCGTTAACTAGTGCATAAAGAAATTTGTCTGACCAGTGCTGACAGCAGCACTGGTCCATGGATATAAACAAACATATTCATAAGGCAGCTTGAAAACATGTCCGTTTAGCAAAGGTTGGAAACATGTCCGTTTAGCAAAGGTTGGAAACATGTCCGTTTAGCAAAGGTTGGAAACATGTCCATTTAGCAAAGGTTGAGAGTAGTAGGTCACTCTCTAGGGTCTGTGGCCTCCGCAGCCAGACTTCTAACAAGGATCATAGGACATACCCAACGCGCATTCCCTTCCGTGGAGTGGGATACAAATGGAATCATAAAGCTGTTGGTTACCCTCATACCCGTCATGCCATTAATATTGCATCCTGTCTTTCCTGGCAAGGTTTATATCTGTATAAGTCTGTTAACAGCCTGCACAGCACCTTCTAGTGTTATAAAAGCTAATTAACGGGAAGGAGATTTTCAAGGCAGTTTCAGTTTGATTTCTCTATGTCCTATAACCTGAGTGTGTGGTGTCTGCGGCCACGGGATCCTACCACGTACTTCTGGTGGGCAACCAAGAGCAATGACAATAGCCTATATTATTTTGAAGTCCCTGGGGCCTTCTTGATCCAAAATTCATCCAGAGGCATTCCACATCTGGCCCTGGGATTTTCATTTAACAACATGACTTCTAGGAGTAGTAGTATCTATTCATGCAGAGTACCTCCATTCAGCCTTTTAAATTTTTATGTGTATGCATACATATTTGTACTCAAGTAATGGTGTGTACATATTGCCCATGAATACATGCATGGAGACCAGAGGAGGACTGGGTATTCTCTTAAGGCCTCTAACTAAATATGGAGCTAAGCTGGGAACCAGGACGCCTCCGAAACGTTTTCACCTACCCCCTCCAGCACTGGGGTTCCAGGTCCTTAGAGCCACACCTGGTGTTTTGAATGAGAAACATCTCTCATTAGGTTATGTATTTGAACTTTTAGTTCCCAGATGGTGGTACTGTTTGGGGAGTTTATGGGACCTTTAGGAGGGACAGCCTTCCTGGAGGAAGTTCATCTCTGGGGATGGGCATTCGGCTTCCTGCTCACCGTCTCTGCTTCCCTTGGAAGGCTGAGACATGATCAGCTAGTTCCTCACTCCACCCGCTCTTATGGACTCTAACCCTCTAGCACTGTGAGCCAAAATGAACTCTTTCTTCTCTCTAATGATACCAGCCTTGTCCATGGGTCTTGCGCTCAGCAGCCTGCATGATGCTATCTCTTATAGCATCAGCTGCCAGCTGCCAGGGACTGCCAGCCCAGGGATGGCACCCCTCACAATGGGCTGGGCCCTTCCCCATCAACACTAATTAAGAAAATGTCCTACAGCTGGATCTTATGGAGGCATTTTCTCAGTTGAGGTTCCCTCCTCTTAGATGACTCTAGCTTGGGTTGTTGACATGAAACTAGCCAGCACGAGGTCCTCAGGTTTGTGCAGCAAGCCACTGAGCACACCCCAGCCCTAAGTTATCTTTTAACAGCTTACAAAGCAGTAGGTTTCCACATGGTTTTTTCATACTTCCTTAGTTTGGGCTAAGCCCTCCACCCCTTCTCGACCCACTCTCCCATCCCCGAACCTTTCTGTTCTCAGCATTCTCCCCATCTGCTTTTATACAACATGGGCTCTGCCATCCACTTCGTCCTTAAAGCCTCTGTGCCCACTCTCTTCTCGTGACCTCTTTCTAGCTTTCCAGCCTCTACACAGTCCACGTTCAAGTCATAAACCTGCAAATTTGAGGTTAGGATCTATGGATGAGAGAGAACATGTGGGATTGGTCTATCCAGGCCTGGGTCACCTTACTCAGCATAACGTGGAGAATTATTAATCTAAGCCATCCTATTTCCTCTTATTAAATATTTCCAAAACCCCCGGATGGGGCCTTTATATGCCAATTTGGTCTTGGGTTGGTATTTTGAGATTTATACCTCACCTGCTCCCAGATACTTTTTTTTAACTTATTATTTAACTTTTAAATTGACAATAGTCTAAGAGTAGGTGCCCATTGTTGCCCAAAGTCAGCAGTCGCAAGAGATGGTATTAGAACCCAGGCTTCTGTGACTTCAAAGCCAGTGCCGTCTCTTTCATGAAATTCCGGATCACTACCATCACCTGCACCAGCCTGTTTCCAGTTGTTGGGGTGTAAGCGCCTGCTCCACACTTGGGATTTGAGAGCCTCCTGTCCTGGCATCCTGTGTTTATAGAGGCCCTGGTTGTGAGAGATGAGATGCTGAGAGAGAATTTTCACTGAGCAATTTTTGTTGACTTCTCTGTTTACAAGGTTTCCCGCCTCCTTGAACCCACACCTGGCTATTAAGTGGGAGGAATGCAGCGTGAGGTTTAATCAGAGGCTGGCACCTGTGGGCCGCACCTCTGCCCCCACAGGGAAAGTGTGGAGCAAAGCCAGGCCTGGTTAGCTACCTAAGCACAATATCTGCTGAGGAATTTTAAACTTTTATTTTAAAGGCCTTGAATATTGGAAGGGGACTGAAGTGTGATCCTAATTAGTCTTAACAATAAAAACCCGGAATCAGGCTGGGCAGCGGTGGCACAGGCCTTTAATCCCAGCATTCAGGAGGCAGAGCCAGGCGGATCTCTGTGAGTTCGAGGCCAGCCTGGGCTACAGAGCGAGATCCAGGACAGGCACCAAAACTGCGCAGAGAAATCACATCTTGAAAAACAAACAAACAAACAAACAAAAAACCCCGGAGTCCGATATTAAGGATGAAAGCTGAAAGATCAGAGAAGCAGAGCAGCCAGCCACCAGACTTCTTATCTCTATAACATCTCAGACTGAATGGGGGGGGCACCTTGTCTCCATGAATCCTCAGACTGAATGGGGGCCAAGATTCTGTCTCCATCCACCTTATGTCCCTATCTCCACCTCTCTAGTGCTGGGATTAAAGGCATGTGCCTCTCAGGTGCTGGGATCAAAGGCTTGAGCCAACACTGCCTGGCTCTGTTTCTCTTTTAGACTGGTCTAATCTCGTGTAGTCCAGGGCAGCCTTAAACTCCTAATCTTCTTGCTTCCTCCTCCCAAGTGCTGGGATTAAAGGTGTATACCACCATGCCTGGCCTCTATAGTTAACTAGTGGCTGGCCGTATCCTCTGATCTCCAGGCAAGCTTTATTTGTCAGAACACAAACAAACTATCATACAACAGGGGACATCCACTTTAGTAGTCGCTGTGAATTCAAAATTCTGTTAATTTTGCATAATTTCAAACAATAGTCTGTTTTTTAAATTTTTCTTTTTCAACCTCATTTCAACTTTCCTTGGAATAGTAAGTTTAATTCATGAAGATATTTCAAACATGCCTTTACAGTGTCTGAAAGCTGTAGTTACAGACAGTTGTGAGCTGCCACGTGGGGCCTAGGAACTGGACCTGGGTCCTCTGCACGAGCAGCCAGTGCTCCTAAGTGCTGAGCCATCACCTCTGGAATAATGTTTTTATTTAAAGAACCAATAACATGGAACATTAATGAGACAGCAGAAGAAGATGGTCTTGTCTGGGGCTGGTGGCATTATTCATCAGTTGCATGTTTCTGGAAGACCATTAAAAAATTTATCAAAAGCTCTAAATATAGTTGTAAGATTTTCCTCTACAATTCACCTTTAGCACATTCCTCCCTTAGGAAACCTACAGACAGGTGCGTGGAGCTTTATCTGTAGGGACAGGCATCATCAGTGCTCGGAGCAAGGCATCGTCAGTGGGGGGCCAGGTCAATGCATCAATGTGAAGGGCAACTACGTAGCCTTTCCAACAAATACACAATACAATGTAAAAAAAAAAAAAACAATGGCAGGAGCAATATTTATAAATGATTATTAATAAATCCTAATGATGAAATTACAGGCATAAACAATGTAACTAGTACTTCCTTTGTGCTTTACTAATTCAAGGAGGTTATGTAGTCCTTGTGGTTTTCATGTAGTCCTTGTGGTTTTCTTTAATTGAAAAAAATTTTCATATGCTATATTCTGATCACAGTTTCCCCTCCCCCAACTCCTCCCAAATCCTTCCCACCTCCCTACTCACTCAACTCCATGACCTTTCTTCTCTCGTTTTCTTTAGAAAGCAAACAGGTAAACAAATAAACAAAAACTCCAAACAAACCAGACTAAAAAATGAAAAAAAAAAAAAGACAGAAAATAAAACACAAGAAATCCACACACAACCCATAAAACACAAAACCATAATATACAAAAAAAAAAAAAACCAATAAGACAAAAAATGCCCAAACAAAGCAATACGAGACAAAAAGTCTCCAAAAATACTACTGAGTTTGTTTTGTATTGCTGGGCATGGGCCCGCCTTTAAGTGTGGTTCATATAACCGATGAGACCCCACTGGAGAACACTAATTTTTCCTTTGCAGGTGGGTATCAACTGAAGATAGCTTCTTGGTTAGAGGTGGGACCCAGCATCCACATCCTCTCTCCGTGCTGAGACCCTGTCTGGCTTGAACCTGGGCAGACCTTGTGCATGCTACCACAGTCTCTGTGAGCTCCTACGTATGTCAATCCTACTGTATTTGGAAGACACTGTTTCCTTGGTATCATCCATCATCCCTGGCTCTTATAACACTTCTGCCTCTTCTTCTGCATGTTTCCCTGCAGAATCCTGTTTAGGACTGAGCATTTCACAGTCTCTCACTCTCTGCATGTTGTCCAGTTGTGGGTCTCTGTTAGTTTCCATCTACTGCAAGAAGCAGCTTCTCTGATGAGGGCCAAGCAAGGCACTGGTCTCTGGGTAGAGCAGGATGTCATTAGGAGTCATTTTATTGCTATGTTCCTTAGGCAGAATAGTAGTATTTAGTTTTCCCCTGGGAGCCCATGGGGAAATCTTGGGAGGTGGGTACCCTGCCTTAGAAGCAGAAGATGAACCTGGAGAGTCTCTCAGCGTGACCTTCCTGTAGGTAGGCAGCAGGTGGTAGAGCTGGGTTCTAAACCCCTGAGGCCAGCAATCTCCTGGAGCAGCAGATTCTTAGTTAGAACTTGTTAGAAATGCTAGTCCCATGGCCGCTCTCCTTACCAGAAGCTCTGGCTGGGCTGAGCGTTCTGGGTAAACCATCCGTGCTTCTGAAAGCAAGCCTTCTGGGAAGGGAACCACCACATACTTCAAGTCCAGGCTTGCATTTGATCCCCAGAACTCACAAGTTGGAAAGAAAGAATCCATTTCACAAAGTTGTCCTCTGACTTCAACCACAAGCTACAGCACCCCCTCTACCCCTTGTCATAAATGTATATGTAACAATTTAAAAATGTCTTGTGAACCAGTCATTAAGATATTAACAATGGGGCTGGAGAGATGGCTCAGTGGTTAAGAGCACTGGCTGCTCTTCCAGAGGACCTGGTTCAATTCCCAGCACCCACATGGCAGCTCACAGCTGTCTTTAACTCACTTCCAAGGGATCCAACACCCCCACAAAGACATGAATTCGGACAAAATACCAATGCACATAAAATAAAATTAAATAAAATCTTTTTTTTTTTTTTTAGAAAAGGATATAAACAATGTCACTTCTGGATAATGGGGTTTTGAGTGATTTTGTTTTTCTCTCTCTGTCTCCCCCTGCCTGCTCTCTGTGGCATGTTTGTAGTTTCCAAAAGGCAGCGAGGTAAAATAAAATACATGTTCTTGTAGAAAAAGGAGGAGGAAGGAGCAAAAGGAGGTGAGCAGTGTGCACTTGCAGGAAGGACCTGCAGACAGACATCTTTTCTCCCCCAGAAGCTTAGGCAGTGCTTGTGACATTATGAGGATCCTCAGCAGTCTTGCTATAGTGATACCCTGTGACTCAGCAGGTCCAGATGGTTGACATTTTGCATTTCTACCCAGCTCTCAGCCCCTGCAGATGATACTGGTCTCAGGGACCACGTTTTTGAGAAACTAGGGACCAGAGAAACTCAAGCTTCTAACTTAATGCAAGCTCCACGATGGGGAGGATGTGCTTCGGTAATGTTCCCAGCACTGAGAACCGGAAGAAGAACCCTTACCACACAAATGAAAGGAATGCTGGAAGATCAGAGAAGCAGAACAAGCCACAGCTACCTCACCTTGCCAATTCCTCAGCTGGTTCTGTTTCCTCACACTGGAAGCCTCTGAGTCCTCATCCAGAATGAATCTCAGCTGAACTGCTGCTAGAAGCCTGAAAGCTTAACCAGCCAAATGCTTCTATTTCCTGGTCTTCATGCCTTATATACCTTTCTGCTATCTGCCATCACTCCCTGGGATTAAAGCCTCACTTCTTGGGATTAAAGGCATGTGTCACCACGCCTGGCTGTTTCCAATGTGGCCTTGAACTCACACAAATCCAGAGGGATTTCTGCCTCTAGAATGCTAGGATTAAAGGTGTGTGCTACCACTGCCTATCCTCTGTGTTTAATATTGTGGCTGTTCTCTTCTCTGACCCCAGATAAGTTTATTAGCATGCACAATATTTTGGGGAACACAATACCACCACATCCCACTCTCAAAGCCTGCCTCCATGACATACTTCCTCCAGCAAGGCTGTAGGCATCACAGTCAGCCAACTGTGGCCTCTCAGTGATAATGCTTGTGACTGGGCAGGGTGACAGCTCTGGGTATTGATTCAATATGTAAAACCCACTAGACCTAGACTAGGATTGCCAGAATTTGAGTTTTGCTTGAAACAGAAAGTATCAAGAACTTGGCAACCCCAGCCAGACTGGTTCTGGGAAGCTCAAGGAAAGATGTCAGAAACATCTAGGTTGAGGTTACTGTAGAAATATTAATCATCCACATAGGCTGCTCGCTGCCTTTGGATTACAGGTTAGGCTTGTAAGTCTGAAGTAAATTATACACTCTTGATATTCTCCAGCCCCGTACTGTATAATGATAAATTATACAGTTATAGGCCTCAGCCCAAGTTATAACAAATTATACCGCAGTGTATAATTATCCAGCACTGCACTGTGTAATAATAAATTAGACAGCTACCAACCTAAGTTGAGATTCCTGGAAGAAACAGCAGAACAAGCAGGAGCCGTTGACCTAGTCCTCTGGTAGAGTCCCTGTCAGACAAGTCAAGTAAGGAAAGAGGTGGCCACTGAGCCTTCCTTTCCCTGCTTAGATGGATGTGCCCTTGGCTGTGGGCACATGCTTGGCCATGGAGTTCTGGATTAACTTAGAATCCAGCACTCAGGGGTCCTTGGATAAAGGGAGCTGCATGTAAATTAAAGTGATCCACAATGTTACGTTGTCCATCCTGGCCTATTTTGCCCATCACATGGTATGGCAGTCACTGAAACTAATGATTTTTTTTTTTAAATAAAGGTTTATAAATGAGGCACCCACATGTGGAGTGAAGCCACACCCAAGTCTGCTTCTCTGGAGCGGGATTGGGGATGTTCACAGGTTATAGTGTTATGAATGAGAAACGTCCCTCATAGCCTTGGGCACTGGAACGGTTGGTTCCTAGTTGGTGGCTCTGTTAGGACGGTTCAGGTGGTGGGGACTTGCCGGAGGAAGCACATCACAGAGAACAGGACTTGAGAGCTGAAGGCTTCATCCTCCTCCGGTTCAGTCTCTTTGCTTCCTGTTTATGGTGAAGCAGGTGAGTACTCAGCATCCTGCTCCAGCCGCTTGCTGCCATGCTTCGGCTCCATGGTATACTCTTAACCCTCTGGAACTATAAGCCCAATGAACTCGTTCTTTAATTCTGATGGTTCTCTGTTGACTCTTTCTCCAGATGACTTGGGTATAGAGAAAGTGTGGTATTGATATTACTTACTATTAATGGATTGGTATTAATCTGTGTCTTTAAATCTAGTAGCAGATTTTTTTTTAAATGAAACTGTGTGTTCTAAAATTTGATGCATATATGTTTAGGATAGTAATGCCTTCCTGGTTAATGTTCCTTTGATTAGAACGAAGTGTCCCTCTTTATCTTTTCTGATTAGTTTTATTTGAAGTCTACTTTTTCAGATGTGAGGATAGCAATGCTTGCTTACTTCCTGCTTCCATTTGATTAGAGTGCTTTTCTCCATCCTCTTCCCCTGAGGCAGTGCCCAGCTTTAAAATGAAGATGTCTTTCTTTTAGATAACAGATTGATGGTTTTTGTTCTTGGTCCATTCAGTCATCCTTGGTCTTTTGATTGGAGAATTGAGGCCATTGACATTTAAAATTATTATTGAAATGTGTGTTAATTATGATCATTGTGTTGTTGACTTTTGGTGTTGTTTGTGTTCTCAGGGATGTCTTGTGTTTTAATAATTATGGCTTCATATTTCTTCCACATTCTCTCTGTTGGGCTCACTCATCTTTCAGCCTGAATGAATCTTTCCTGTATTTTCTTTAGGTTTTCTTTGTTGGCTATAATTTTTTTAGGCTTTTTATGTTGTAGAAAGTTTTTATTTGTCCTTCAATCATGGCAGATAGTTTTTCTGAATATATTAGTCTATGCTGGACATTGTAGTCTTTTACTACTTGGAAGTCATTGCTCTAGGCTCTTCTGACTTTTGAAGTTTCCATTGAGAAATCAGCTGCTGTTCTGATGGATTTTCCTTTATGTGACTTGTGGTTTTTTTTCTTGTAGCTTTCCTTCGTTACATATACTTAGTGTTTAAACTGTGATCTGCTGTGAGGATTTCTTTTCTGGTCCTGTCCATCTGGTGTTCTGTGTGCTTCTTGTATCTGCATGGGTGTGTCTTCCCTGAGTTTGGGGAAGTTTTTTTTTTCTCTGATCTTGTTGTAGATCTGGTCTACAGCATTGACTTGGGATCCTTCTCTCTCGTCTATGCCTATAATTCGAAGGTTTGCTCTTTTTCATGGTGTTTCTCATTTCCTGTGATGTAATTATTTGTTTCAACAGTCCTTGCTTATTTTAAAGTCTGGCTCCTCTACTTTGCCCTGAGTCTCAACAGCCTTTCTTCTGCTTTGTTCATTCAGTCAGAAGGCTTTCCTTTGAGTTTTCCGTTTCAAGTACTGGTTTTTCCATTCCTTCTCCACTTCAGATTGAGTCCTTCAGTGGCGCTATCTCCTGGTTGAATTCCATTCTCAGGTCTTGGATTGTCTTCATTGTTTTTATCAGCCTTATGTATGTGTTTTGGGGAAATCGTTCAGGTGCTTATCAGCCTTAAACTCTCCCTCCTTAATTTCATTGAACTGTTTCTTTGTGTCTTCTTTAAGTTCCTTGAATTCTTTGATGAAGTTTATGGTTGTTCTTTTAAATTCCATGTCCTAGAGTTCATCTAGGTAATTCTCATTGACAAACCTTTCTATGGGACTGATAGTTTTTGGAGAGAAGATACTGACGTGATCTTTCATATTGTTGGTATTCTTGAGATGAAGTCTGGGCATGTGAACTTCCTTTGTTAGTTCAAGCTAGACCCTGGAGGAGGACATGGAAAATCTGGGCATCTCTCTTTTCTTTTAGTAGCATATTGAATATGCATGCAATATGATTCCATTGTAATAGAAAAGCTCCTGGCAGTGCAAAGGGGTGAGGAAATGAGAGTACGTGCTTGTCTGCCTGCAGTGGGCAGGTTTGTGGGAGGAGGTGGCATTAATTACATAAAGGTAAAGACGACTTTATACGGTATACAGGACATGGTGTCATGGGTGAAAAAAGATAGTCCTTGGGGACTAATAATCCCTTCCAGGTGACAGTGAAAGTTATGGAAAAGGTGAAGCGTGCCTGTGAGAGTCTCCTCTAGGAATCTGGCTCTATCCTGAAGGCTTGGGTCCCTTGAGAACTTCTCAGCTCTACCGTGTCGCCTAAACAGTGAACCTGAGCCTTGCAAGCAACGCTCCAGCTAGGTTCTTGTGAGTTCACTAAGCGCGGATGCCAATGCTCTTGCTGTGGCTGCTGAACTTGCTTAGCTTTGTAAGCCTCCGGGAAGGAGACTCCGGAGGCATCCAGATTCATGCATTGAGCAGCTGCTACATTCCACCCTCTCTATTTTGCAAACGGCCATTGTTGGGCTACCCAGCCCCTGTCACGTAAGGCAATGCTGTACATCCTGTTATAGTATGTACATATTGGTTCTAGTGCTTCTGCCACTTTCGAGAACGCTGCTGAATCCTCCAGATCAGTTTTAGAAAGATAACATGAAGCAACGTCCAAACAGCCCCACTGCCAGCACTAAAAACAAACTGGCACATGCACCCTGCTCGAGAACCGTTGAAATCTTAGCTACCCACTCCTTCCCCAAAATGAACCAGAGAATAGGCTCAAAGTGAGGGGGAAGTAATGGAAGGATGCTTCAATCTCAGCTGCAGTGGCTACTGGTTAAAAGAAAGAGCTTTCAAAAGCTGAGTGTAAAAAGGAAACCTTGGCAGCAGAACTGATTTGGAATAGAAGCCAGAAGATCATTGGCCAGTGGTTGGTGGCTACAACCAGGAACACCAAGGAGATGGGAGATAAGAGAGTTAGGTGGGTCTCAGAGGGGCAAAAATTAGAGGGCTCACGGGTCAGTGGCTCCCTGGGTTCCTGGTATTCAGAGCTTTGAAGAAGGGTTTGCAATAGCCTTTCAGCATCTGAAACTGCAGGGCCTGGCTTCACGGCAGTCTCAGGGCAGGGCCTTGCTTTCAGCGCTTACCAGAAGGAAAGCAATTCTGTGTGACTGGAAGAATGGGGGTAAATCGGCCCACTTCTGGGGGTTGATGGCTGCTTGCTGGCTCCTCCTGGAATAGAAAACTCCTAGACCAGGGGTTCTCAACCTGTGAGTCTTGACCCCTTTGGGATTGCAGATCAGATGTTTACATTATGATTTATAACAGTAGCAAAATACAGTTAAAATAATTTTGTGGTTGGGGGTCATCACAACATGAGGAGCTGTATGTTAAAGGGTCACAGCCTTAGGAAGGTTGAGAACCACTGCCCTAGGCAGTCTTAGCCACTTAGCCTGTTCCTCAGAGTTTCTTCTAAACTATTGGTAACTCCATACTGCATCAAGAAATCCATCAAGAAATGCATTTCCAACTGCTGGGTTTGTGCCAGGGGCCGAGGGTGTGTGCAGAATGTTCTCAGGAGTGTGGCATCTGAGAGTTGGCCGGGTTGAACGTAGGCAGTGTGACATCCTTAGAGTAATGTTGTGGCCCTGACCCTACCACCTCACTTCTTAGAATTTTTATGCAATGATATTTATGACAAAATTTATTATAAGTCGGGAACACCAGAAGCAGCACAAATCTGTATCAATGGATTTTTAAATTAATTTATTATGGAGATAGCCTGTTTCTCCTTCAACTCCATCCTCATCACCTGGACCTGCAGGTCATACCATGGAGGTATGCTCCTAGCTGGAGGCGGCCTCCAGGATCTCACCAGCATCATTTGTCTCATGTGCCTGGTGACTCCAGGAGTCTAATGGCTTCTACCTTTCTCCACTGGTGTCCCTCTAGATCATTTCTACACACAGCCCATGTTCCTGCCCCAGGGGAGTTGTGTGTTGTTCAGGATGAAGTCCAATTTCCTCACCAGGCCCCAGGTCCTACCCCACCAACATCCTTCAGAATGATCCTGCTCTCCCTCCTGGAGCTCAGCTCCACCTCCCAGCCTTAGCCCTTGCTGCTCCTGTCATGGCTACACTTTTCCCTCATCTTCTTCTCTTTCTCCGGGGGGAAGTATTAATGTCACCTCTCCGTTTCCCTCTCCAGCCCAGAGAGGGAAAAGGCCCACAGCTTTGCTTGCTAGCTTATACTTTTTTGCATAACATTCAGCATAAAGGGATGCATTCTCAATTGGTCATGTTCTTATCTCTCCCCCTAGGACTGGGAGTAAGGATTTAATGGGCCATGGGTCCTTCTCTGGTATCCTTGCTTAGATACATGTTTGGCAAATGAGAGAATGAATGTAAGTTTTTTTTAAATGAGGTCTTTCTTATGAGATGTCCCAAATACACACAATAAATAAGAGCCTGCTTATGGAAAACATGAAGACTACAGGCTTAGCACAGCTGCCCGCTTTCAGGACCTCACAATCACTTGGGTCTGTTTCTAACTGCTTTCCTATTTATTGACTTACATAATGAGGTCTTGACAATAACTTTATCCGGTTGGCATGGTGTTTGGGACCATTCACAGAGGAGAAAATGGGCAGAGAGGTTAAGAAACTTGAATAACTTTAATCCCCGCACGCAGGAGGCAGATGCAGGCTGATCTCTGTGAGTTCAAGGCCAGTTTGGTCTCTGTATTAAGTTCCAGTTCAGCTAGGGTTACAGGGTAAGATCCTGTCTCCAAAATAAACAAATAAATACATAACTAAAGAGTGAACATTTTAGAAAAACTTGAACAAGAACAAGGCACACAGCCAGGAAGAGGAATCTGGGAAGTCAGAGGGTCTAGCCTTCTGGATGACATTAATGATTTTACAGTGCTCATGGCAGTGGCTGGGGAGGTGGAGACAGGAGACTGTCAAGTCAGGAAACAGTGTCTATAATGTTTATATCTCCATAGCACCAAGTAACTTGAACACACCACCTCCCTTCTCTCTGCACACTATGGAACCAGAACCGCTAAGAATACACTGGATAATGTGCTCAAAGTGTCCAGTGGGGACCTCAACACGGTGGACGCTGACAGTACAGCAGCAGACCTGTGGGAAACAGGCCTAGAAGTCACATCCTAATACCTTGACCAGGCCACACAGGGCTCTACAAGCCTGGTGGCTTGGCTTAAGGCATGAGTCCCTTGTGGAGCCCCAGCTGTCCCAAGGCTGTTGTTCCTGTGTGGTGGTGGAACATGACACTCTTGGAGTCTCCCCAGGGGAATGTGCCCGGGCCAATTGTGAAATAGCTGGGATTCAGGCAGCCTCCAGGTGCTAAGCCCAGTCGTGACCCCAAAGAGCCTTTGCGGCAGCCTGGGAAAGATGAGCCCTCACAACTTGGCCACAGCAGAGGGAATCATGCAAAAGAGACATCAAGTGTCTGGGAAATGTGATACATGCTGGGCAGCAGCCTGTTTCTCCAAGAAATCTCCCATGAAGACTAGGTTGCACACCTCTCCATTTATGTTCCCCTTTCCTCCCGCTGGGGACTTGACACCAACTATGGCTCACAGTTCTTTTTCTTTTCCTTCCTCCCTCCCTCTTCCCTTCTCTTCTCCCCTTCCTTCTTCCTTTCCTCCTGAAGAAGGCAGTTGTTATGTTGCCCAGGCTGGCCTCAGACTCCTAGGCTGAAGCCACATCCTACCTCTGCCTTTCAAGTGCTGCAACTATGGTCACACACCATGTTATCAGGCCCTGATATAATTTCAATTACTTGGAAATACCCCTTATCTTCAAACAAGGCCTTGGGTTTCTCAGCTGCTTTCCATATTCTGACCTGAAGTAGGCATAAAACAAATACTTCTCTAATTAATTTGGTTTTTTTCCCCTGCTCATTTTGTTATGTTGGAAAGGCCCCAGAAAGAATATATTGCCTTGAACAATTTCAGGTGGGTAAACTTGGACTTTGTTTCATCTTTAACCCATGATCCTCCTGCCTCAGCCTCCCGAGGGCTCTGAAACTTTGCTTTTAAGTGTTGCTGGGCACAGGGATCAGCCTGCCTAGATTTTAACCCAGGCTCTATCTCTTGCCAGATGTCACCTTGAGAGTTTTAAAATCTTTTTTGTACCTCAGTCTCCTCAACTTGGAAATAGACCCTCATGATACTTGTCTTAGATACTTTTCTATTACCGTGATTAAAACACCATGACCAGGGCAACTTCTAAAAGGAAGCATGTATTTAAAGCTTACAGTTTCAGAGAGTGGTAGGGAGCATGGCCACAGACAGGCGAGCATGGTAGTTGAGCAGTAGCTGGGAATTCACATCTATAGCAAACTGGGAATGACATGGGCTTTTGAAACCTCAAAACCACCCCACCCCCAGTGACACACCTCCTACAAGGCCACACCTCCCAATCTTTCCCAAACAGTTTCACCAACTGGGTACCAAGATTTCACATATATGAGCCAATGGGGTCTTTCTCATTCAAACCACCACAGCACCTCTTTAGAGATCGGTGTGGGGGCTGTAAATAGATAGGCATACGTAAAGCGCTTACAAGAAAAACTGGCACACAGTAGAAGTTAGATATTATTTATTATTATATTATTTCTCTTAAGATGAATTTTATTAAAGCATATAAATAGTATACCAATTTTTTTGTTTATAGTTTGACCAGCTCTGCTATCCAGACACTCCCACTGAATCTGCGTACAGCACTCAAGATGCAGAACATTTCCACCTTCCCCAAGACCCTCTGCCACTTCTGGTCCCCCCCACACACCAGCTCCTGACAGGGGAGATGCACTGGTTCTTGATTCTAGCACTTTGCATAAAGTGGATGCATATGTGAGTGCTGGCTTCTTTGAATCAACATCTTTGTGTGTGTGTGTGTGTGTGTGTGTGTGTGTGTGTGTGTGTGTGATTCTCTCTCTGAGTAGTTTACACCTTTTTTTTAAAATTGCTCTAAGTCAGATTATAGCCAATTATTTTCTCAACCTGAGTTTCTTTATTTGCAAAATGAGGTTAATGCCTTCTACTCTCTTGAAGATGGTAAGGTCACTGAGATTTGCACCCCTCACTGAGAGCATGCTGTCTCCCATACTTCCCCTGCTTCTCTGAAAGAGCTACCTACATGATAGGGATTAAGCCAGAAGGTCAAAGGCATTCTGGAACTGAGAGGGGAGAGCTTCCGAGTCGATTCACAGCTGCAAAAGAATGGCTGTGTTTATCAAACAGACTGTTATTTTTTAATATTTTTTGTCTGGGTATCCTTTCTACCACCTCCCTTTTCTAAGCATAATTAAAATGCAAGCGGGCACTGCCCAGGAGGAGACAGCTGAACATTTAATTGCTCTGAGCAAAAACTTCTAGCAAAAGGTCATGCTATGATGGTAACCCAGGCTCCTTTGCATTCCTTGCCCAACATCGGTGATAACGTATTAGTCTGCGTGCATGTGGGACCCAACCCGGAGACAGCATCAGTCAGGCTACAGGGTTACCATTAAACACTCACCCAGCCTCATTTTGAAGAACGTTTCTGTGGCTTGGATTCATGCCATTGACTTCCACCCCAGCTGACCCTGCCTGAGTGGACAGGCAGGGTCAGAAGGCCTTGGCCAGCGGGGACAGTTCCTTTTTACCATAATGTCTTGGCTTGTTGTCCTTGAAGCGGGGCCAGAAAGACACATCTGCTGAGTGGCAGGCAGTGGAACTCTCAGAATTGGGTCATTACCAGCTGGGGCTGTACAGTCGTAGGATAGGGAAGGTTTCGTGAACTCTTGTTTGCTCTAATTTTTATTTCAACATATTTGAAAAGGGGAAAAAGTAAAGTAAATATAAACCAAAACCTATTCTTAAACTGATGGCATCTTGTGGTCTCTGCAAAATTGTGCATATCACAAATCCCTGTTGAAAGTCTGGGAAAATTAGGTGAAGTTTATTTATTGCTTTGCTTTTTAGATAGGATCTCGTATATCCCAAGCTAGCCTCAAATCACTATATAGGTAAGGATGGCCTCGAACTTCTGACCTTCCTGCCCCAACCTTTCCTTGTACCATTGTACCTGGTTTTTGAAGTGCTGGGACTTGAACTCAGGGCTTTGTGTATTCAAGGCAAGCACTCTAACAGAGCCACACCTGCAGCCTGTGAAGTTTATTTATAAAGAGGAAGCAAAATTTAGATTAACAGGACCTATGGATAGAAGCTAATCACAGGATTGATTTGTATACTAACTGATACCACCAGAGACAAGGGTTTTTCCATGTTTCTGCCTCATTCTTCCCAGCAAGATGACTTCCAGCTTCATCTTATACTGATACTATGAACATTAAGTCCCCCACTTCTGCTTCCCCAAGCTGTTGGTAGCCACTCTTCTATTTTCTGTCTACACATTTGAATATTTTCAATGTCTCATACAAGGGAGTCAAATAATACTTTTGTGTCTGGCTTCTTACACTTAGTTTGTCTTCAAGTTTCGTTTTAGTTATAACATGTGTTAGATCATTTTCTTCCTATCTGAACAGACTTTTCTCAAAAGAAAACGTACAGGAGGCTAACAAGTCTATAAAAATGTTCAAAACCACCAGCCATCAGGCAAATGCAGATTAAAACAACAAGGTGTCACTTCCTACCTGGCAGGATGGCTACTATCAAAAAAGCAAAGGGTATGGGGGAGAGTGTAGAAAGAAAGATGACCTTTGAACAGTGTTGTTGGAAATGCAAAGTACCTATGAAAACAGTATGGACTTTCCTCAAAAAAAAAAAAAAAAAAAAAAAAAAAGTAAGGTTGTGGAGGCTGCTCAGAGATAGGATACGTGCCTGCTGCACACAAGGCCCTGGGTTTGATCCCAGCATTGTTCAAATTAAAAACAGAACCATCATATGATAATGCAGCAAACCCACTACTAGGTATATAGCAAAAAGGAGATGGAATCCATATACAAGAGAGAGCTGCCCTCCCAATTTTGTGGCTACATTATCCGTGATAGCTAAGGTACAGCCTTAAGTGCTCATCAAACAGTGAGTGGATATAACATGTACGCTTAATAAAATCTTTAAAGGCCCCACTATAAAAACAAAAAAGGAATGCTGTCATATAGGTAACAGCAGGGATGACCAAGGAGGACATCATGCTAAGTGAAATAAACCAGACACAGAAAGAAAATTACAGCCTGACCTCACTTGTGTGTATAATCTGAAAAGGCCAAACCCATAGAAGTGGAGAGTAGAATGGTGGATACCAAGGTGGGGTGAGGAGCTTGGGGAGATGTTGGCCAACAGTGTAGTTTTAGTAACTCAAGCTGGATACATTCTAGAGATCTATTTATAGTGTGGTGAGTAGAGATAATAACAACATACTGTATTCTTGACAATTGCTTAGGGAATCGATTTTTAAGAGTTCTCACCACTAAAAAAGATGAGCAATACACCCACTAATTAGCTTGATTTAGTCATTCCAAAATATATGCTTTTCAAACATCTTGTTTGTGATGTGTACAATTTTTATTAGTTAACTAAATATTTATTTTAAAAAAATCTGAAAAATTCCTTCTTAAAGCTGAGTACTTATGTATTTACCACATTATTTGTTGATGGACCCCTGGGTTGCTTCCACCTTTTATCTGTGTGAATGCTGCTGCTGCGGACATGGGTAGGCGGCTCTGGAGCCCTGCTTTTAGTTATCCCGGTTTACACACAGAAGTAGAGCTGCAGGACACAGCGGGTTTTGTATGTGGTTTTGGAAACCATCTACAGCAGTGAACGCGTTTTCCAATTTCTTTATTTGCCAATGCCTGTTATTTCTTATTTACTTGATGACACCAAATGTAACAAGTATGAGATGACATCTCATTATACTTTTTCACTTTCCCAGTGTTGTGGTTTGAATGAAAATGACCCCCAGAGGTCCCTAGGGAGTGGCACTATTAGGAGGTGTGGCCTTGTTGGAGTAGGTGTGGCTTTGTTAGAAGAAGTGTGTCACTGGGGGTAGGCTTTGAGATTTCAGATGCTCAAGCCAGGCCCAGGATCTCTTCATGTCATTTGTGGATCTTCTTTGGAGAATTATCTAAAGGCCTTGCCTGCTTTGAAATTTTATTATTATTTATTAGTGTTATTATTATTATTATTATTATTATTATTATTATTGTACACAGTATTTATTTAGTGATGTTCTGTTCTTAATTACCACATGGTTCTCTATCTGCATCACAGTTCCCCACCTCGGATTATGAGGGCCACAGGGTTGGGCAGCTAGCTGTGATTTACAACGATGATGAACAAGAGGTCACAATGAAAGAGCTTTGAGATGTTTGTGAACAGAAAGAATGAGGATGACATTGTGGGTTCTGAGTAAGGGTCCAGACAGGCTGCCCAACCCATAGAACCTGAGGCCTGGGCAAGGCCTCAGAGTGTCCATCCGGGGGAATCTGAGGCACTGTAGTGAAGGACGTGATCGGTCTCCAAGTGTGATTTCCTGGTCTCATGGCAGCCCCTTGCCTGGAACCATTGCAATAAGCATTCCAATTAGAAGGTCTTACTGAGCATCTGCAAGCAGCATTCTCTAATGAAAATGAAAACAAGACCATTCTTGGAAGAGTGTGCCCCCAGAAGACACTCTCTGTCACAAGACCAACCAGGTCCCTTTCCAAGGTCCCTGAGAATAGCAGCCTGGGAGCAACTAAGACTTTCAAAGGCTGACAAAGCACAGAGTGGATGGGTGAAAAGAACGATACATGGGAAACACTTTGGCTCATAAAACTCCAACCCGAGGCAGGACAACGATGTCAACCAACACACAGGAGCAGATAGGAGTGCAGCAGCAGAGGTGATCTCAGAAGTTGTCAGCATCCCCACACTGCCAAATCCCAAGCCCAGCTCTCCCTCCCCGCCCAGCACCCCAATCACACACACACACACACACACACACACACACACACACACACACTCTACAGACAGGATTGCCAATCAAGGCCTGACATCGGGAGAGAACACTTGGTACTCTGCACTATATCACAATGAGTCTTGATCAGTGATAGGAATGCTGGCCTAAGCTTGACTGAAGAGTCTTGGTTGAGAAGTTAGGCTCAAGACAGCCAGGCTAGAAAGGCTTTCACTTCTCCTCCTTCGCTGAATGGCTGCCCACACTGGTTGAAAGTCAACTTAAACTGCAGCCGGATAGGTTCTTCAGTGGGTTGTCAAGCAGCAGCGCCTGAGATATCACGACTGGACGCGTCAAAGGACTGAATTCAGGGAGCTTGGAACTGGATGCCGGCTGCAGCTTCACTCCCGTTGACTTTGGGACAGCCACCTGAAACATCTCAGACAGGCTGGGTGGCAGTGCTCACCAAGGTCAACATCAACACCTGCACATCCGGGTGGGAAGGGGTCCCAGTCTGGAAGAAGTACAGCAGAATGCTGAAGCCATTCTGGTCATACACGGTGATGGGTTGTGTAGGATGCTGGGCTTCACGGGCTCCAATGGGACAAATACTTGAGCCAGATATGTATTCGGTGAGGCTGGGAAGAAACCAGTGGTCCAGCCTACCAGAACTAACCTGAAGAGGACTTGGTACCTGGTGGCACTTCCTTGGGGATGCTTTTTTTGAGGAGCATATTTCAGTGGTCCTGGAGATAGTTGTGGTGAGAGGAGATCTAGCAAGTTCCTATCTGCAAAAAGGCCCTGGACTCCACCTCCCAGGAATGTGATGGCAGCTGCTACTTCTTGTCTTTCTTTACAGCAACTTGGAATCACAACCTTGTTCCTAGTGGGAACATTGTATCGTTGATCTCTAAAGCTGCCAGGTCCTGATGAAGCAAAATTGGAGCTTCCAGATCAACGAGAGGGCAGTTCTTCCTGTAGGCTATTTGATTCAGAGAGACTCTGGAGACAGGAATGTCTCCCACCGCAGCGGATCACCTGTTGACTCATCCTGCTACCACCTGTTTCCACAGCAGAAACCCCTGGGTGAGAAGGTCATTTTCTTGAAGAATCTCCACCAGTGCGTCCTCGTCATCGGTGGTGTCACTTGCTAGCTGGAACAGGGTCGGTCACAGCTTCTCCTGTGAAAGTTTGCTTGAAAACCGTCTCAGACTTTTCTTGTTCTTCCTTGACCTAATTCTTGATCAGCCAGTTGCTCTTGAGAAGTCTTGTCAGAAGCTTTGACATTTCCTCATGAGCATCAAAGCATCTTTGGCCAGGGAGAAGGTGGGGGTAAGATCAGCATCTGATAAGCGTCTCCGATCATGATGTCTTCTGGAAACCAGACCGTCCAGCTAAAGAGGAGGAATTCAATAACTCTTCCTTTAGCCTTCTCTGTGGCCCATGCCCCTAGGTACTTTGGCAATAATACTTTGACCAGCTCATCCAGGAAGCAGAACTTGGCCACCTCATTGTGGAACTCTCCCCACCCCATGCCCCCCACGCACGCACAAGCAGTGGTTCACTCACATTTCCAGCATGGTCAGGGTGTAAGGGTCTTCCTTCTCTTGTGGAGACTGGATCTTGTGAACCAGCCAGGGATCTTTCCACAGCCAGGGCACATGTGTCAGGCCATTGGGGTGGCATTCACTTGCTCACAGAAATTCTGGATAGCTGATCAATCCTGCTCCACTATGCTTGGGTATGTGGCTTTGTTGAGCCACACAGCTCCAGCACTGCCGAGGTCCCGGAGGCACCCTCAGCTGAATCGGTCTCCTCCAGGGTTCTTCCGGTCCCCAATGCCACTGCTGTCTCTGCCATCTGCCCAGCCCGGTGCTGAGGCCACAATCACCCCTGCCCAAAAGCGGCAGCCCTGCCCCTGCCTAGCCTTTTTTCCAGCTGCTGATACAGCAGTGAAATTTTATTATTATTGAAGGTTTTCTCTTTCATTTTTGAGATTTTAACACAATTATACCATTTCTCTCTTCCCTTTCTTTCCTGAAAACCCTCCACGCTCTCCTTTTTTTTCATTAATTGTTGTTATGTGCATATTTGTGTATGTATGTATACACAGAGACATTCCTAAATATAACCCATGTAGTCTGTGTAATGTTACTTGTATGCATGTTGTCAAGGTTGACCATTTGGTACTAGATGTGCTCTTTCCTGAGTAAGACCGTTTCTTCCACTTTTAGCATTCCTTAGTAGCCTGTAGTTCTTTGTGTAGGGTCAAGGCCTCACAGGCTTATCCCTCATTCTCTTTGGCATGTCTATTGGTGACATGCTTGTTCAGCTCATGTTTAGGCAGTCACGTTGGTGAGATTTTATGGGTGTAACTTCTGACATTACTAGGAGACACAGTCTCACAGCATACTCCTTGATCTTCTGGCTTTTACAGTCTTTCTGCCTCTTCTTCTGTAATATTCCCTGAGCCTTAGATGCAGGGGTGTTTTGTAGATCTATCCGTTGGGACTGGGTTCCACAAGGTTACATTTTGATTGGTTGTTGATTTCTATAGTGTTTTCCATGTGTTGCAAAGACAAATTTCCTTGAAGAGAGCTGAGGACTAGACTTAATTGTGGTTATAAGGACAAATGTTTAGATTGTTGTTGTGGATTATGCTGGTTTAGAAAAGTAGGATCTCCTCCAAGATCCATGACGTTATTAACCCTAAGTAGTTGGCTAGGTTTCCAGTGCCATGAATGATTTCACTCTTATTGAGCACATCTTAAGTCCATTGAGAGAACTGTTGGTTACCACCAAGGTATTCATTCATGCCACTGTTGCTCATCTAGGGCTCTTCTGCCATGCTGGTCACTGTTGTGGTTCACAGTCATCGTAGTTGGGTATTGCTGTTGGCTGCTTCCCTCCTGTGAAAGCTTGCCTGGTATCTTCTTGTCAGGGAGAAAGCATTCAGGTCATTTCCTGCTCAGGGGCCTCTAGATCCTGTTTCTGAAGCGCATGGTGTCTTCAGCAATAAGAGCTTCCCTTCGACCTCTGGAGGGCCACCAAGGGCAATAGCAACAGGCTGTAGGTTTTGGGAATCCTTTGGAGAGCCCAGATAAGGGATTCTCATGTCTGCTCCTGGGGATATTCTTAGAAGAAGTTTTTGGTTCTTGGAGGGAGCATTGTCAGGCCAGATGAGAAAAGTTTATTTGAACTATATATTAATATTTTACAATATCATAGTGTCTTGTTTAGATAAATAGCTAATATGATTTCTTATGATCTTTTCAGACATCCTTATTGTTATTTTACCCTCTTCCCTCACTGAGGAGCCAACCCTTTCCCATTTCCACTATCAAATCACTGTAGCTTGCTGTTCCCCTTTGCCCCCTCCTGCTCTCTGCTGTATTTACCTCTTTCCCCTCTCACTAAAGAGCCGCCTTTCCCCATTAACCTGAGAAGAACCCTTGTACCCTGATAGTCCCCTCTATATTGCTTCTCAAACCAGGGATGGCCCCCTTTTACTAAAGGAATGGCCCCCTTTTACTAAAGGAATGGGCTCCTTTTACTTTCCTGCTTTTCTGCAGTTACTCTGAGATATGTAGCTGAGGATTTGGAGCTAAGAGCCTCCAATGAGAGAGAACATGTGATATTTGTCTGTCTGGGTCTGAGTTACCTCACTCAATACAGTCTTTTCTAGTTCCATCCATTTATCTGCCAAGTTCATGGTTTTAGTTTTCTTTACAGCTGAATAATATTCCCTAGTGTATATATTCCACATTTCACTATCAGTTTGTAGGTTGTAGGGCATTTCATTTGTTTCCCTTTCTTGGCTATTGTGAATAGAGCAACAATGGACACCGCTGAGCAAGTGCGGGTGCAGTAGGATGTGAAGTGCTTTGGACGTGTGCCGAGCAGTGGCATAGCTGGGTCATCTGGTAGATTTATTTTTAGCTCTTTGAGAATTCTTCCCACTGATTTCTGTAGTGGCGGTACCACTTTGCAACCCCACCAACAGTGAATACATGTTCCCTCCCCCCCCCACACCTTCCACCATGTGTTTGTTGCTAGTTGTTTGTTGATCTTTGCCACGCTGACCGAGGTAAGATGGAATCTCAGACTTGTTCTGATTTGCATTGCCCTAATTGCTAGGAATGATGAACGTTTTTTGGAGCTATTCCTTAGCCATTTTTCCCTATTTTGATAACTCTTGTTCAGATCCCATGCCCACTTTTAGAATGGGTCATTTTTTTTCTAATTCTTCATTTTTGGAGTTCTTTATATATTCCGGATATTAATCCTCTGTCAGATGTATAGCTGGCAGTGATTCTCTCCCATTCCGTGGGTTTTCTCTCCACCCAGTTGATTGCTTCTTTAGCTATGAGGAAGCCTTTTAGTTTGATGAAGTCCCACTTGTCCATTGTTGGCCTTAATTCTCGGGCAAACGGAGTCCTGTTCAGAAAGTCTCTTCCCACACCTGTATCATAATATGTGGTGCTCTCTATGTTTTCCTCTAGGAGTTTCAGGTTTCAAGTGTAGATCGTCGATCCACTTGGAGTTAGTTTTCATAGAAGGTGATGGATAGGAGTCTAATTTCACTCTCCTGTTTGTGGACACCAGTTTCCCAGCACTGTTTATTGATGATGTTTATTTTTAACAGCTTATGTTTTGGCATCCTTGTCAAATATCAAGTGGCTGAAGGGACATGGACTCTGTTTGGCTCTGTGGTTTTGTCTCACTGGTCTGCATGTGTATCATCTCACCAGTACCATATTACTTTTCCTCCTGTGGCTCCTTTAATAGACCTTAAGGTCGGGAATGGTAATCCCTTCAGCATTGTTCTTTCTCCTCAGGATTGTTTTAGTTATCTGTGGTGTTTTGTGGTTCCAAATAAATGTTAGCATAGTTTTTCTCTTTCTGTGAGGGATGAGATGGGAATTCTGATTGGGATTGCATTGAATCCTTGACTAGTTTTTTTGAAGTTGGCTATTTTCATAATGTTACCCCTATCAATCAACGAGCATGGATGTCTTCCTCTTTTCTAATGTCTTTCTCTGTCTCTTTCCACAGAGGTCTACAGTTTACATTGTAGAGGTCCTCCTCTTCCTTGGTTAGGTTTATGCCTAGATGTTTCATTTTCTTTGAGGCAATTGTGAAAGAGCATACGCCCACGATCTCTTTCTCTGTATGTTTGTTGTTGATGTATAGTAAAATTATAGATTTGTGCGAGTTGGTTCTTTGTCCTACCGCATTGATGAATTGATTTATCATTTCTAGAAGTTTTCTGGTGGAATTTCTGGGCTCTCTAATGCACAGTGTCATGTCCTCTGCAAATAGGGATACTTTGACTTTTTCTTCCCATTTTCCTATCCCTTTAAGTCCTTCCTCTTGTCTTACTGCTCCAGTTTGTGCTTCCAGTACAATATTGAAAAGGAATGGAGACTGTGGGCATCCTCATCTCATTTCTGACTTCAGTGGGATTACTTCAAGTGTTTTTCCATTTAGGATGATGTTGGCTGTGGGTTTCTAAGAACCTTTATTGTGTTGAGGCCTGTTTCCTCTAGCTCCACATTCTGTAGGACTTTTTATCATGAAGGCATGTTGGATCTTGTCCTAGGCCTTTTCTGCAGCTATTGAGACCATCATGTGACTCTTGTCTTTAAATTCATGTATGTGGTTTATAACATTTATTGACTTTTATATTTTGAACCATCCCTGCATTTCAGGGATAAAGCCAACTTGGTCATGGTGATAATCTTTTTGATGTATGTCTGTATTCTGTTTGTGAGTATTTTATTGAGGATTTTCGAGTCTATGTTCATAAGGGATGTTGACCTGTAGTTTTCCTTCTTTTGTTCTTTCTTTACCTGGTTTAAGCATTAGAATGGTATAAGGAGTTTGGGAATGTTCCTTTTGTTGCAACTTTAAAAAAAATTTTTTTTGAATAGTGTAATAAAGATTTGATATAGATCTGCTTTGAATGTCTGGTAGAATTTTGCCATGAATTCATCTGGTCCTGGGATTTTTAAAGGATTTTTATTACTACTTCAATCTCCTCACTTGTTATGGATCTGTTTAGGTGGTTGACTTCTTCTTGGTTTAATTTTGGTGGTTTGGTTAAATCTAAAAATTCTTCCATTTCTTTTAGATTTTCCACTTTAATGGAGTACCAATTTTTAAAACATCCCCTTGTAACATTTCGAATTTGTTTAGAGTCTGTTGTAATGATTCACTGATCAGTACTGATTCTGTTTATTTGGGTCCTCTCTTTCTTTCATTTGTTTAGTTGGCCCAAAGGTCTGTCAGTCTTGTTCATCTTCTCAAAAAGAGAAGTACTTAGATTTGTTGATTCTTTGTGTTGTTTTCTCCTTTTTATTTCACTGATTTCTGCTCTAATTTTTATTATTTCTTACCATTGACTACACTTGGATTTGTTTTTTTTTTCCAACTCTTTGAGTTACATACACCATTGAGCCATTTACTTGTGCTCTTTCTGGGTTTTGTGGGTTTTTTTGTTGTTTGTTTTGTTTTTTGAGTCAGGATTTCTCTGAGAAACCCTGGCTGTCCTAGAACTAGCTCTACAGGCCAGGCTGGCCTCAAACTCATAGAGATCCACCTGCCTCTGCCTCTCGAGTGCTGGAATTAAAGGCAAGTGCCACCACCACCTGGCTCTTTCTGTTGTTGTTGGTGGTGTGTGTGTGTATGTGTGTATGTATGTGTGTGTATGTGTGTGTATGTATGTGTGTGTATGTATGTGTGTGTGTGTGTGTGTGTGTGTGTTTTAATGTAGGCACTTAGAGGCATAAACTTCCTCATATGACTGCATTTAATGTGTTCCAGGGGTTTTGTCGTGTTGTGTCTTTACTTTCATTTAGTTCCAGGAAATTTCTTATTTCTTTCTTGATTGCTCCTTTGATGCATTCATTGTTCAGTCATGAGTTCATGTCCATGGGTCGTTGTGTTACTAGGTTATTTTTTTCTCTCTTACTGTCAGTTTTCTTGCATTGTGGTCAGCCTGTATACAAGGAGTGATTTCAAGCTTTTTGAATTTGTGAAGATTTGCTTTGTATTTAGGATGTGGTCTATTTTAGAAAAGCTTCCCTGGGGTGATGAGTAGAATGTATATGCTTTGGTGTTTGGGTAGACCACTCTATAAATATCTGTTAAGTCTATTTGATGCTTGATGTCAAATAATTCTGTTGTTTCTCTATTTTTGTTCAGAGGACTCACGTATTAGAGAAAATGGGGTGTTGGTATCTCTTACTATTAATGGCTTGGTGTTAATCTGTGTTTTTGAATTCAGTACCAGGTGTTCTTACAAAACTGTGTGCTCTAGAATTTGGTATATATATATATATATGTTCAGAATAGTAATGGCTTCTTGGTTAACTGTTTCCTTGATTAGAAAGGAGTGTCCCTCTTTATCTCTCTCTCTCTCTCTCTCTCTCTCTCTCTCTCTTTTTTTTTTTTGGTTTTTGGAGACAGGGTTTCTCTGTGTAGCTTTGCACCTTTCCTGGAACTCGCTTTGGAGACAAGGCTGGCTCGAACTTACAGAGATCTGCCTGCCTCTGCTTCCCGAGTGCTGGGATTTAAGGCGTGCACCACAACCTCCCGGCCTTCTTTATCTCTTGTAATTAGTTTTATTTGAAGTCTACTTTGTCAGATGTTAGGATAGAAATGCCTACTTGATTCCTGTTCCCATTTGATTGAAGTACTTCTCCATCCTCTTCCTCTAAGGCAGTGCCTAATTTTAAAACAAAGATGTCTTTCTTTTAGATAACAGATAGATGGGTTTTGTTTTTGATCCATTCAGTCAGCCTTGGCCTTTTGATTGGAGAATTGAGGCTATTGACATTTAAAGTTATTATTGAAATGTGTGTTAATTATGATCATTGTGTCATTGACTTTTGGTGTTATTTGTGTTCACATTTTCTCTGTTGGGCTCATTCATCTTTTCAATCTGAATGAACATTTCCTATATTTTCTTTGGGTTTGGTTTGTTCACTATAATTTTTTCAGGCTGTTTATGTTGTGGAAAGTTTTTCTTTGCTCTTCAATCATGGCAGAATGTTTTTCTGAATATATTAGTCCATGTTGGCCATTAGAAATTTTAGTACTTGGAAGTCATTGCTCTAGACTCTTCTGGCTTTCAAAGTTTCCATTGGGAAGTTGTACTTATGGGTTTTTCTTTATATGTGACTTGTGTTTTTCCTCTTGCAGCTTTAATATTGTTTCATTGTTATGTATACTTAATATTTTAACTATGATTTGTTGTGAGGATTTTCTTTTTCAGTCTTGTCTATTTGGTGTTCTGTGTGCTTCTTGTATCTGTATAGGTTAGGTGTGTCTTCCCTGAGTTTGGGGAAGTATTCTCAATGATTTTGTTGGAGATCTGGTCTATGGCATGGACTTACCATTCTTTCTTCTCTCTCATCTGTGCCTAGTTTTGAAAGTTGTATTTTTTCCTATTGTGTCTCTTATTTCCTGTGTGTTCCTTTCCCGTGATTTAATTTATTTTTCACATTACTCGCTTACTTTGTCTAGATCCTGTACTCATCTTTGAATCCTGATGCTCTACCTTCTGTTTGATTCTCTCTCTTTTTTAAACTTTCTTTTTATTTGTTCTTTGTGACTTTCACATCATGCATCTCGATCCCATTCATCTCCCATCCCTTTGTATCCACCCTCTGCCCTTGCAACCTCCCACTCCGCCAAAAAATAAAAAAAATAAATAAAATCTAAGAGAAAGAAAAGAAAAATTTCATCATAAATCTCGTCATGGAAGCTGCAGTGTGACACAGTGAGTCATGAAGTAAACCCTTTGTTCATATAGCTTTACTTGCAAGTGTTTATTGCAAAGAGTCACTGGTCTGGTTCGAGGCCTCCACTATACCATCAATCCTGGGCCCTCACTGGGGTTCCTCTCGGAAATCCTGTTGTTGCCCTATGTTGTGGAGATCCTGCTGCTTTGGATCTGCAGAATGTGCCTTCCTGTGCTCCAGAAGATCATAAATGGGATGGATGTTGGAGTGGGCCAACTCATAACTTTGGTTCTGGGCCTGGGTAGTTGCAAGGTTGGCCAGCCCTCCACCTCTCCCCCATCCTCACCACCAGGGTGAGCTTTCCAGCATTGTCCAGGCTACATCATCCTTTGCAGTGATAAGCAAGGGGTAAGACTGGTTCTCCTGCTTTCACTCCTCAGGGTTGCTCACCCACATCTACACCATCAGGACCAGTTCTACTGTGTTGTCCAGGCAAAGTGCAGGGGCCGCTTTCCCGAGTGCTGCCGCTGGTGAGGATAGGCACAGCTCTCCCTCTCTTACGACCTCAGGGCCAGCTCTTCCACCTGCCACAGGCAGCGAGGGCTGGGATGGGGTGGGGTGGAGAAATCTCTTCCTAGCCCATGATGCCATATGGCTGATGAGGGACAGGGCCAGATCTCCCAAGTTCATGTTCTCGGGTCTGGTTCACCAGCACCCCAGTCAATAGGGTCAGCTCTACAGTGCTGCCCAGGGAAGTGCAGGGCCCATTTCCCTAGTGCCTCGGGTGGTGAGGAGGGTCAGCTCCCTCATCTGCCACAGGCAGTGAGGGGCAAGGGGTGAGGGGAGGCATCTTTTCCCCCACCCATGCCATATATGGCAGATGAGAGGCGGGGCCAGATCTCTCACTGCCCCTGCCAACAGGATCAGTTTTACTGTGCTGTCCAGATGAGGCACAGGGCCTGCTTCCCAGACTGCTGCAGCTGCTAAGATCTTTTATCATCATCATCATCATCATCATCATCAACAACATCAACAATTTGAGACATCAGTTTCTCTGGGTAGCCTTGACTGTCCCGGGACTTGCTTTGTAGACCAGGCTGGCTTCAAACGCTGCAGGATTAAAGGCGTGCGCTCGCCGCCGCCGCCCCGCGTGCCGCGCCGATCAAAGCGCGCCGCCACCACCACCACCACCGAGTTCTGCTTGATTCCTTCTGCTTGTATGGCTTTCCTTTGAGTTTTCCAGTTACATCATTGGGTTTTTCAGTTTCGCCTTCATTTCAGCTCAAGTCCTTTTCAATGTCACTGTCAAATCCTTAGTCGTCATTATCATTTCCATCTGCCTTATGCTTGTGGGTTTTTAATTTTTTTCCATCACTCGGGTATTTATATTCACTAAGTCCTTCCTCTTTAATTTCTTGTTTTTATTCATTGAAAACTTTTTTTCCCCATACAATATATTCTCATCACGGTTTTCCTCTCCTCCAAATCAATGCTAGTGCAAATAGTGGCACAAACATTGTGGGAGTAACCAGCCACTCTCTGCCTGGATTAAAGTCCTGCTCCATGAGATGGAACCTTGCCTGATACTGCTTGGGTGGCCAAGAACCTGAGACTGGATAGACCACAGGCCTACATGAAAACCAAATACTGGTGTTATGCTAAAACCTAGCAATAAAATTACTCCTGAGATTATTCTGCCATACCCATCTATCAGTATCTTTTTCAGCCATCTTCAGAGAAGCTTCCTCTTGTGGTAGATGAGAACTAACAGAGAACTACAACTGGTCAATCTTCAGAATGGAAGATTCTGGAACATTCAGTCCTTTCTCCTTAATTCCACAGTGTGTGTGTATGGTGTGTGTGTGTGTGTGTGTGTGTGTGTGTGTGTGTGTGTGTGTGTCCTCTTTAAACTCCTTGAATTCTTCATGAAATTTATGATTATTCTTTTAAATTCTCTGTCCTGGGTTCATATAGAAAATTCTCATTGGCAGACATTTCTACAGCAGGAGGATGTTTTGAAGAGAATATGTTGGCTTACTCTTTTGATTATTGTTATTTTTGTGATGAGATATGGGCATGTGGAATTTTTTTCTTTACTTCTTAGTCTATTAGGTACAGAACAAGTTGGGGCTGAATAGAGGATATTGGGTGGGTGGAGATGTTGAGCCTAGGGGTTGGAAATGGCTTGGGTGGAATGAATCAGGTACATGAAAGGGACTGTCAGTATGTGCTTCCTGGTCTAAGCCTAGGCTGTGGGGTAGATTTGGCTTGATGGAAAGGTCGGATATTGCATGGGAGGGTCCTGTGGGTTGGGGAATAGATAGGACAGGTCTTGTCCAAAGCCTAGACATTGTAATTCAGGCAGGGATAGGGGTGGTTGTGATAAAGGCATGAATGGGGGCCAAGGGGACTCACTTGGCTAGACCCTGGAGAAGGAAGTGGTATCTGACTGGGTAGGATGGTTGTAAGAGATAGAGATCTGTGGGGATGTTATGGGTAGGGAGGGTCTTAGTGGAAGCCTATATTGGCTGTAATGGAGGCAGGCATGGTTAGATTAGGTTAGGTCATTAGATGTGAGACCCAGGCTAGATCTGGCAGGTTAGGGAGGAAACATTGATAGAGAAGTCAGTAAGACTTCCTGGGCTAGACCATAGAGGTAGATGTGGAAAGATTTATTATTGAGTTTTAGGTGTTCTTTATATATTCTATATATTAATCTCTCAGCAGATGCATGACTTATAACTATTTTCTTGTAGTGAATAGGTTGACTTTTTATTCTGGTAATAGTGTCCTTTGTAGAATGTAACTGTTAATTTTTTTCTTTTGACATAGGATCTTCCTATCTACTCCTGACTGTCCTGTAACTCACTATGTAGACCACTATGATCTCAAACTCAAAGAGATCTGCTTGCCTCAGCCTCCCAATGTTAAGATTAAAGGCTTGTGCCATGATGCCTAGCAAGTTATTACTTTTGATGAAGTCTAACTTGTGGTTTTTATATTTTTTGTTGTCTGGAGTTTTGGTATTATATCCAAAACCATCACTGTCATATCCAGAGTCATTAAGCCACCTCCTACATTTTCTTTCATGAGCTTTATAGTGTCAGCTCTTACATCTGAGGTAGTTTTTTTTGTGTGTGTGCATTTGGATTTTCATATATGGTGTTAGCAAAGTGAAAATCTTATTTTAATGATTTATTTCTCTAAAATCTATTATTTATTTGTTTTATATGTATGACTATCTTATCTGTATATGAGTATGTGCACTACATTCATGCTTAGTGCCCATGGAGGTCAGAACAGGGCATCAGATCCCCTGGAACTGGAGCTACTGATCGCTGAGAACTGAACCTGAGTCCTTTGCAAGAACAAGTGCTCTTAACTGTTAGGCTGTCTCCAGCCTCAACAATCTTTTATTTAGTATCATGTTTAAAATAGAAATTCAAATATTTATTTTTATGCCCTTTAAAATGTTTCCTGAGTTTATTTGAATATAGTTGTATTCTTTCATCCTGTTTTCCATGTATAGCTCCAGCTTCCCAAGAAGAGGCACCAAGGGTTTAAACAAGTGTCACTGGCTCCCTGCCAGTTGGGAAGATGTACCCAGGACCATGGCAAATGACAGAGAAGCTCAGTGGGAAAAGTTAGGGGGACCAGGACTTGAATCTGATTCTTAGCCTGACAGCTAAGGCCTCTTAGTGTTCCTAAGATGCCAAGTCGGCTTCAAACCATGTCCTTTCTCTTCCTTCTTCCTTTCTTCCTGTCCGTCCATCCATCCATCCATCCATCCATCCATCCATCCATCCATTTATCCACTCACCCATCCACCCACCCACCCATCCATCCATCCACTTTCCCATCCATCCTTTCATCTAGCAATCCATCTACTAATTCTCCATCCTCCCACCCTTTTATCCATTCTCTCATCCCTCAAACAATTATTTGTTGAATGCTGTCTAGGGGCTGGTCATGGGAATCATGTTAAGGAACATATTCCAATACCCTACTTGCAATCAGGTAGTTCCCAGGACACTATAGAAGAGGGATGCTATCAACCAACACAAATCCATGAGTAATTACAAACTACAATATGGGCCCCAAAGAATTGCTGGACAGTTATGACATGTCTAACAAATGAACTAGGCCCACTGTCCGACTTGGAAGGCAAGTAGAAAGTGGGTGTTCCGGGCAGAGCAACCCTGTACAAAGACCCTGTGGCCCATGTTCAAAGCTGTCAGGAGGCTGATTTCCAGTGTGGCGGGGTGGGAGGTGGGTGGGGGGTGGGGGTGGAGAGAATAACATGAAAGGGAGGGGTGTGCATCTCTGATGGGGGCCAGTACCTGCTGGGGAGGCTGGGTCTGCCTGGATCTGGCTCCCCTGCACAATGTGACTCACCCTTACTCAACATTTAGATCTCAGCTTGGGGATTTCCTCTCTGGGAAGCTGCTTTGCCTCGTGTAGGCTTAGCAAAGTCCATCTATTTTCATCTAATAAGAAAAAGTACCCCAAACTTGGAAGTAAGGCAAAAGGAGGGGGCGCTTCTCCTATCACCACAGTAGAGCATGGTTTAAACACACTACTGAAAGATTAGTTAGTCCTGACAAGGAAGACACCTGAGTTTGTTTCTGCCATTTGACTAGGGACCCGATTTTATAAAGTTATGATATATGCCCAATTGTTGATTTTGTCTGGGTGAGGGAAAATAGCTTGTTTAGCAAGAAAGATAACTCTTGAAGTCTGGTTTATCACCTTGGGGACTATAAACCAGTTATATCTCTAACTTGACATTTCTTTCTCACATCCCTTCATAAAAGCCTGTGGGCATCCATTTCCTCTTGGCAGCAGGGCTGACCTCCTACAGGGGCCCCTTGCTCCCTGGCTGATGTTCTCATTCCGTATGCTGGCCACGGGCAGTCACAGCAGTGCTCTGTTAGGACGGCTAGCTGCCCTCACTTCCTCCTGCCCCATGAGCTCATATGGGTGTGGCCCGCTTTCGTCAACACGGCATTCTCAGAATTTTAGGAAAGGCCTGGTTCCCAGCAGGAGCTTGAGAAATAGTTATTAACTCATTAAGTGATCTGGAGTTTGTCGCTTTACCTCTCTGAGCCACATTTTCCTTTCTGTGAAATGGACACCACAGCACACATCTGCCAAGATTCCATGAACTGAAGAATACAAGAGACCACAGAGTCTCAGGCACACGGCGTTGCTTAGATATGTCTCCCCAAAGGCGTATGTGTTGAAGGCTTCATTTCTAGCTGGTAGATGGAATCAACGGGAGGGGATGGACCATGAGGACTATGACCTAATTAACAGGCTATTCCTGATAGTCATAATTTGATGGCATTATTGGGAGGGGTGGGAACTGAGAGATGGGGCCAGGGTGGAGGAAGCATGTCCCTGGAGGCATGTCTTTGAAGGGTATGTCTTGTCCTTGGAGCCTTCTTCATGGCTGCTGTGAGGTCAGGACCCTCTGTGGACACGTCCCTCCTCCACTGCCATGCTGTCTTGCCACAGGTCCACAGGAGTGGGGCAGCTAAACACAGATAGAATCTCTGAAGCCTAGCGCATTATTTTCTCAGGTGTTTTGTTGGTGACAAAAAGCTGGCTAACGCACGAGGTGGACCAAGGCCTCCCTTATTCTAGGGCCTGGGCACTAAAGATGGGAGATGAATTTCTGGGGTGGGGAGCTCATGGTCTGGTTGAGAGGACACCAAGCCACAGAGGGAACTCAACATCGGTTCCTGTCCTGACTTCCTTCGATGATGGACTGTGGAAGTGCAAGCAAAATCAACCCTTTCCTCCCCATGTCACTCTTGGTCCCAGTGCTTTATCACAGAAAGAGAGAGCCTAAGGCAGAGGTCGTCATCCCCTCTGTGCAGGCGGAGAGGACCAGCCCAGCGCCCAGTGCAGACCTGCCATGTAGCACAGGGTGCTCCTTCCTTTAATCCCCAAGGAACCCTGGCAGGGACTCAATTAAACCCCATGGTACAGCCAAGGTCCCTGAGTAGCAGGTGATGGGTGAAGTGTACAAATCCCCACAAACTGAAGTCGTGGAGAAAGGCTAAAACCCCATGTCTGCATTTCCAGTACAACCAACGCTGCCATGACTCCCGCCGAGCCGAGAGGACAGAACCTTTACATCTGTAAGGCCTGGAGCGGACCAAGTTATACAGCATGTTTTGAAGCCTTGGCACAGTCCAGCCTCACCCCCAGCTCCAGGGGACAGGTAACTGGCAGACTCTAAGGACAGGGGCCCAAAGACAAAGATGCAATACCCAAAGGCATCATTGTTACCCAGAAATCTTTATTACAAAAATATTTTGCAAGCCAAAAATTTTAAGTTGCAACTATGTACAAAATGGGGCCTGTTTCCTTCTCATCTGGTCTACAGATAAACTGGAATCCCATTCCTCTCACAGGGCGCATTTCGCCTCTTCCTTGTACCAGGGTTCCATACGGGGGTTTGGGGGCCCTCTAGGCTACCTGGCTAAAGCTATAACTATATACCTTCCCTGCCTCATTCCCTTTCTCCCTCCAAAAAAACTTAAGACAAAGCTAGGATGTCAGCGAGAGGCCATCCTCTTGACTGGTCTATACAGCTGTGTGTGTACTCACGTGTGCCGGCAGAGGAGAAGGGAATGGAGGCCTATAAACCAACCCTTTGGAATTAAAAGGCAGTCCAAGAAGATGGCAGGGCCACCACGGGTCCCAGATGCCAAAGACAAGTTCTGGTTGGCTGGCTCAGTGCTTCCAACATGGCCTATTGGCTCAGCTAATTCCTGGATGCCATCATGGGAAGTATCAGGTCACCAACCCTAGAGAGCTGGGTCCTTGCTGGGTTCCTGACATCCTCCCATCACACCTATAGAAGCAGGCAGGTTGGTTCAGCTTCCTACTTGAATAGCCCGAGCCAGGGATCCCCAGGGATCAGGGACATTAGTGCCTCAACTTGCTGAGCTACATTAAGTTAAGACCAGACAGCCAGGGTTGTAACATCCGCTTGCCATGGGCCCAGCCAGGCCCCGGCATCCAGTTTGAAGGATGTGGGTCAACCAGAGCCTCTGCCCGGACTCCCTAGCCAGTGACAGAGGGGTGGTCCACCCTGGCTCACAGCTGTGTCGTCACAGGTACGATCAGGTTCGGTGCCAGTGTGATCCTGCTGAGGCGTGACGGCAATAATGGTCTCCTCCTGCACTGATTACCTCAGAGTGCTGAACACCGGCTGCTGGCTGAGCGTCCCTTCTCTCTGCACGCCTCTGCAGTGCTTGTGAGTGAAGGAGGCTGTCACTGACCTCCTCCCCTCAACGCCGAATGGCCGACATTAGGTCAGCCCTGGGTCAGACGAGGCTGCACTTACCACAGCAGCCGTGGAGGCAAAGGGCCAGCCAGCCATGTGGCTCCGTAAGAACAGGGCCCGGTTCGTCCCACTGAGGCTGAATGCCTGAAAGTAGCAGCTGAGGGATCCCTTTTGGTCCTCAGAGTTCTGGGAAATGGAGAAAAATCTGTTACTGCTTTAAGAAAATCCTTCCAGGACAAGAAACTGTTAGACCTCAGACTTCACAAGACCCAACCATTCAACACATGACGAAGAGCCAGGATGCTGCTGCTGTTGTTTTAAGAAAAAAAAATAAAATAAAATAAAAAAAGAAAAAAAAGAAACCCAATAACAACGAAACAGCACAAATCAAATTTTCTAACACCTTAGCTTCAAGACTGCACAGTTCACATTTCTCAATAATTTACAGGTGTCCACAGAGGGCTGCTGCTGAGTTAGTGCTAGCTGGAGGAAGCAAGCTGGGACTGGGAAGGAGGTGGGGCCACACTGAACATGCCCAGGGAGTCTCTGCTGGTCTAGGAGGAGAGGGTTCCTTCTCCCCCAGGGCTCGTCAGTCTGGCAGGTGGGAGGCCAGCACTGTTGGCGGGAAAACTTGCTGTCTCCTGATGCGGTCTTCCACGGAGGGGGCAGTTGATCTACAGGGATTCTTGCCCCAAAGCCCAAGTTGGGTGGAGGTGGGGGTGGGGAGCTCTTCTCCACACAGGAGACCAGGCTCTGGAGCAACAAGGAAGCCACCTGGAGTCGCCAAGGTCAGGATCCAGACCCACGTGTGATGGGCCGAGGCACACTTCTTGGATTCCAGGTAGCTTTCTCCAGTCCCCCCTCTGGTTCTGCAACACCAGCCTCCAGAAACAGGGGACGTGGCTGCCCTAGAAGTGTTGGAGAGCCAAGGAGGGAAGACAAAGGCCACCCTTACTCTTGGTCCTAGGACCTGTTCCACCTGGCCTTCTGGGGACAGGACTGGCTGGCTGGTTGTCCTCATCATGGCCACTCCATGTGGGACAAGAAAACTTGTGGATACGGGCCCTAGGGCCGACCACAGTCCCGTTCACTTCCTCTGGACCTGGACACTGGCATACTCGGAGAAGGACGGCTCAGGCTTGGGGGCTGGCTGTGCCCGGCTAAGGTGGACCATGTCCAGGTCGGCATAGGTGAGGGTATCCTCTGGCCTCGGCACTTTGCCTGTCTCAATGCTCGCATATTCTGTGTGGTTGTTGGGCTCGGGGGCCCGGGGGGCAGGCTTCTTCTCTTTGGGCAGATTCAGGTCTGCATACGTGATGTCGTTGATGTCATTTGTGTCCTGTATCTAAAAGACACAGAGAGGAAGTCATTCTGGAGCCCTAGCTTCCTCACCCATCAATTGACTACAAGGTCTGTCTGCCACTTTGCCAATGGACTCAGTCTTAATTCAGGCCCGTCTCCTGCCAATGTGATTTTATTCCCAGACTTTCTCCTTCCAATCCAGCTTTCTCCACACAGAGCCTGGAGTGTCTTCTGAAATACTAGGGCGGTTATCTCACATCCCTGTTTCATGTCACCTCCTTCTTCTAGGTGGAACTATCTGCAGCTCTCTTCTCCCCTTTTCCGGGTCTTTTCCTTGGCATGGAGCACTCGCCCTCACTTCTCTTTGGAAGAGACCCAGTGCATCATGGACAATTCTGCTCTAGCCTGCTCCATCCTAAGCTACATCTCGGCCCTCAGTGCCTCTGGCTGGGCCCAGAGTCCCTCCGAACTCTTCAGCTCACATCTCCCTATCACTGCATCTACCACCGAAGACTATGTCTGTTTCATGATCTTAGTGAATGTGATCTCTGAGGAGATAGGGAAAACTCCTCCAGTTACATGTCTATTCCACAACCTTTTTGTTTTGTTTTGTTTTGTTTGTTTGTTTTCAGACAGGGTTTCTCTGTGTAGCCCTGGCTGTCCTGGAACTCACTCTGTAGACCAGGCTGGCCTCAAACTCACAAAGCTCCACCTGCCTCTGCCTCCCGAGTGCTGGGATTAAAGACATGCGCCTCCACCGCCTGGCTTATTCCACAGCTTGTTACTGGGTATTTGTTATACTGCAGACAAGGCTAGCACAGAGGTCCAATCCATGGTGACGGGGTGGATGGATGGATGGATGGATGGATGGATGGATGGATGGATGGAAAGATAAATAAATAGTCGGGGGCACGGGTGACCAGATGGCTAGAACCACATAGTCAGAGTCATTTCACTTTGGCTTGACTACAACTCTGCTCAGGAAGAATTACTGACCCTATTTTACAGGAAAAAGAGTGATCTAGGGAGATGAAAATTCAATAATTTGGGCTAAGTCACTTAGTTGGAGCCTAAAGTGGTGGACTTCCCGTATTGTGAATGCCTCTACCCTGAGCCTGCAGGTACTCACTGTTGTCTGGGAAATCATGACTGAACTGGTGTCCCTCCCTGGCAAGGTACGGTGGCTGGCCCTGGGAACCCAAGGCAAAGGTCTGCCGGTTCCCGGGGAGAAAATTGGCCACCTTGCTCTAGGACCGGACACCGAGCTGCATCCTCAGTAAGTTTGGAATGTGAATTTCTACAGGCTGCAGTAACCACTTCTCACCACCATCTTTTACCCAGAAGATTCCACAAGGAAGCTCGAAAACAAAGTAACAGGGGGAAAGGAAATCTCGTTGACATGATTAGAAATTGTTTTAGGTTTGCTGATTACCACTCAGCGCATGCCTAGGGCTGGCAGGGGCTGGGACAGCAAACCAAGAGGTCCTGGCCTCCAAACACCTTCTCTCTCCCAGCCTGGCTCTGTCAGCAGATTATGTCTAAAGTGGTGTCAGCTGCCTTGGGAATGGCAGGAAAGCTGGTTCTTTCATTCCAGGTCCATTGTCTTGTAACCAGGCTCTGAGGAACCCTGTGTGCCCGGAGCTGACATGATGAATAGAGACAATGCGGCCCAGTGGTCTGGGATATACACTAATGATGCTGCCTATAAAGTCTCCTTATCAATGGGGGAAGGGGGAGGAGCTACCAGGTCAAGGGAGGTGCCCTTGTAATCCAGGTAATTAGTGACTCTGCTTTTCCTCCTCCACAAAGGCAAGAGAGGCCATGGCTGGCAGGGAAGAGCCAGGCTCCAAGGGGGTAGAAGTGAGCTGCTGATGGTGAGGCGGGATATTCAACACAAAGGAGGCTGCAATCTGACTCCAGGGCATCGGTGAATTGGGACACATTGCCCTTGGTAGCCCCTGGAGTTGGACAAGGGCTAACAATGAACCCAGCAGTCCCCAGACTCTTTGGAGCAGAGAGAAGGGTGCAGAGGACTCATGGGTGATTCAGTAATGCACAGATCCTCCCTACCCCCAGAGTCTTAATTTAGAACTGGATCCGCAACTCCGGCTGAAGCAAGGAAATCACACCCCAAGTTTCCCAGGAAGGGCAGCTCACCAAAGACTGTACCTGGGTTATTTCCCTGGCATTCTTCTCAGGCTCATGCAACCTAAAACGGAAAGAGACACAGATAAAAATATCTATCTCAAGAGCTTATGCAAATCAATCAGAATAACATCCAGGCCCTACTTCCTACATGGGCCGGGGAGGGACCATAATTGCTTATCAAATGTCTGGACACAGGAGCCGGTCTCACTGAGGGAATTCTAAACAATGCACACGCACACTCACTTCTTAAAAAGCCTCTGTTGGAAGGATCTTTAAGACTGATACTGGAAAAGGTATGCGGAGAAGAAGGTGGGATGAGGAGACGTCCATGAACTGCTGTGGGGGAGGCAAGCTGGGGCTATCCTTTGGGAAGTAGTGGACAAACCATGAGCAGTGATAATATCCCATCTTTTGAACTGTGACTGTACCTTTCTGTGGGATTCAATATACAAAGGCATGTGCCCTGGACAAGATGTGGAAGTGAATTCACATCCTGGTACTCTGCAATGGGCAGTGGTGTGGGGAAATTAACATAAACCAAATCATTTTGTGTTCACAAAGCAGATGAGAAGTTTCCATTTGACTTTTGTGGTGCTGGGGATGCGACCCACTGTCTTGTTCATGCTAATCAAGTGGCATATCTGAGTCATGTCTCTAGTTCTAAGAGATTTTTGTTAAGTGGCAAATGCTTTCATTAAACGAAGTGAAAAATCAAGTCTCTATGAAGTATCCTTGATGAAAACGTGTGGAAAACTGGAAAAAAATGAAAACAGCAGTGGCCTTCTGAGTATCTTTCTTTGTTTTAGTGTCCCATATTTCCCAAATGTTATACATATACCTATGTAGTGCCGCTAAAAGAAAAGGAAGAGGAAAGATCAAAATGCCTTGCTTAATAAACAACAATAACTGTTCGTGCCCCTGATCCTGCCATCAGAACCCAGGCTGGGCTCAGTGGAGGGTCACGGCGAGGGTGATAGGCAAGCTGGAGCCACCGGCTCCGCCGGGGTTACATCATCATCAAGCCAGAGACTCGGGGCACGTGAGCGTGCATAATGTCAGAATGAGCAACGGGGCTTGGCGAGCAGGGTTTTTGATGGAGCTGTCACGAGTGCCTGAATCATAAAGTGTCCCAGGTGGCCAAACAGTCCTCCGGGGTCCAGGACACAACTGATAGGAGGTCATGCCACTCTCTCCCCGGTCACCAGCTCCCACCTTCTGCGGCCTCCACTGCTTGTTTGGCTCACATTCAGTCGCCACCGTGTTCAGACACCCCCGATCCCCGCCATGGTCTGCCCTGCCTGATCCCTTCACCACTCTTACTCAGTCCCACATCTGCACACTGACTATGCATGAGGGCTGCTGCTGCTTTGCATTTTCTGCTTCAGCAATAGCCTTGGGTGACTCTGTTCTATTGCTGTGAGGAAATACCATGACCAAAGCAACCTGGAGAGGAAGCGGTCTGTTAGAGGTATGCCTCCTCATCACTGTTAATCACTGAAGGAAGTCGGGGCAGGTACTCAAACAGGGCAGGAACCTGCAGGCAGGAGCTGCTTACTGGCTTGCTGCCCCTGGCTGGCTCAGCCCACCTTCTTATAGAACCCAGGACCACCAGCCCAGGGATGGCAGGCACCACCCACAATGGGCTGGACCCTCTCCCATCTATCACTAATTAAAGAAATGCCTTCCAGGCTTGCCTATACCCCAGTCTTATGGAAGCGTTTTCTTAATTGCGGTTCCCTCCTCTCAGATGACTTGAGTTTATGTCAGGTTGACAAAAACTAGCCAGCACGGGCTCCTTACTACTTTTTCTCTTGGTTAACGTGTAAGTATCCTTTTTAAGACCTAGTTGTGTTTCCTCTCTGGAAGGCTTCACCAAGAGTGCTCAAGTTGGTGGGACCACTTCTCTATGACAACCTCACATCTTCATTGCTGTTTTCTGTTCCTCCTGGCCAGGCTGTCTTACCACACAGGTGGAGGCACCCAACCTTGAAGCTAGCGCCTGTCAAACAGCCCCAAGGCCTTTGCACAGACAACTCTCCCTTCAGATCTTTGAAATCCCATTTTAACACTTTTCTTTGGAGATGGGGGTCTCACTGTGTCGCCCGAGCTGGCCTTGAACTTGTAGCGATCCGCTCGCCTCTGCTTCCCAAGTGCTGGGATTAAAGGCATGCACCACTGTGCCCGGCTGAAATCCTATTTTAAACCACCTTATCTGAACCTTCACAGAACTTCCACACTCTGTTCTCAGGAGACCATCCCTTTCTTTCAGAGCAGTATTCAACACTGTGAGCATCTGTCCACTCTGTTTTAAAATATGGCACCATCATTACTCATCCTGGGCTCAGACTAGAGTGGGGTGTATCCTGGATTCCTCTCTTCAGCACAAGGTGAACCGGCCATCTCCAAAAGTTACATCAAATTTGTCCTCTTGGTCACCTTATGTCACTGGTCCCAGGTCTCCAGGCTGTGGAAATCCCTGGTTTCCCTGCCTCCATTTCTTGCTTTTATAATGCATAAGTAAAAGCCAGGCATGTTGGTTCATCCCTGTATCCCAGTACTAAGGAGACTGAGGCAGGGAATCAAGTTCAAGGCCTGCCTGGATTACATACTGAGACTCCCATCACAAAACAAAAAAGAAGGGGGGAGGAAGAGGAGGAGGAGGAGAAAGAAGGAAGATGAGAAGGAAGGAGAAGAAGAAATTATGTTTCTGTACAAAACCCTTACCATAGTGTAGTCCACCTCCATATCCTAATTGGTGAGGCTGTGCATAGCCTGCTCCTGACCCCTGCTGTAGGTGTCCTCCTTTATGCTCTGGCTAGTCTAGCCCTATCCACACCCCTGCCTCAGGGCCTTGGCATTAGCTACTCCTTGTCTAGTGTACTTTTGCCCCGACAGCTCCACGCTAGAGCTTCTCATTCACTAGCTGTCTTCCAAATGTTGCCTCCTTAAGGAAGCCTTCCCTGATCACCCCCTTGTTCTGCCTCATCTTACCTTTTCCATTGATTATTAAGCTTGTAGTCTGCATGGTAAGCTGCCTCCCGGGGACGATGAAACCATAGCACCTAGTCCTGGGCTAGCTCAGGGCTTATACTCCCTCCATAAATGCTTGCTGAATGAATGGGTGAGTGTTGTCTCACTGAATTCCCCCAAGTCTGGCTCCAAGCTGAGCTCAATCCAAACAAATAAATGAACGACTGGGGTAGTCCTGGTATCCCGAGAATAAATGTGGCGAACGTGTCGCATTTAAACAATGGCCATCCGAATGAACCCCAGTGTCCAATAAAAGAGCAGGCAACACTCTTGTGTGGGTGGGGGTAACAGTGTTCTGCCTGTATGTCAGAAGGCTGGGCCCGTGGCCAGCCAGCAGCCCGGGAGCCCTTTGAGTTCAAAGGCGCAGGATCCCCGTCACCCTCTCTGAGGTGCTAGGCTTTCTTCTACACCAGCACCAGTGTCTTTCAGAAAGTATTTGATCCCATGCTGGGCCAGAGCCACTGCTGCCCAGGAAACCACCATTAAGGCTTGCTACCCACCATCACTTTGGTCTAGGGACATGAAAGGAGCTAGTGATTTAGCTCCCTGGGTAGGCTCACGCTGGAATGATATGAAAGGACAGAAAACGTCCCGCTTCTCTGGAGGAAGAAACAGATGGCGGGAGGCAGCCGAGCATCAATGGGGACATGCAGGTGTCAGTACCAGCAATCCGGCACAGACCTGGGGCAGCTCGGCATTTCGTTGACTTCTCAGATCCTGGCCACCTCAAGCACAGGAAGGGGACTATAATAACCCCCTGAGACAGGGGCTCCCAAAGGGTGGCAAAGGGAGTCGGGATCAGAGGCTCAGCTTTGGTCTGTGTTTGAACAGCTCCCAGGCGTCAGCCTCACTCAGGTCTGGGAACCACTGTCCTTCAACAAGGATAGGAATAGAAACTCATGACCGCCAGGGGGATAATACGACTAAAGGGACAGATGGGTCTTGGGACACAGTAAGTGCTCACTGGGCAGACGCTGTGGCAGCTGCTGTCAATCCTATAATGCCACTTTTTCTTCTAGAACTACAGTGTAACCAAGTAAGACAAGTGAGAAACAACAACAACAACAGACTGGACAGCCGCCCCTCCGTGGGGAAGGGGCTTCAGGAGCTCAGAGCTCACAGGCACTGCGGCGGTGGGGGATGCCGATCATTCAGGCATTCTTTCACTCGGCGAGCCTTTATGAAAAATTTATCCCGTCCCAGGGATGGCACCGAGAGCAAGAGCTGCTGGCTGTGAACAGGAGGGACACAGTCCCTGTGCTCAAGAGATATATATGGTCAGGAAAATGGAGACAGGCTGGAGCTACCTCACATGGACCGGGATGTGCATGCTCACAGGAAGGCTCCTGATCTAAGAGGAAGTACTGGCCTCACTGCGGAAGACTAGGAGGGGACCAGGTGAAAGGAAGATGCCAACTCCAGAGGCACCGTTCGCAGGACCCACTGTGTCCCCATATCCTTTAGAGCCCCTGAAGGGCACATGTGTGGAAGAGGCCAGTGTGAATGGGCTAGGAGGAGAGCCAGGGGCCCCGTATGTGGCACGAGAGAAAAGAGAGAAGCCAGTGGGAAGCCTCAAGGTTGGCCAGAACTCACAGTGCGAAGGCATGGGGGCCGGGCCATAAGGCCTTTGGACTTAACCTTCTTGAAGGCCCACACAGCAACTGCAGGTCTCTGAGCAGACGAGAGAGACGAGCCTTGTCCTTGAGAAAGACTGTACCAGGTGAAGGAATGTGACGAGCAGAGGGAGGGTGACTGGACAGGATTCCTGAGGGTGGTGTGGGTGGTACATTGATGAGCATGTTCAGGGGCGGAGGCTGGAATGCTGGACAGGGTCAGGGGAGACCAAAACAGGAGGCAAGACTCATCCCAAGGGCACTGTGCCCTCTCTCAGTGGGCAGACAGAGGCAGATTGAAGCTCCCTAGAGCCCATGGAGGTAGGAGAGGCTCCCCTGCTGTGTGCAAATTCCCATTACGGATGGTCCTCCAGCCAGGACCGGCTCCTCACTGTCCCCAATGTGAGGTGTCCTTGACTCTACATTCCAGCAAGCCCTCTTGGCTCCGTCTTTAGAATACAACCAGAACCTGACCACGTCTTAGCCCACACTCCACCTGGCCTAAGCCTTCACCATCTGCTTAGACCACCGCAGGCATTTCCTCATTAGCCTTTTGGCTTCCACCTCGCCAGTTGCCTAGCTTCTACACACGGAGAAGGCGAGCAATACTTGGAAAACAAAAGCTAGATCACATCTCTCCATGGAACCACCTGGGTCCTTCTACAGTCACAGGCTCTACAGTACTGGCTTCCACTCCAGACCCTCCATTCAATTCTGAACTCCAGAAGGAAGGGAAGGAGACAGAGAGAATGATGGAGGAAGGCAGGAAAGGCTGGCACAGCTCCTGTGATGGCACAGCCTCACCAGGACCAACACGAAACCCTTTCAGCACACTGGCACACTTACACAACAGACCATGGGGTGCTGTCCTACTCTGCAGGAAAGCACCAGGGCCCGTCTCACAAGCCAGAAAAGCCTTTCTCCAAAAGGGTTGACCCACACTTGGCTGCACGGACCTCCTCATCCCTTGGCTTCCTGTGTCCCTGTCAGTCAGGCCTCCCCACTCCAGGCTCGGCTCCACCTGTTCTTGTCCACACATGCTAAGCCTGCCCCGGAGCCCCTGGCTTCAGGTCCCTGCTCACATGCCTCTTCAGAGGCTGTGGCTTCCTCTGCCTAAGCCATACATGGCCACCCATCCCTGCTGTGTGGGAGCCACCATACTCCGGATGGCTGTGTTTCCACACTCACTTCCTCCCCAAGTCTGAGCCTCGGTTGCACCTCAGCCCCTAGAGCAGAGCTCTGCAACAAATCCTCTTGAACATAAACAGCTGCACTAAGGTGTCCTGTGATGTCACCACCTGAGTTCCTGAGCAGGCGGTGACCTCAGAAGGACTTCCTCTACCACCCTAGCAGGTCCTCAGGCTACATCCTAGTGAGGTGCTTGGCGGAAGGAAGAAGGGCAACATGACTAAGGGCTGGGGAGATGAGTCCAGTGGAGTGTGCAGGATTTCATGAGCACAGAGGGCACAGGGAAGGACGCTACCCCCAACACTGTCACTGGAGATTAGGCAAAGACCTCGAGCTACCAATTCGAGTGTGTCCTGAAACCTACTCCTTTAAGGCAATAATCAAAAACAGTCCTGGCAAGCAGGGTACAAGAGAGAAAGAAGATGGACTGGTATGAGCGAGGGTTGGTGGTTTACAGTATTTTGGGGTCTGTTAGACAACTAAGGAAAGGGGGGACAGTCTGAGCAGATGGGTCAGTGGGTAAAGTGCCTGCTGTGCATGAACACCAAGTTCAGCTCTCCAGAACCCGCAGGAAGTCAGAGGAGGCAGCTGAAGTCTCTCTGCAATCCCAGCCATCCTAAGGGGAGATGGGTGATGAAGACAGGAGAGACCCCAGTTCATCGGCGAGCTAACCTGGCCTACAGAGTGGAACCGGAGGCCCGATCTCCAGGTGGAGGCAAGGACCAAGGTATTCGCTGCGACCTTCAAACGCATGCCGCGGCACACATTCATGAGCACGTCCACATTCTCGAACACAAACATGTGCGCACACACAGATTTAAAACAATTGTTACTACGATAGTGTCCTGGCCCGCGGATGTACTTACCTTGTGGAAGAAGTCGACCCCTTGGCTGGAAGAGAGAAAGAAAAGGTGGTCATTTAACCAGAAACAATTTGCGGTGTAACGTTCCACATCTCAGGGACGTGGGGAGAGAGTTAGCTCAGGGAAGGTCTAATGCCAAGCCAGTAGATGGTCTACCCTCATCCACCATCTTCCAGGGGAAAGCCAGAGGGCTAAGCTAGGCTACTGCATCCCTCTTTTGTAAGATGCCAACCAGTCCCACATAGCTTTCAGCCTCAGAGGGCCCAGGTGGCTTCCTATTCTCTGCTGGGGTTCCACCTCCATTCAAGCATGTAACTTTGGCAGACCCCCACTGTTGGAGAGTAGATCCAAGCAAGAATTTGAGTTGGGGAGCAGGTGTGAACCCCAGGGTGGGTCACTTCCTGTTTCTGAACTTCTTTAACTCACAGGGCTGGCCATGGCATCCATTATTCACCCATTCTCACTTTCCAAGAAAGCAGCTGCCTGCTTCAGTGTTTTCAGGTCTGTGGTGCAGGAAGGGCACCCCACAGATTATCTCTGGGGGATTACATTGTATCTGCAGCAGTCTGATCCCCATTTCGTTATAAAATCGCAACTAAAAAGCAGCATATGCACCGTGCTGGGCTCAGCACTGCACTTTGCACGGGCCACCCAAGGATGATGAGCTCAGGCAGCCGGGGGCAGCAGACTGGGGCTTCCCAGGAACTGGATCTGCAGGCGAGCAGGTGCAGAGGGGGCTGCAGCCAGCATGCCACATCTGAATGGGGGGTACTGGAGCCAAGCACTGGGCACAGCCATCTTTGGGAGTCCAAGGACAGAGACGGCCCTCATTTTAAACCAGACAATGGTATCTTCCCAGACCCACAGAGCTGGCAGGTAAAATGGGGTCCTTCCCCTAGAATGTTGCCACGATAGGTGAGAAGGGGTGGCTCTTCAGGGTAGAGGAGAGAGAGAGAGGAGAGAGAGGTGGTGTGGTGTGCAGAGGAGATCCTAATGTGTTCTCTGGTTCTGAATTCTGGCCTACCAGCCGTGAGGTTCTGAACAAGTCTTATAATGCTGCCATGCATCAGTCTCCTCATCTGTAAAATGAGTCAGTGAGACCCCCCAAGGTCTGTGGTGAGAACTGATTGCATTATTACATGCAAAGCATCAGAGTTACTGTGGGCCTGGACTGAGCACATTTTGTCTGTCCCTGTTGCTTGAGCCTGTGTGTGGGGGCCGGGCTCTCCACACTCACCACTCACGGGTTGGGTGGTCTCCTGTGTTCACAGCCCTCCAGGACACTCTTCCTCCTCTGATCTCTTAGACATTGATGCTAACCCACACAACAACGAGCTTCCAAGAGGAGGTTGCATGGACCCCAGTGCTGGGCCTCTGAAAGCACCTCTCGAGCCTACCTCGAGTGGAGCAGGGACCCCACCTACGTGCCCCCTCAAGGCACTCTGGGAATAGCCATGCAAAAATAAAGTAACTCAAGTCCTCAGACAGGACTCGAGGCTTGGCTGCTGTTTCAGAGATGAGTCCTTCCAGTTGGTCCAGAGGGGACAGAAACTGGGGGACACAGACGGAGGGGTGCCGAAGGGATGGGAGACTGGTGGGCCACGCTGTCCCTCCTAAGCAGATGCACAGCTCCAGAATGGCAGCTCGGGGTGGTGCTTGTTTTCAGGCAGTGGTTCATGAGGGTCACAACTGGCTTTTTTTTTTTTTTTTTTTTTTTTTTTTTTTTAACAGCAAAGAGAACGGAATATAAACAAGAAAACCCCAGAGTTTCAAATTGATACTAAGGGTGTACTGAGTTGAGATATAAAAATGTTACATTCTATAAACACTATGGAAAACCAGCACAGAACAGCCTCCTCCAGCAGAGTGAAGAAGATGTATAGGTAGGTTCCAGAATGTGGCAGACCCGCTATTACACAGCAGTTCAATTGGGCCTCAGAGCTACCCTCCAAATCAGTGCCCCTAATCAGCAGTGTGACCTCCAACAGGTCGGATGAACCGCTTGCCCCCTGCCGGCTTCCTCTACTGTTACTGTGACCCGAATGCAACACTAAAGCAACCTCAGCTGGGGGAAGGGAGGCTGGTGGAGGCTGAGGCCACGAGTATGAAACAAGGGTCTGGAGCCTGTTTGCTGGTGTCAGGGTCAGAGGCCTCGCCCAGCCATAAACACACACACACACACACACACACACACACACACACACACACACACACACACACACACACACACACACACATATGTGTGCACACAATGGAAAGACGGCCTGGCCTGGAACTCGCAACTTCCCCTGTGGAGTTTAAGGCCATGTACCTGCTGCCGTGAGGAGGCTTTCCTGGAAGGGGCTTGTAGGTGACACTGGCTGTATTAAGCACTGCGTATCCAGGCACTTGTCTATTATCTTACATGGACACTCCGCCAGCTCGCCCACTTTCCTTGGCGGTAGTTGGGAGAACTAACTAGGGAACCTGTTAACATGGAACCTGCACACCTATGAGGGACGTGGAAGGCTGCAGGCAGCTCAGGCATTTCCTCTCTGAGGCTGGCAGGAAAAGTCTCTGAGGTCCCCCTCGCCACCCTGGCAACTCCACATTTCCTACTACCTCAGTAGTAACCTCACGAGGACATGAGACCTGGGGCAGTGGTGAAGCTGTCCCATCAACCCCAGGACTACCCTCTGGTCTTCTTGTCATGGGAAGTCGCATATGCTTAAGATGTCATTGGCCATCCTGTAAGAAGGACTGCCCTGAGAGAAAGCAGAGATCCCACTCACCTTTCTTCTGTTTGATCCGGAGGAGGTAGAGGGCTGCCATCATCAGGACTACTAGCAAAGCGCACACCACACCCACAGCGATGAAGATGTTCTGGCTGTTGGGATTATTATCTGAGGACAAGGAAGAAGGATTTCATGTATGCAGCTCAGAAACAGAAAAAAATAAAAGCCCGCCCCTCTCTCACCAGTTAGCCTTAGCCGTGGGCATCTGGCTGGTTCTACCTAGGTGTCCAGGCTTGTCTACCCACCCACGCAGGTCACTCATCTAGAAATGGTCGTGGGCAGAACACACGCATGCACGCACGCACGCACGCACGCTGCTGGCGGCCACAGAGAAAGTAGCTGCAGGACACCAGCAGAAACCACACTCCCTATCTCGAGGAATGGAAAACCTTCCCTTCTCATCTGCCACAACCGCAGGACAGAGCCACGGGAAACCAAGTCAGCGACCGTCAGGTGGAGGGGCCGGGAAGACGGTGAAGATCAGGCTGCTGGCCCGGGCTCTGTGGAGCACCCAGAGCTTCACACTCTCTGTGCCCAGGACGTAACCCACAGTGTGTGGTGTGTGTGTGTGTGTGTGTGTGTGTGTGTGTGTGTGTGTGTGTCAGGAGCTCACGGCAGGAGCCAGGCAGGTCCTAGACCACAGAACAGTACATGCAGGGCTCCGTGACACAGAAATGTGAACTCAAATAACCATCCCAACTAGTTCTCATCCACATCCATGGAACCATGTTCCCCTGATGGTTTCCTCTACTGGGACCAATACTAATCTCTACCTCATCCTACAGCACCAAGGATGGCCGCACAAACCTTTCGTCCTGTTCCGAGGTATTTATTTAGTGATTCCCTACCATGTTTGGTGTGCTCTGAAGCCACAGTGTTAAGTAAGACAGTCGTGGCCCTTATCAACTAAGGAGAGACAAAAATCTCTCCCCTTCAACATGTCCATAACATGCAGAGGCTCAGAGAGAGAGAGAAAGAGAGAGAGAGAGAGAGAGAGAGAGAGAGAGAGAGAGAGAGAGAGAGAGAGAGAGACCAACTTGTCCAAGATCACACAGCAGGTCAGTGATAGAGCCATTGTGGACACCAACATGTCCTGCCTGCAAGTTCTATGCATCCTATGAGAATCAGGCATGGGTAAAATCAAAGGAGCACAACGCAGGTCTGGGGGTTTCCTGGATCGTCTCTGAAGGAGGAGTGAGAAAATGGCCCCTGTTCTCTTCCCTTCAGAGCCTCTGCTCTGCACAAAGCATCAGCTGTGGTGGGGGACAAACAACGGGACAGAGCCCAAAAGCGATTGCCTGTGGTCACTCTCAAAGAGAAGAGCTCTTGACGGACAGCACCCTCGAGGGGCTGAGGCGACACTGCCGACATGCTGTCACAGGACAGGGGAGCACAGCACTGTCCCGGACACACACACCATGGTCTAGAAATGGTCGTGGGCAGACTGTCGCATGGAAATAGCCATTTGGTGACGGTATGAACGAGGATGCTCTTTGCAGTACTGGCGGCCCTGGAGCCAAATCACCAGCATCTACGGGAGGTGGGGGAGTACAGGCAGGCACGGGACAGGGAGCAGAGGCCAGAGAGGGTGAGGGTAGGGAGGGGGCGCGGGGCCAAAGCAATTGTTAGGTGAAGAAGACAGGAGGTCGGATGCAAGCAAAGACAGACCCTTTCTCTTCCCTCTTCTTTGGTGTACTCTGTCAAAAGACCCAACAGGAAACCAAATCTTAACGGTGTTCTCTCTAGGGGTATGAGAGTTGGGGAAGAGGAGCCCACTTTAAATTGTGCTTAGTTTATAGACTTCTATAATAAGCATTAAATGTGACTTTAACATTAAAAGACAGGTAACATCAAAATAAAGTTGTTGTTTTTTTGTTTTTTTTTTTTTTTAAAAAGCCAGTCAATGGGAGTAGAAGCCTCACCAGTGGTGGTGTCCATGCCCTGCTCCTTCTGGTGGGCAGAGACCGGCAGGGTATGGTTTTTGGTGACCGCTGGCTTCCCATCATGCTCCACCTGGCATGTGAGCACCACGTTCTCTCTGTGGGCAGAGGTGTTCACCGAGAGCCAGCTTGTCCAGTTATAGGTCCCATCCTTGTTCTCCGTCAAAGCCGTGAGCTTAGGGTCCTCTGTCCGGGTGATGTTCCCATTCTCCAGCCAGGTCAGCCGGAGTTTGTGAGGGTAGAACTTCTGCACCTGGCAGGAGACGTTCACCGGGTTGCCTGCCACCGTGGGCTGGTGGGTGACATCCAGGGTGGGTGAAACTGAAACAGTACAGGCAGAGGCTCTCATCTTAAGCTGCAGAGGGTGGGGCTGCCGAGCTGAGCCTCTCCCACCACAGCAAACAGAGGACCGCTAGGCATGCATCCAGTCAAACACTGCGGCTCCGAACGTGAATGGAATCACTAAGCGGAGCACCCAGAACACAGTCGGTCTGGGGACGGGTAGCTGCTGTTAGGGTGATAATGAATGAAGTCAAGGCATGCAGCTTCTGGCATGGAGTGGGAAAGCAGTAACCAGAGGAAAATTAATGAAACTAGCAGGTTAAGGGTGTGTGTGGCTCACACTGGGTGCCCAGCAACTGTAGTTGCTGTTGGTAACATAAATGCAACTACCAGCATGGTGCTAGTCATAGGGTAATGGTTGCTGTGCACTTGGGCTAGAAGTCAAGGACATCTACCTTGGATGGTGTCAGACAAGTTAGCAGTCCCACGAAGAGGGCCTCCTTTCAAGGTGACGTGGGCTACTTCGCAGATGACCTGAGAACGAACATCCCCGGACTTCAGTACCACCTGGGCTGTGCTGGAGATGTTGTAGGAGACACTCTCTCCCTTAGGGTTCATGGTGGTCTGGAAGCTGGGGAGCTCGTTCCCATCTTTGAACCACTTCAGGGTGATATTCCGGGGAGAGAAGCCATGAGACTTGCAGGTGAAGTTCACTGTCTGCTCGGGTGTGACCCTGCTTCCTGGGCCGGATACCACCGGTAGAGAAGGTTTGGCTAGAGGAGCATTTACAGACAAGAGATAGGACTGTGAAGGCCAAGCAAAGGGAGTGATGGCGTAAGCAACCTACCTAGATATCATCATCATGACTGGGGCACTAGGGGTTGGACCCAGAGCTGTATGCACACTCAGTACATGTTCTAATACTAAACTGTGTCTGTGTTTCCAGTCTGCTGACACTATTCATTAATCTTCGTCCTGATAAAGCTGGGATGTCCATGTCCTTAGCCTTCTGTCTGAGGAGGAGGCAAAAGTTCCATAAAATGAGTGAGTCAGACAGTAAGGCAAGGCCAGGAACTCCAGGCCTGAGAGCTAAGTCTTCTCTGCATTGAGCTTTTCCATGATCTGGGCACACATGAGATTGCTGACCTATCTCATTCTTTATTCCTAACCACATTCCTGGAAACTCTGCCAACCCAGAGGAAGTATTTGCAGAAGTAAACACAGGAAACACACAGTACTGTAGGACAGCCATAAAGGTGGAACCCAATGGCTCCTCCGAGGTGTGTGGACCTCCCAGAGCCACACCTGTGAAATGGGGCGCGGCGGGGGGGATGTTTCTCCTTTCTGGATGCAGTGAGGATGAAGTGAGGCCCTGGGAGCTTCCTGCTTTTGGATGACAGACACACAGAGATGCTTCTCAAACTTGAAGACACACAGATCTGTCCTTGACCCAGATTTTTGTTTTGCTTTTTGTTTTTCGAGACAGGGTTTCTCTGTAGCTTTGGAGCCTGTCCTGGAACTGGTTGGCCTTGAACTCACAGAGATCCACCTGGCTCTGCCTCCTGAGTGCTGGGATTAAAGGTGTGCACCACCACAGACCAGCTGATACAGGTTTTTATTTTAAAAAAATTAAATTAAATTTTGTAAGTGTGTCTATACATGAGTGGGTTCCTGAAGAGGCCATAAGAGGGTACTGGATCCCCTGGAGCTGGAGTCACAGGTGGTTCTGAGGCACCTGACGTGGGTGCTAGGAACTGAACTAGGGTCCTTGGCAAGAACAGTACAAGCTCTTTAACCACTGAGTCTCCCCAGCCCTAGACTTCATTCTTAAGTTCTCCCTGTAAGAACTTAGGGATTCACTGAGTGGGGTTTCTTCTCTCTCTCTACATCCTAGTAGGTCTCACCCATGCCAAGTCCCATATTTGAAAGGGAGAGGCTAGGGATGTTTTTGTTTATTTTTCTTTAATCTGGGGGGTTTTGTTTAGGGTTGGAAACAAAGATCACTTATGTGTTGAGAAAGTCAAAGGTGGGTCTTGATTTCTAATTAGTTATTAAAGAGACAGACAGCAAGCAGCCCCACCAGGCAAGCAGAAGCACTTCTGGTCCTGAAAGGACATGGGATGATTAGGAAAGAGGCGGTGTCCCTTGGGTATTAATCCAAATTGCCCATTATCACCCAGCACCATTTCCAGATAGCAAATGCCACTTTTCCACTTGTGAACACCTAACTTGCTCCCTAATAACCACCTAATATGTTGAGGGCACAGCAAGGAGGGTGTCACTTGAAGAAGTCACATCATCAAGACACCAGCAGCTTTAAGATCCTAAAGTGGTAAGGGCTGCAGGCAGAGCCATCCTCCCGAACCCAGGGGCTCCCTGTGCTTAAATCTAAGCAGCCGCAAATGTAATACTGTTGAAAACGCTGCATCTGAACTGAATAGTGACAGACGTTTTCTTGTCACTCTTCCCCAAACAACGCATAGAACAACTATTTACATAGCATTTGCATCATATCGGGTATTATAAGAAATCCAGAGATGACTTAAAATAGTCGGCAGGATGTGTGTAGGTTACACGCAAATCTCCTCCATCTTGGATGAGGGCCTTGAACATTTTTGGATTTGGGTATCCCATGGGTGCCGAGAAACAACTGAAGTTGCCATCGAATTGAGCTCTTGGAAGCCGACACTGGTTGCTCCCTCTGCGCTCTGCAGCCCACAGAGGGGTATCTAGGATGAACTCTTTCTGTAGGACCAGTCTGAGGATAGTGTGACTAGCCAAAGGCACATAGTGGGTGAGAATCATCTCTTCCATTCAGATGATTAGTTTAGTATTAAAAAAAAAAAAAAAAACCCTCTGAGCATCTGCGTTTCCTCTGCACAAAGCGGACAAAAACATCACCCTGGGAAGATGAATAAACATGACTTCTGGCATACAGTAGGTGCTTAATAAATAACAGCTACGATTACTATCTTTAGCTCTGAGACTACACAATTCTTCTTTGGCAGCCAGAAGACACAATAAAGCCAGCCACCATATTGTGTCTCTTTCCTTTTTTGTAGTAATCCCCCTCAGGACCTGAGGTAGGCCAGCAGCTTCAAAAGCCTGGGGTCACAGGTGTTTCATTCAGATAAGTCATTTAGAAAGCTTGGAGCACAGAGAAAGACTGTGATATTTGGGGGTCATCGAGGCAGGGAGGGGCCGTGCTGAAGACAGAGGATTTATTTGGCTCTGTTCAGACACAGATGTGTGTAAGTCAGAAGGTCCCTTTCCTAGGGGGTCTGAGCAGGGCTAGCAGGGTTGTGTGGGATACATCTCCAGCCCTCTGGGGTCAGCTCCTGGACATGATTCTGCTCATCACTGAGACCCAGAGAGCACAAGCTGTTCTGAAGCATAAAAGTTTTTTGAGCACCAGCTTCATGGGAGACCAACTTTGCCAGGGAAAAATAAAAGCCACAGCTTTTCTTCTGTAGTTTCAGGACATGTATCTCAGCCTGGGTATGGTAAGAAACTTCAGACACAAGCAGTAGAGATGGATCTGAAGGTAAGAGCTCTTGCTGAGCAAGTATGAGGATCTGAACTCTGATTCTTAGAATCCATGTTAAAAAAGGCTGGATAGGATGGCATGTGCCTATAACCCCAGTGCCGTGGGAATGGTGTGGACACAGAAGGATCACTGGGGTCTGTTGGCCACAAGCCTAGCTCCAGGATCAGTGAGAAACCCTGTGTCAGTGGAGTAAGGCAGAAAGTAATATAATAGGACACTAAACATTCTCCTCAGTCCTCTGCTCATGCACATGTAGATGTAACAACACACACACACACACACACACACACACACACACACACACTTTAGATCAAGCCAATTACAAAGAATTTCTAGGGTAGATACAAGGTGTGTGTTTTTTTTTCAGTTTTAAGATGAGTCATACAAGCAGCAATATGGAAAGCCACCAACTCATCCCAACCCCACCAACATTTGAGGCCTGGGAAGGGAAAGTGGCCCATCCAAGGTCACATGGACACAGCTCAACATACTTCCCACTGATGGGATATTTCCTACAAGCCAGGCACTGTTCTAAGTGTTTGATATGATGTCACCGCTTCTGACCACATACTCTGTGAGAGTGCCATGGACAGGTGAGGTCACTAAGGTGCTATGTGGAGGGGTCTGTTCAGGACCCAGGCAACAGAGTGGCTTATCTGGATATGGTTCCAGACAGTTAGACTCTGACCCTGTCCTCCTGGTCACTGCACTTCTGACACTCAGTAATGACCCTGACACCCCATCTAGGGCTTTGTTAACATCTTGATGCCCATAGAACCCAGAATGGTGGCCATTACTGTTATCATTTACAGAAAGAGAAACTGAGGACTTGACAGAAGCCAAGCCTTGCTCCAAATTACAAGCTCTTGGGCAATTCCTCATGGCTTCCTAAGGGCCAGTGTCCTAACACCCTGGAAAGGTGGACACTCACAGCTCTGGTTTAAGGAGAAAATGCTATGATGGAGCCGTGGCATGAGGCAGGAAGCCACTTGCTAGTCATAGTTGCCTAGACAAGAGACACACTACCTGGGAACGTCAGTGTCTGTCATCCTTGCAAAGTCAGGAGAAGCTACCTGCCCTGCTTCTGTGCAGGGGTGGATGGTGAGGAGAGTTGGCTGCTACCTGGAGGGGAAACTGGTAACATCCACACAAATTAAAATGATATACTACATGACATCATAGGCCTCTTGCAGTGGGTATCTCTGTCCCAGACACGTGGGATGTGCCATCCAGTGCAGCATCATTTTCAAAGTTCACATCTGGGAAGAACTGAACTATCTATCAACAGAATACTGCAACAAATTGTAGAATTTCTAGATGTTGGAGTAAAATGCATCCATTTACACAATGGCCCTTCATGTCCTGATACGGAACAAGGATCTGACTGACATTTGGGAGAGGTTTTCCTGTCACTAACGGGCCTCAGGTTCTGAATGGAAGGGGCATCCGAATCTTTGGGAAAGTGATGCGTGCCGAGGCTGGCTTTCCTAAAGGCTCGGTGTTTACTCAGCAGCCCCTGTGTATTTGGCTCACCTGTGGAGATGCTTAGGGCCTGGGCAGCAAGGAGCCTGGCCGGGATCTGCATTCTGGTCTACACTCTGGCACTCACCAGTGACCAAGAAAGAGAGAGGGCTGTGGGGTGGGTGGATGAGGATGCAGATGTCCTTTTACTTGCTGGCTCTGGAGCCTTGAGCAAAGAACTGGCCTTGGCTTCCCTGATCTGCTGAAGGCTGAGGTCAGATCATGACCATGCTCTCCCACTGACCTGCTGTGAGCCACACTCACAGGACACAGGATGCTATTCTATGATCTGTTGCTACACACCAGGGGTTGACGAAGGCACAGGCTCACTTACCAAGCACATTGAGCACTGTTCCCCCTCCTGATGGAATTTCCTTGTCAGAGTCTGTTCTATCAATCTTCACACAGTAGTAGGTGCCCGCGTCTGCTGGGGTGACGTTACTGATGCGGATGGAAAAGTCCAAGTTGTTTCTCTTAGTGGTATCTGCAACATTTGTAGTTCGAGGAAACTTTTCTCCTGTGAAACTGTAGATTAGATGTCGGCTTTGCCCTGTTCCTCTGAACCACTGAATGGGTCCCACAGGGAGCAGGGAGGTCACAGTGCAGTTCAGAATGGCCGGGTCCCCAGCATCAACAGACACTGAATTCTCAGGCTGAATCACCTTCAGTTCCTTCTTCGGGGATTCTGGAAAGAAAGAGGCAGCTATGATTCACCTTAAGGGATCCTGCAAGTTTAAGTTTATCACTGATTGAGCACACACAATGGTATTGAGTTCAGCACACTGCATGTGTTATGTTCAATCCCCATGTGGACCTGTAACTCAAGACTGTAATAAGGAAAACTACGACTCAGAGTGCTAAGTCACATAGATTAGTGTAGTAGAGTGTCCAAGCCTTTGTGGAAGTGTCATGTCTGAGCTGGGCTCTGGAATTCAAATATGAACTTGTCAGGTAGACTGGGAGCCTGGACTCCCCACTGAGGGAATGAACTCAGCAGAGATGCAGAAGCAGGAGACCCTGATATGTGTGGTGCTTTTCAAAGAGGTGGATTCTGTACTACAAAGCAAGCCCTGGGCAGAGCAGTTGGTCTCAACAGTCTGGTGGTCGGAGAACTGAGAACTCGGGCCCTAGGAGGGGCTCAGTAGCACACGGCTGCATCACTAGGAACCATCAGTTCATCATAAGAGAAGGCCCAGGTGCTCACTCACTGCCAAGTGCTGCAGGGATGGGAGTGTGGCTTCAGCCTTGGCTTTTTATGGTCCCTAGCATTCATTTCTTCATCTGTAAGATGTTTACCATGAGCCCATCTTGATGTACTTCTGAGGGGAACAAGCAGGCTGAGACCGGTGAGCATGGTAAAGGCAGCATCTGGGGGCTGAGGGGGCGGCTCAGTGGATAAAACGCTTGACATCCAAGCATAGTGGCCCAACCACCTTCCTGAATGGTGGTTTGCTGAAAATGTGGACGTGGAACGTGAGCATTTGGACACACAGACATTAGAGATGCAGTGATCCAGACAGGAAGACAGGATGAGGACAGAAGAGGGAGGATGACAGCAGCAGGAGCCGCAAGACAGGATCAGTGAGTCAGGTGATCTTGGTCCCCAGTGGACTCTCCAGTGGCTTCTAATGTGATCCTGTCTATAGCTAATCTTTGGGCAGCCCCTCTTACGCTGACCCAGTAAAAGAGACGCTGTGTGTTTGCCCACCAGCCCATGGCCTGATATTGCGGCACTGGCAAGGGTAGAGAGTCTAAGACAAGAGAGCTCCATGGAGCGGCTCTGCTCTCACTGCAGGCTCCCAGAGCCCTGGGATAGGCCTGTCAGCAGCTGCTCACTGTCCTGCCTCGTCCTCTTCCCCAGCCAGGGCTCCCCTTGAGGCCCACTTTTCATGGCAGATATGAGCAGAGTCTGCAAGCACCAGCCTGGGCACAGCCTGAGTCTCACACTACAGGAGAGAAATGAGAACTCTAGAAAGCAGGGCTCAGTCAGCATCAGCCAGCCTAGAAGGGGTAGGGCTGGTGGCCAAGCAAGACGGGCACAAGGATGGAACTGGCTTGAAGAGACAGGAAACCTCCTAAGGGCGTCAGTGACATCACCAGCTACTGCCAATAGCAGGGAGCCATGAACATTCCAGTGGGTCATGGGAGACCGGTTGAACGGGAACCACCACATGCATGAAGCACATAAAGCACAGGCCTGGGCTAGAACAGGCTCTCTTTGCCAGCTGGGTATTCATGAATGGACTCCCATTCAATCAGACATAAGCAAGGAACTGGTATCTACCCTCTGCTTTGTCGTGAAGATTGTTCCAGAGCTATACATAAGCTCCTGCTGTACACTGGCCCGTTAAGTCCTAGTTCTAAACCCTATCATCACATTGCTGTATTATTTATATAATGTATATTGCTGTTGACTGTTATCTTCCCAACCATTAGGATGGCAGATCCACTAGGAAGTACTGTCTAGCCCCTGTCTGGTATACACTGTGTTCTCAATAGACACAGGCTCGAGAGGCAAGTGGATCTCTGTGATTTCCAGCCCAGCCAGGGAGACCCAGTCCCCAAAACACATATGTGCTGAAGGAACGCGCTGATGAACTGAGAAAGTAGGGGTTTTATTTGCTCTGTGACCCTGGCAAGACCCCGAGCGTCTTCCTTCATCTGTTGAGTGGCGCTAACACTGGCTACCCCAGAGCCGGAGCGGAGCTCCGTTATCATTATCCTCATCCTCAACAGTGCACGGAACGGTGAGTCAGCGGTTGATGAGGGAGCTGCGCTCAGGGCGAACTTGGGAATTGGGCGCTGACAAGCTGGAGCAGGGCTATTCTTGTGGTGCAGCCAGAGGCCTGTAATCACACCCCAGGCAGGTGACAATAAAATCTGGGGCTGGGGAGGGCTGGCTCCTCCCCTTAACCCCCCCCCTCCTTTTTTAGCTCCTCTGGAGATCTCAACCAACTGCAAGCAGATTTAGGCAGCTTAATTAATTAGCTAGTGTTTCTAAAGCGTTTGAAGAATTTTAAAAGTGTGATGTAAGTGCCAAACATTATTTTAATCTCTGTGTGTATTTTCCAACAGAGTTTTTTTGGATTTTTTTTTCTTTTATTTTTGCTTGCTTGCTTGCTTTTCTTTCTCTCTGCAGGTTCTGTTCTGGGAACTGAGCTTGTTAAAACGCACCCCAGTGGGCCAGGCCTGGGGTCATCATGCTGTCAGTGCCAATGAAACCATTTCCTGTTCTCTTTGGCCTCCTGGCAGAGAGCACAACCATTCTGGAGCCTAAACCAGACAGTATCCCTGTAGGTGTCACAACTGGTGCTGGTGGTGGGGAGCAGTTCAGCAGGGTGGACCGGCGGGGTGGACAGCTGCTCTTCACTGTCTGCTAGGCACTTCCTTGAGGACTCAATCACAGATACAGGTGGGTCTCCCCATCAAGACCTTGAAAATGTGGGGAAACAACCCAAAGGGCAAGTGACAGGGGTGAGGAAGAGGATGACAGCTTATCCCACAGGTGAATTATAGACTAGTCATAGCAAAGTGTGATGATATAACATTTTCCACGGCACAGTTTAAAATAGCATGGTGGCTATGCAAAAATAAACAAACAACAACAAAAAAACCCTCAAACTTTTGCAAAGCATTTAAAAGAAACAAAAAGTCTAAAAACCAAATAATAATATCAGGGCTAGAGAGATGGCTCAGAGGTTGAGTAGGTACTGATCTTCCAGAGGACCTGGATTTGGTTCCCAGCACCCATACAGAGGCTCACAGTCACTTGTAACTCCAGAGAGATCTGATGCCTCCTACTGGGATTTGCATTCACATAACCATACCCTCCCTCACACACACACAGTTTAAAATAAAATACATCTTTTGAAAAGCCTCATGTATTACTATCAAAGACCACTGCTGTCAACACTTTGATGAACTGTGGTTAAAATAAGTGAATAAAAACACCATAAACTCACACCTTCCAAAAACTAAGGACACCTGCAAAAACACTCTACGTTTGCTTGGGCATTCTTAGAGCAATGGGAACTTGAGGATACTATATCCAAGAAAGGAGACCACTGATCCCTCTATGAAGTCATCTCATGGCTAAATCCACAGCCCTGAAAGGCTGTACATAATCACAACAAAATATGCTGACCGTCAGGGTTATCTTGTGACATTTGGTTTGATCCCAGACCTTGAGCTCCAAGTGCAGGGGGAAGGTTATTAAAAGAGTTAGAGACTGCCAAAGAAAGATTCCTTCTGTGTAGCATGGGGTTTGCTTCTGTTTGTACGGCCTGTTTGCAGCCCTTGTGTGAAACAGTCTAAGGAAACCTGTATTTTCAGTGTACCTGGGGTTCTGTGAAGTGTAACTGTTTACAAACAAACCCGAGGAGCTCTCCAAAGTATAAAACTGTCTTTGGACTGTGGATCTAAAACTGATAAAGCCGCCTTTGCCTTTTTTAATCTCTACCTTGGATGTTTTTCAGATTTTCTAGGCTGGATGAACATTAAGGAACACATACAGCTGTGTGAGGTACAACTCTGTGATAGAGCGCTTGCCTACATGCATGAGGTCCAGCACTGGCCCCACAACTCCAAAGGAATGCATACAGTGTCTCGCTGCGTTTAAAGAAAACTATGCATGTAACATGAATGGTCCATGTGTGTCTGCTGTTTGAATGAACTTCTCTTCCACAGTTCGGTCCATTTTGCTTATTGCTGTGTCTCCAACTCCTGATAATTGTGCTGTGACAGAGCAGATGCTCCATACACATCTGCTGATGAACTAAGAAGCCACATGTCTACGAAAAGAGGCCTGGATCAGTAAAATCAGCAGCTCTGTGGGCTAGGGCTCCATGTGGGAGTGAGGTGGGAGTGGGGGTGGGTGGGGGGTAGGGGGTTAGACACGTCTCTCTCCTATCAGTTTACATAAGTACCACATTGAATATATTAGTCTTTCTTTTTGTAGCTAATGGTTAACACTTTGGGAAAAGATACAAATAATGAGGAGGACATGAGTGTGTTTCTAGGGAGGGGTAACTGCCCTGTGTGCTTGTTGCTGTGGAAGGCAATGATGAATCATGGGATCCCCATGAACTGAGGCCTACATGGCTGTCTCTAGCACACTAGTTATGAGGTCAGATTTTTGAAGAAGTCATGTAAGTGACTACATTCAGAAGGACTCCAATCCGTAGGATGAACAGCTCCCAATGTCTACTCTGATACCTTCTACCCTACTCCATTCCCAGTGACCACTGCCTCATCATCTGGAACCTTTTTTTTCCTTCTTCTTCTACTGGCTAAAATGTCAAACGCTTAACCAGTATGCTAAATGCTACCAATCTATGCAGTAAGGTGGAACTGAGAACTGATTAGTGGGCTTAGAAACACATACTTCACTTTAAAAATATTCACGTGTAGCTTTGAAGATGAGGAAAAATGAAAATGGATTTATAAGAAGTGAATAAAAAGAAACTTCTCTTTCTAATGAGAAAACCAAATCAACTTAGAAGGGAAGCTAAGGACCTGGGGTGCGAGTTCCCCCAAAGCCTCATCCCTGGAAGAGTCCATAGCAACAGCCCAGAGATCCAGGTCCCAAGAAGCCCAACACCCCTAACCCTCAGCACAGCAGCAGGACGCCCCTTCCGCACCATCAGCACCGCCATCTGGGGTTTATCACTTGCACGTCGCAGGGGCCCACCTTCACTGTTAACTTGACTGGATTTCAGATGAACTAGGAGAGTTGGGAGGTAGACCACCAGATGTGCTTGTGAGGTCATTTCCAGGCAGACCTCCAGATGTGTTTGTGAGGACATTTCCAGGCAGAATTCACTGAGGAGCAAGAGTAATCCTGGCTGTGGATGGACTGCTCCATAGACTAGGAACTCCAAAGGAATGAAGTGTGTGTGGGGGGGGGTGGGGGGTGGTGGTGTGTAGAACCAGTCCGGAGCCAGCATCCCTTTGCTTCTGTCTACCAAGAGCAGTTCCTCAGTCACACATACCCACTGCCATGGTGTTCTTCTGCCAAGTGCACAGGGCCAAGTGACCATGGACCTAATTCTCTGACACCATTGGCTAAAATAATCCTTTCTTCCTTTCATGTTATTCTCAGATATTCTACAATGCAAACTTAATCAACATACACTTCATTGGTGGTGCTATTGCCCATACTTCTGGTTGTGACTTGGTGGCTGGGTAGAAAAGCCCGTCGTGCTGGTACTTGTACAACGAGATATGAGGTGTGGATGTGGTGTGGGTGTGGTGGAGTGCTTTATAGCCTGCAAAGTCCTGAATTTAATGCCCAGACCACATAGACACACACAGACGATATGAGAACACAAGCATGCTAAGTGTACACAAAAGAGTATATATATACTGAAGGCAGAGGCATGTGTGTATATACGTAAGTGTGCAAAGCACAAACATCCACACATTTACTGGGGGAGGGGGTGGTATATAGGGTTCTGGGTAGAAACACAGTAGGGTGCCATATACAAAAATTGGATGTACGTATGCAGAGACATGTTGGAGTACACCACTGGAATGTGTTCAGAAGGGAGTGGGGTGAGTGTGTAAATAGAGTATGGTGGTGTGAACCATGGGAAGATTGTTTGAACTGTGGGTTGTCGGTGGGGGATTGTCTAAGGGTGAATGAGTGTGTACACAGGGAAGGCAACTGCGAAAGCATGTATGTATGGTGTGTACACAGAGGTGTGTGTGTGTGCGCGCGTGCAGATGAGCACATGTGTAGTTAAGAGTGTACGTGTACTGTATATGATCAGGGAGGCACATAGGGGTCCTGTTTATGAACACGCTGTGTACCCACGTACTCGGGTTTACCAGTGTGGCCAAATGGGAACATGCCCAGCTCTGACGAAGCTGTGAAATGAGATTCTGCGCAGAGCGTAGTCAGAGGAGGGAGGAGCAGGATGGGCACTGTCATCAGCACCATCAACTCCCAGCGGGCAAAGTCTGCACAGCGCTAAACCTAGGTTCCTGCCCTGGAGAGGCAGGACTAACCTCCTGAGAGTCCTGATGCTGGATTCTAGAGGGCGCTGCCCCAGGGTACAGTTGCATGGTCTCTGTGGTTCCCGAGTTGGGAGCTTAGGGCTCTGACAGCTGTGGCTGGTCAGTGGTTTTCCTCCCAATGATTCATCTGTTCCCGCCTACAAAGCTTCCCCCACTGGTAGGGAGGGCCTGTCCTAGACACCACAGGAAAATGAGGAAGTTGGGCCTTATCCTTCAATAGCTTACTCTGGGGGCACCCAGAACACAAGTAATGACTACACATCAGTTGGTAAGTGTTATGAAAGGAAGCCTGGTGGGGTCTTAGCAAGGGGCTTGATTCAGGAAGACTTCCTGAAGGTGGTGGCCCCTGAGCCAGGTCTTGAAGCCACCAGAGACTAGGTAAAGGTAAGTGTTCCAGGAGAAACCACATGAGTATAGACAGAGGTGAGGCAAGGCGTTGCAGTCCGGGACCTGAGCAGAGTCTTTGGGACCCCAGCAACAAACCTGGATGGGGCTGGCCTGCATCTACACCAACCTAGAATTTTGGAGGATGGTTTCCAATACATATTTGGGGGGCAGACCATCACTGAGTAGATATGTCCAGCTGGTACAGTAGGCGCTACCACCCACCCTAAAGCATCCGAGTCAGAGACAAGAGGCCTGGTCAACAGGAAGAGTTTCCAATTTATCTCCACAGCAGGCAACTCCGAGGACTAGGCATTGTGCCACATCCCTGGTGGCCTCTCTGTGAGGCGGCAAACTCCTAAGGTACCCAGACAGTGGCGAGCTCTGGCTTGGGGTTGGAGGCCTGCGTGTCTTGTCCTCAGAGGGGTGACTTGGCACAGCGTCTTCCCTCATCTGTAAGCGGGGATCCAGCCCTGCTCCTACTCAAAAACACATGTTCAGTGGTGGAGAGCTGAGCGGAGAACCACGTGGCTTCTCATCCCTCTCTCCCAGGCTGCACACTCCACCCATTAGCAAATCCGGCTGGCTCAAATCCCAAGCCGTGGATGGACTCTGTCTTCCTCTCCCCCGACTCCCACTGCACTCCACCCCAGTGGCCTCCCTTCTCCACCTCATCTCTCCACAAGCCATGCTCCCCCTTAGTCATGGCAGCCTCTAGGCTTGGATCAGGGGCACCTCCCCTTTGTTCTCTGCTGAGGCCCCCACTACACCGAGACCCAGGATCCTTACAGTGGCCCCCAGGACCCTATGTCCTTGCTCTTTTGCAATCATACCAGATTCTCTGATCACCCCAGGGCCATCCCATCTGTCCATTGCTCATTCCTTAGATGTCTACATACATGGCTTGTCCCCTCACGCAGGCCTATCTGGAACTTTCCCTGCCACCTGCATGAAATGGTACCCCCCACGCTTTGCTCTGGTTGATTTTCCTATGTATCACCTACTACTTAACACACTGCACATTAACTTTATGTTCTTAGTGTCCGATTCTCTGTCTCGGACTGACGTGTAAGTACTCCAAGAGCGGGCACTCAGTTTCCTTCCTCAGGCTTAGCGCAGTACCTGGCGTTGGCTAAAAGTTATGTTTTGGTCTGGATTCTCATCCTCCTCCCGATGAGGGTCCAGTTGGCATTCTAAGCACTGTGGACCTCTGGCTTCGCTGTAAAATGAGGCTGGTGTTGATATTAGGTTTATGCCACAGATGGAAGGGGCCGGCGCGCTTAAGGAGCTCAGCACGGCACCCAGGAGAGCAAATGCTCGGTGCGGGCAGCGACTCCCGTCTATCTGGGTGTTTAAAGGAGAAGGAGAGAACAGATGACTACGTCCTTCAGCTGGAGGGGCCACAGGGTCTCTCTGACCTAACATACACCGTGCAGACTGTGCACACAGGGCCAGCGGCCTGATGAGCAGCAGCTGGGTCAGACAGAACCCGAAGGTGACAGAGGAATGCTTGTGGCCTGGCAGTGTTTGCCCAAAGGCTGGGAGAAACAAAACAAAACAAAACACAAAAACTGCAAATGCATGTGTACTGTGACCACCCTTTGAACTGTAATGGACCTCTGGGGACCAGAAGTAGCTGAGAGAGGTTGAAGTCATTACTGTCACAGTCTCTGGAGTGGTGCCTCTGCAACCTAAGAGCCTTCTTCCCACCCGGAAGTGAGGGCGGAGGTTAGGAACCCATTGGCTGTCTCCCAACTTCCAGTCCTGACTTGCTCTGAAACAAGCACCATGCTGCCCCGCATGCCCTCCTAGGATGATGGACAGACTAGACAGCCCCATAAGATGACCGCTGCTGCTTCCAGGCCTTCCTCCATACGAGGACATGCAGCCCTCAAGCCTGGGAGCTGGCACCACCCTGTGCTCCTGCTTCTCTCAAGATGGGGCCTCCTGCTCAGGCTTCTACATTGTTGGGCTGCCACGGATATGTGTGCATTCTCCTGGCCAGGCTAAAGGCCTTCCTAAAAGCAACATGCACTTATTAAACATCATCCACCGTGGTTACCATGCACTGAGCCAGCAGAAGACGGTGTCCGGATGGGATTTCTCTCCAGCTAAGCTGATGTGATTCACTGATTCCTTTCATAGAGCTTTTCCAGCTCAGCTATTAGTTCCTTTAACCCTTCACAGCCTCCATGCAGGGCAGGACAGTGAGGATGGGTTAAAGATTGCAGATGGAGAAACCAGGGCACGGAGCAGGAAAAGAAGACGTGTGTCCCGGTGTCAGCCAGGAACTTGGGAAAGAGTGCACAGAGGGTGCCTGCCACATGGTCTCCCGTGCGTGCCAAAGAAGCAGCTGGCCAAGTGCCACAGCTGGAGAGACCTGCGGAACCTCACCTTCAGAGGGAAAACTCAATGAGGTGGGGGCTCTCCCTGCCCTTTGGAGCCCAAAAGCACATGAAGAGGCTAGGATATACAGGGCCATAAAGACACCTAAAGACCACCAATGCTGGACAGAGCAGGACAGGCCTCAAGTATGGAGTCTCTGCAGGGACCCATAAAACAGGGCCATTACCAGCCGACTATGGAGTACCAGGGAGACAGGGAGAAAAAAAAAAAAAAAAAAAAAAACATGGTCAAGGCCACAGGGTGGTTGTGGGGTCTCACTCACCCTTCCCGTCCACCTTCACCATCCCTCAACCACACTGCCTAACTGGGTGCCTTGGCAAAGTCTCAGGAATGGGGTCCTCCTGACAATGCCTGGCCGGAATGCAGAGTGCTCCCACACCACCATCGCGGCGGCACCTGTGAGGTCACTATCACTGTGGAGTCTGAAGCGGGAGGGCAGGCGTGTACCCCGGAATGTAAACACCAGTTCTGGGGCTGCCTCCGCATCAGGCACTGGCATGAGCCTCCTGTGATTTCAGCATGCTCGAAGAGATCTGTAGCGTAGTCACGGCCTGGGCCCTGGAGGAGGGACTTGGTGGCAGTTGGGGAAACGGTCTTCACCCATGCAACCTCACGGCCCCCAGCCCTTCTCTTCTAAGAGGGGGTTTTCATACCCATGTTATCCCTCTATTCCATGAATGTAGATTAGCCCGCACCCACTGGGGGCCAGGACCTGGGCTAAGGCTCAGCATCACCGTCTCTACCCTCACATAGCCTGGATCCTAGCTGGGGGAGAGGAATGGAAGAACAAAACAAGCAAAGCTGGAAATGATCTACAGACAACGACACTCCATCGATTCCCTTGGGTTTGTTTTGGCTTTCTCAATAGGATGTGAGCTCCATGAGAGCAGGGGATGCGCCTACCTTATTCACAGCTACATCTCCAGGTACCTGAACCACACAGCAGCTGTTCAACCCACTGCCACCGATCACATGCTCAAAAATACTGCACAAGTACAATTAAAATTACCCTAATAAAGGCATCACAGCAATAAGAGTAAACAGACCATGGTTTGGGCTCTAGCTGGCTGAGCGGCTTGGAAGAAGCCCCGCTTGGTTTTTGGGAGCCTCAGTCTCCTCATCTATAAAATGGGTAAAGTCTATACTTTGGGCTCTGTGTGAACATCAGACAACAGCGCAAAGGAAGACATGCAACCCGAGCATCCATGAGGAATGGCTGTGTCCAACATCCACTGTGCGAGACTCCCTGCGCCTGCTCCCATCACCCAGCAAGGCCAGGAGAAACAAGAGTGGCAGAAAGCTGTTCAGCATCGAGGCTGGGGGCCATTACATCATTCCTTCTCAATTCACGCATCATGTCTGAAGTTCCCCAAAATGGAAGAATATGGGAAGACAACATGTGTTCTGTGCCCAGGACAGGTACACTAAGCATTCTCTACCACCTTACGCTTCCGTTTCTGGAAGATATAGATGGTTGGCTTGGAGAATGGGGCTGCGTAGTCCCGACATGGCCATCAGCTATTCTAGCCATTTTCCCCAGCAGCTGATCACCCCAGCATCCAGTCTCCTCCGACCCCAGCACGGCATGTCCTCAGCTACTGAACTGATCTGCAGCTCCGGAGCCCCAAATGGATGTGCCAGGAAATCCTGCTGGCACCAAGGACCATGCTGTACATTTTCCACTTCTGCCTCTGCTGTTCCACATCTTCCTGGATCAAAAGCTTGGCAAGGCATTGGACAGGGAAGACCCATCCTGCCAGGGTTCCAGGAACCCCGTGCGAACAGAAAAACAGCACCAGCCGTCCTAAGAGACCCCTCTCCAGCACGTAGATGGAAGCACATGTTGGAAACATCGGTTGTCCTTATCTCCTGGAGGATGCACTGATCGATAAAACTATATGAGATGTCCCAAGGGAGCAGGGTGCCGGAAGCCCTGGTCATCAGCCACCCTACCTTGTCAAGCAAAGCAAGGAGATGTCTAAAACATGGTGGAGCACAGGCTTTGAAGCCTAGGCTGATTGAGCTGGGTGGCCATCCAATGCAGACACCTTGCTGAGCCATCATTTCCTCGATGGTCAAGTGGGTGAGATGATCAATCATCAATGGTGCATCCTCCAGGGTAGCTCTGAGAGCCACTAGGATCACACACAGTAGGATCACACACAGTAGCATGGAGGCCACGATTATGATGATTATTTTTAGCACTTTCTCACAGAATTCAGGATCCTGTCAGAACTCTGACTTTTACAGTGGAAATGCCCAGCCCCCTTTTAAAAGTGTCAGCCTGTATCGTAGGAGGCCTGGCATCTCCCTCCTGGGTCTGGCCTGACTCTGCATCTGGAGACCTGTGCTAAGCTCAGTCAGCCCTCTATCCCACTGCACAGGGAGCAGCTCCCAGCCCCCTCCAGCTTTCCAGGGCTGGCAAGCCACAATTCCAGACACTGAGTCCAGAGGGAGACACCTAGAGTCAGGTTGGGTCCAGAGCTCATTGGCACTAACAAGGCAATTAGATCACAGTGCTGGTTTCCTTACAACCTGTCCATCCCCCAGGAGAAAGCTTCAGGGGAAAAGAGATCACTGAGTCATACTGACATGTTCTTCCTCGTGGTCCTTGTCTTCTGAGTGCCCACTACGAGCAGGGGCCATGCTAGAGGGATTGCTTTACAAAAATCCATCCCAGCTTTACATTTGAGTGAGTCAAACAGGATAAAACACTGGCTGCATGATCGCTAACAGGGACCAGGACGAGCAAGTCAAAAAGCATAAAGCAGTGCTTGTATGATAGCTTACAGACACCAGGCATGCTTCAAGCACCATCTGAATCTGCATTAATTGACTTATTCCCTGAGAAAGAGCTGTTAATGACATCCCTCGTTTCTAGAGGAGAAAAAGGAGACATGGAGAAGTTCAGCAAATTGTTCAAGTAGGTGGCAGGACCAGGCCTGACTCCCGGGGGGGGGGGGTTTGGCACTGTTGTGTGTACATGGTGAGGCTAATAGTCAGGGAGCCTGCAGAAGCAGATCTGAGAGTTAAACTCGCAATGCACACAGTCACCAAACAAAGAAGAAGTAATAAGTAGCCTCAGAGAGGAACAGATGAAATCATGGGATGGGGTCAGAGGAGTTAGCTCCTTGGAGCAGGAGGCATGTAGAGCGACCTGGAAGGATGAGGATGCAGACAAGGGGAAGCAAGGAAGTACGGGAAAGGTCATTTCTGATGGAACAGCAGGAGCAAAAGTGGAGAGATAAGAGGCTAGCTGGGGGCATGGATTTGTCCAAGAGCCAAACTAGGTTGCATATTAACAGATACTGTACAAATCAAATGCCTCTTATTCACGTGGTGGGCCAACACTGAAACAGCTGGGTGGTCTCCCACATGGGATTCCCCTGGTCTTTTGGGTGTGTGTGAGTGGCCAGCCAGGCTTCAGTCTGCAGTGAAGAAGCCCTGTTACCTCACAGCATATGAACATGTATGCCTGTTGGAAAACAAGTAGGAACTGAGGTCTGGTGGGGAACACCCAGGCCCCGATGTTATTTTTCTTTTCTTTCTTTCTTTTTTTTTTTCTAGGAAATTTGGTTCAAGGGATTGCCACTTGAGAGCTGGGGAGTGACATGATGACATGATCAGAGCTGTCTCCAGAGCCAGGCGTCTGAGCACGTTAAGGAGGGTCCTCTTCCATCAGCCCATGATGACAAATAAGAAGGAACCTGTCACACGCAGGCCCTGCAAGTAGCGAGGGGGTGCGTGTGGGATCCACTCAGCACTTTTAGACTCCCTTCCTTTCGCCCACTGTTCTCCATCTGTTGCAAAGGGCAAGACGCAGGGAGGAACATTCCAGTGCCGGGGAATCCAGAGCTCACCAGTCCAGATGGGGCCTCTTGTTCAAGCCACATCGCTCCCCGTGTATATCATCTGGGAAGCCAAGAGGCTGCTGGTTCCATACTCAGTGGGCTTCAGGGAGACTCGACCTTTGCTCACAGGAGCATTCCCACAGTTCTCCAGCTAAGCCTCAGGTGGCTCTTCTCTACCCCAACAGTGTGGACTGCATACTCCTAAGTCATTTATTCCTCCCACCAGAAGCTGTATCCAGAATTCTGGCTCCTTTACCACTTACTCCAGGGACAAGTTTTGGACTCAGTTTTCCTCATCTGTACATCCCTTGGGAAGAAGAGCCAAATGGCACACCGCGGGTAAATGGGATTGTGCAGACAAAGCACCAGGCCTGGAATGCAGTTAGCTACTTAATAAACATGGGTTCTCTGCCCCCTCATCACCACACAGTCCAAATCAGGACTTCTCACAGACTGAGTGACTGCAAGCAAGAAAAATCAGCCCATGTGTCCCCATGGGATGGGGGCAGGGATAATTAATTAATGGCCACAAAGGCCCCAGAGAACACAGAGCCTTCAATGAATCTTACCTATGCACATCAAACATGGAAGCTAGCCCCTACTCCGCCCCCTTTTTTTCCTATGAAAGAGGAAGTAAGAACAGCTGTAGGGCTTAGGAAAGCCCAGAGGAGCCGCCAGCATGCTACCGTCTACCCAAGGGTCACAAGTTCACTGGAGGGGCCCACTGCCCCTCAAAGCTGGAACCTCAACTTCCCTCAGCCACCTTCTACTAGAGCAAAGGAGTCCACTCCCAGTGCTCAGGCCGAGCGAGGGCCAGGTGAGCCTCCTGTAGTTGACTGTGAGGCCTGTCCCCATGTCGTTCGGAACAGCAGGGCTGGCCCTTACCCGGGCTGCAAGAACCCACGGTGGTGACTTCACCGGAGTCTTTTTAGAATTTTCCTTTGGCATCATTTATGTCAAGTGCAATCTTTAGAAACTTCCTCTCCTGCCTCCCGGAGGCAATAATTCACATGACCAGCTCCCTTCACCCAAGCAGTGATCTTGTGAAGCCAGCCATCACATGACACCTCCCAGGATGACAGTTCTGCCAGAGACAGCAGTCATTCCACCCAAAGCTGTCTTCTCTAAGCTGACATTTGGGTTTCCTGCTCAAACAAATCCATTTTCCTAGAAAACTGGACAACCGCCTTTTACCTGCCTGTCCTTATATCTTACCCCTGGTTTCCTGTAAATCCCACGCCCCAAACAAGGGAGGCTGAGTCCACCCAGGGCTCAAGTCCCCTCCCATAGGAAAGATGTGAATTTGATGCTGAGCCCCAGTGGACTAAACGTGCAGGTTGCCGGGAGGCTGCAGCTCCATGGCCATACATCATCCCTTCCTCACCAAGAATCACATTTTCACCTCCCAAGACGTGTGCTATGAAGTTAACCTATGTCCCTCCACGGCTCCCACCTTTTCAGGTTATTGATGCCGAAGGGATGAGAACGGAAGGTCCATCTTTGCCATTTTATAGATAGTTTTTATAGGTGAGGGTGGGGAAGTGGGGGATAGATATGCTCTTAAGAAAGGTGCTGTTATTCTCCTAGTCAGTGCCCAGGAAGGGTAGCCTGCTGGGTTGAACACTTGTTAACCACTACCCATTTGCCAGTGAATGAACCATAGGGGTCTGGTCAGAAAGGGGTCTAGAGTTAAGCATTTAGAGATTAGTCTGGGCCCAGCTTTCTGTACTTCTGAGAGATACCTGTGGGTTCCCAAGCCCTGGAGGATGGCAGGGCATGGCTGGAACTTTGGCAAGGAGGCAGGAGGAAGCAGATCAGACCCTAGAGCCACTCACAGGAGAGAGGCGAAATTCATCAATTAGTCCTGAAAAGACCCAACAGTAACTGAAAACTATGAACGGGGAGGGGCACTTGGTGGTTCCTGGGTATTAGGGGAAATTGCAGGGCAGCAGAGAGCTCCTGGCTACCCCACCTCTTCCAGCTGGCTTGTTCTCTCTTCCCTGGGGCTGGCTCGCTCTCCTCTCTTTCTACACTGCTATCATATGCCAGGCTCTAGGCAAGTGTTGGTGAGGAGGGAGTGCTGAGAACATCTTTACCTCCCTGCAACAGCCAGGTGGTACCGAGATCCCTATGCCCATAACACCGATCCAAGAAGACACTAAATAAGGCCCCCTTCCCTTTCTCCCCAGCTAGGTCTCCTGGCCTTCCTACCCTTTCAGGAGAGACCCAGGATTTTTGCAAAACCCCTTTAAGATGCAGGACTCCTGAATGGTGACCTCACTCCTTGGCCAACCGGCCTTTAGAGCCCTCCTGCGGGAGACAGCCAGGTGTTTGATGTAGACCAACAAAGAAGACAAGCTCAGAGCCACAGGTACATGCGGGAACTGCAGGGAGCTTCTAGAAGCCTGCCTAAGGAAGGCAGGAGGGTAGCGGAAGGAGATCATCCAGGGAGAGGCTGTGCCACCACAGGTAAATCCACTGTGTCTCCCAAGGGTCTGTTGATTACCCAGGCCTCTCTTCCTCTCTCCCACACCTCCATACACGAACAGTGCTTGCTCTGGTACTAGGGGGAGAGCTCACTCTTCCCTCATCCCAACAGCCCAGCAGCGCGGGAGGACCTCTGCCCCCCACCCTCTCTCCAATCAAGTCTAGCAAGGGAGCTACTGGGGAATCCAGGCGCCCTACTGCCGAAAGCTATGGCCAGCCTGCCTCCTCATTCGGGCTGGGCAAGGGGTACGGTAAACCAACTCAATCCTATACCTTGCTGCTCAGCGCAGGGCTGCACAGTCACAGTCCACAGGGCAGATCCGTATAAGAAGAGTTCTATCCTGGCTTCTAGCCTGGGCTATGTGACCTTGGGCAAGTGGCTGACCCTCTCTGGGCCTCAATTCTGTAACCCCGGTTACAGGCATCTGTCGACATGAGCTGAGCGGCAGTGTGCGGGGCCTGAGCCCGCAGCTTGGGGAGGGTGGCAGTGGGAGCTGAGGGTGCTTACCTGCTCCGAAACAGAACGCGGAGAGCAGTAGGCAGAGCAGCAGCGGCCCTAGGCGGCCAGGGGCCGGGCCGGCGGGCTCCATGGGCCGCGGCTGCAGAGCAAGGAGGGAGAGCGGCGGTGAGCGCGCTCGGCAGGCGGGCGGGCGGGCGGGCGGGCGGCGCGGGCGAACGACTAAGGCCCCTCCCCCTCCGCTGCCCCCCAGCGCCACCGCCCGGCGGGGTGATCTGACCCCCTCCTACAAAGAGACGCCGAGCGGGGAGACTCCGGGAGCGTGACGCCGGGCCAGGCCGGCGGGAAAGGGGAGCGGACCCGAGGGAGCCAGGCGCAGAGCCAGAGGCACGGGGGCGGGGGAGCGGAGAGCGAGGGAGAGGGAGCGAGGGGGAGAGGAAGAGGGAGAGGGAGCGGGGACCGAGCGCGGAGAGCGAGCGCGAGCGGGGACAGCTCGCCGAGCGAGTGCGGGCTGCGCGGAGCCGTCGCGAGGCCAGCGCGAGGGCGGCCCGGCCGAGCGCCCCCACCCTGCGCCCGCACCTTCCCGCCCGCGCCCCAGTGCGCCCCGCGAGCTGCGCCGCCCGCCTCGGCTCTGCGCGAGCCCGCTCTGCCCGTGCGGGTCCCCGCCAGCCGCTCGGACCTGCGCCGCCGCGCGCAGGGCGGCCAGGCGGTGGAAGCACCGCTCCGGCTGCCCAGAGGCTGGCCGCGCAGCACTTTGCGCAAACTTGTTTTTCTGAGGTCGGCGCCGCGGGCTGGCTACTCCGTCCTCTTAAGGTGGACTGGGGAAGTGGCGGCCGATCGCCCCTGGCCTCGGCCTCTCACCCTGGCCAGTCCTCGCCTCCAGGGGGCAAGAGGCTGCCCGTGGCGCGCTGGCCCAGGGTAGAGAACGGAGGAGGCGGGGAGGCTGGCTTTCTGCCCCTCCCCAAGAGGCCTTGTACATGTGTCCCAAAGCAGAAGGTCGGCCTCCGGGTGGGTGTGGGTCCTAGGGGCCCAAATCTTTCCAAGCTGGCCCGAGGTAGAGCAAAAGCAGGAAGTGAATGCAGGGGGAAGGGGGAGAGAGGAAGGAGAGAGTGATGGTACAAAAATAGCGTGTGTGTAGGAAGGACTTCAGTGCCTCTTGGTAAAGACGCGCTGGGGGAGAGGAGCAGCAAGAAAGCTGTGTCAGAGAAAGGAGCAGGGTAGGGCTGGGCCTTAGGGAGGAGACTGACCAGAGGCCTTCTCATCAGGGAGAGTAGACTGAGGTTGGAGAGGGCACAGGCAGAACTGTGCTCTCGGAGAGGCCTGGGCTGCAAAATAGTGACCCTGATGAGGGAGACAGAAAGGAGAGCTAATCCCAAAGGACCGAGCCTCTGGAAGCAAAATGCACCCTGGCTCCGGGTTCCTTGAGGGAACACTAGAAGCAGTCAGATCAAGTGCCTGGCCATCTGCAGAAGGCTGCGCACCAAGGTGGGGAAGAGGAATCAAGACCCTCTACTAACTGGAGAGTTTCTGAGCTGAAGTAAGTTCAGGGATAGCCAGTTTTGCCTCCCGTGATGGCAGTTGAGGGACGTAATGAAGTAAAGCAGGCCCTGCTGACTGGGCCTCTTAATAAAGAGGATGTGGAGGCTCAGAGAGGGAGGATGGTTGCCTAAGGCCAGGTCTCTGGTGGAAAGCTCCTGATGCAATGGCACCCCCCTGTCCTCTGCACCTCTGGCCAAAAGCCTGGTTCTGGTTGTTTCTTCCAGAGAGGCAGGCGGGGTGCAGCTGTTGGGCACGGGGACCAGCTTCCAAGGTTTAGAGCCTTTCTCCCCGTCTTGGAAGCTGCAGACTTGGAGACAGACCTTGCTTCTGTGTTTTGGCTTCCTTTAAAGCAGCCAGGCCAGGAGGAGCAGCGACCCAGAACTGCCATCCGGAGGGTTGCACTGGTTGATATTTGCACTGTGTTTTAAGAAGAGCTTACCATGTACCAAGGGCAAGGACAGTGTTTGAGAAGCGTTTGGCGCCAGTCCTTGAGGGACCGACCACAGGGCAGCCCTAGCAGGAATATTAGTTGTGCTTCTTTGGGCCTAGGGGATTATAACAAGAACCCACCCACAGTCTAGTAGAATACGCAGGCACACACAAGCCGAAAGAATGAACGGAGAGCCGGGAGGTGGTGGCAGCGCACGCCTTTAATCCCAGCACTTGGGAGGCAGAGACAGGCGGATCTTTGTAAGCTCAAGGCCAGCCTGGTCTACAGAGCGAGTTCCAGGCCAGCCAGGGCTGCACAGAGAGACCCTGTCTTGAAAACAAAAACAACACAACAAAGAATGAACAGAGAAGGTCTGGTAAGGAGTATATGTGTACACATGCACATGCATGTTAGCTCATTTAGCTGAGGACGGCAGTCTGTAACCATGTCTGGAGGGTAGTCCAGAAGACCAAGAGAACTGGGAACTACTGCAGGCAGGACTCAAGTAGGGACTACCATGTTTGATTTACATGCTCAAGAGGCCACTATACTTGGACCAGAGAGGGCTGGAGGGAGAAGAGTCTGGAGTCAGGGAACTAGGCAAGAAAGGTGGCCTGCTTCTAGCATACACGGTAGGCTGCAGGGAGGAGAGTCTCCAGCTCTGGATTATGTCTGGCAGGACCATGGAGGTGTCCAGTGAAGCCTTGTGAAAATTCTCCTCCAAAATCTGCCTCGGGTAGGCGGGGGAAGGGCCTACTGCTGCAGTCAGAGGTGTTTGCAGCCTCCTGCCCTGTGCCCCTCATAGTTCTGGGGCAGGCACACACTGCTAGACACAGAGCTGCCTGGGATTAGCAACCGGGGGATTAGGAAGAATAAGCATTGTACCACCTGCTATTTATATATAGCATCTTGGCAAAGGCGCTCAGCAGAGCTCCCAAACTGCCCCCTTCACTCTCACATCCAAGTGTGGGGGAGTTGACATCGGTCCACCTAGAAGTCACTTGTGCTCACCCATCAGTTACTGTGAGTCCACTGAGATTCGTGGGCAAATGTGTAAACTAAATGGGCAAGGTACAGCCTGCCTGGGTCACACAGAGGATGACAGATAATTGATATGAGTCAGCCATCATAGCCGTCAGTCTGGGTGCTTTAGTTGAGATATTATTCGTGTGTGCACTTACCAGTATGCATTAAGTGTCTACTACATGCTTAACAGTGCACTGGGCAGTGGAGATGTGGCGGCGGCTGCTAGGAACAAACCAGGCACAAATCTGTGCTCACGGAGCTGATGGATTGCCCTGTAATGCTTCACATGTCAGGTGGGCATCAGTACTCCAGGGAGGAATAAATAGAGAAGGGCCATGGGGACCCATGAAGAGGGGCAATGCAGTTCCAGAAAGCGGGATGGGGAGGTGTGTGTGTCCTCTCACCGATGGACATTTCTTCCCTCTCTCCTGTCCATGCCTCACTCAGCAGCCAAGGAATCCTTTATATGAGTCTGCACAATAAAGATTTAATTTCATTCCTTCGTGTGTGTGTGTGTGTGTGTGTGTGTGTGTGTGTGTGTGTGTGTGTGTTGTGGTACAGGGGAAGGGGTTGGGGAAGTGCCAGAGAGGAGACTTGAATGAGCAGGAGGAGGGGAAGAATTGGGGGACTTCAAAGATAAGACGAAAGTGATTTGGCTTGAGCAACCAGGGCTTTTTTTTTTTTTTTTTTTTTTTTTTTTTTTTTTTTTCCCTCAGTCTATGAAAAAGGAATAACAAAGACACTTTTAATATGAGTGGCTACTAGTGGCCTGGATGTGAATGCCATCTCTGGGGGTTTGGGCCTCTGTAAGAGTGATAAAAAGCATCCCAGTGTGTGTCAGGCCCTAAGATCCATGTTCTCTCCTTGAGGCCCCAACCATCCCCTTTGGGTTTCCAGATAAAAGGAACAAAGCCAGCCAGGCATTGACTTGACCAGGGCCATTCTGCCAGGCATGCTGCGGCCTGCAGAGACTCCGTGCTGCTGAGACAGCCTTGCCCACGCTTGCTCTTGATTCCCATAGCCCTGGGCTGGCATCAGCAGGCCAGGCCTGGCTGCCTTTGTGTGGGACCTGTCAGGAGGCTGGAGCTGCCAACGACCTATTTTTGCAGGGCAAGAGGAGCCATTTAGAGTTAGAGGCCTCAACTCTGAAGCCAGAACAATTAAAAATAAGTATCACAGACCCCTGGGCAGCTTGGAGCATGGGCCAGCTGTACTGGAGGGAAGCTGCTGAGCCGGCCAGAAGCAGGGGGTGAGGTGATTGACTGGCCCCCACGCTTTCTGACCCTCAGGGGGACCACTCGGCACCTCACAGCAGCCCCTTTCTGGGGGTGGCTGCTGGCATTGCCATTTTGTAGCTGTAGAAACGGAGGTTCAGAGAGGTGCCATGACTTAGCTAGGGCACACAGCTGTTAGGTGCCCAAGGAGTCAAGATTTGAATTCAGCTCTCAAGATGACAACAACAATAATACTTCTATTTGTTTAGCATCTACTATGCTTTGCAGTCTTGTTTTTCTGACATAGTCATGCCACACCTGTAACTACTTCATTTTACAGCAGAGAAAGGCAAAAGCTGAAACCACCCTTCTGCTAGGCCTCTCTTAGCATGGTCTTGCCAGAGATCACTGTTGGTCATGCCCCCCTCACCCCATATGTCCTATCCTCATCCCCATTTTCTTTTACCTTTGTAGCATGTGCTGTTGTGGACCAGTATTGTGAGCCTTACTGCGTTTCATCCACCTCCCTACAGGTTGGCTCAACCCAGAGGCTCAGTGATTTGTCTCTGGGGACAGAGCCAATGACTCACAGTTCGGCATGCTGAGATTAGCCATGGAGCAAGTTACAGGCATGATCTCCTCACTTGTGTGGATTAGGGCAACCATAGGGCCCTACCCAAAATGTTTCTTGTAAGGGTTATAAATGAGTTCGTGTTATAATTGTTTCCCCTAGAACTGCAGTCTCAGGACTTTCAAAACTAAACAAGAAGTTGTAAATCAGTACGTATTAAATTCTGCCCCAGCACACCGAGTGAGGAATCACAAGAGCCCACATTTGAAGGCAGGTATCTCTCTTTACTAGCCTATACTGCAACCACCCCACTTGATTGACAACCACCTCTTCAGCCACAGCCCCCCACATCTGTGGTTTTTCTAGTGTGGGTGAACTTCAGATCCCCTAGAAAGATTGTTAAACATAGGTTCCAAAACCCTACCCCAAATTCAGTAGGTGTCAGGTAAAGTCTGAGAATCTGCATTTTTAGCAAGGGCCCCAGGAAGCTGCTGCTGCTGGCCTGGGAACCACACTGTGAGCTAAGATAGGAAAGGCTTCCCTGTTGATGGTCAGTTTGTTCTGGTCCTGGGGATTTTGACTTCTTCAGGGGAAGGCGGAGGTCAGCGCCCGCACCTTCTCAGATATGGCAACAGTGCTCCCAGGTGGTGGGGGGTGCTGTGACAGATCATTTGCCTGCCCCCCAGGGAGCCATGTGCTAATTAGTGCTTTCCCAGGAAAATAAGAGACTGAACTACTCAGCAGGCAAGTAAGCAGGCAGCAAGCAGGCTAGCCAGCCAGCTTGCCTACCCTTCCGCCTAAGCTCATCAGGGGTGGGACACACTGTCAGGCTCCGAGAGAGTCTGAGAACACTGTTCTCAGACTCCGGGGATCTGGTTCTACCCAGAGCCAGCCCAGCTGTGCTGAGCCGAGCCTTCCCCACAGCATGCTGAGGAGGCAGAATGCTGATTACATCTATGAATATCAAAAGACCTGGGTTCCAGGGCTGAGTGCCTGGTAAAGACTGCTAATCACAGCCCACCGGTGGAAGTCCACAGAAGCCCCAGCCCTGAGAGAGTCCAGGGTATCCGACTCCTCACTGTGACTCTCTTACCTGGGCCCCTGGATACGATCTTATCCCCACTCCACAGGTGAGAAAACTGAGACAGAATGTAAGGCGCTTGCCCAAGGCACAGACGTTGAAGGCTCCAGAGGCAGGCTTTAAAGTGAGCAGTTCAGCTGTCCCTCCTCTTCACATACCGGCTTTGGCTTTGCCCAGAGCTTGGGATGCTCCCCGGGATCCTCTCTGGGTCTCCTCACCACTGAGAAGATAGCTTAATGGTATACACGACCTTCTGCGGTCCCAGCACGGAGCCTGCTGATAGGTCAGGGCACACAGGTTCTGGTGAATGAAACAACAAATGTCACACAGCATTGACTCTGTTGACGACTCTCGCATAGCTCAGGGGCCTGAAAGACCTGGTTCGCATAGCTCAGGGGCCTGAAAGACCTGGTTCGTTCCAGGGTCTGCCCACCCTAGCTGTGGGACCCTGGGTGGCTGTCAGCCACATTGAAATCAGGATTATTAGGTGTGGGGAGGGAGAGAGGGAGAGAGGCAGGGAGGTGGGGGAGGAAAGAAGTAGATCACTAAAATCCATAAAGTGTGACGTGAAGCGCCTACTTCAGGCCTCTTTTCCATTTTGATTCTGCTCATGGGCTATCTCAGGCATAGTCACTTGGGGTCCCTTTACACATCTCTTTTTCTACCTCCCTACACACAGCCCATTAGCCAATCTGCTTGGCCCTCTCTTCATAATAAACCAAAACCCCCACTCCCTGCATCAGACCCTGCCCTGGTACCCCCCCTTCCTCATACCCTCTCCGGCTCCTTTCTCCTTGGACTCTCCACCTTGCTCTTCATTGCTATAAACCTCCCGCAAGCCTTCCTCGTCAGTTTTGAAATGAAATCAGAAATTCTTAGGTAGCTCAAAAGGCCTCACAGGGTATGTCACGCTTCGGCATATTCACTCCATCCCAACCATACTCATCTTCCTAGTGTCCCTTGACTAAGTGAGTCTCGGGTGAGCCCCTGCCTCGGGGCCTTTGCACTTACTGTTGGCTATGACAGCAACCCTCTCCCCAGTTAGCGGCCTTGTTTGTTCTGGCTCTTCCTGCGCTACTCAAGTGCAGCCTGTGGAGTCTCCTCCGGAAAGCCCGCCTCAGCCACGCTGTCTAAAATGGGGCTCCTGCTTTTCACCACCTCGTTCCTCTTTCTTTTTTCTTTTTCTCTCGAGTGTGCTCATGTTTCCTGGTGGCTTATAAGTGTTCCATATTATGGGCTGGGGTAACTCTCCACTCACACTGGGGCTCCGAATAGACTCTTCCTTATTCCCCAAAACCTGAGCTGAGCCTGTACACAGTGAGACCTCCCGAAGTCACTGATGGCAACGGAAGCCGCTGAGCAGGAAGCTCTGCCTGTAAGGGCACTGGCAGCTTCTCAGAGGAGTCCTCTAGCCTGAGGGCCTGGTTTGGCCTGGCTTGTCTCAAGGAACAGGTGTTTTTGTCCACCTCCCGCTGCCTTCCCAGACAGGGAGTCCAAGCCTCCCTCTGACATCATTCCTGTTTTATGGCTAGAGTATCGGCCCCTTCTACAGGACCCGCTTGAGTCTGAGGGAAAGCCTGAGCAACATAGGCCACTTCCTCTGTCAGTTTCTGATGAGCTTCTGACAACAGCTTTTGAGGAACAAGAGCCACACCAGGCCTGTACAATGCCATTGCCCCTGGGGCAGAAAGTCTCGGCAGAATATCAACGGAAGCCTTCACCACACTGGGTCAAGGCTGAGCTCTTCTGTGCCCACTTGCCACTGCTCACTGAGCTAGCAGGCTGTGCCAGGAGACAGGCTGCCCGGACCCCCCACCGGGTTGGCATTAAAACCAGAACATGGTCTTTGGGTAGCATCCCCATCTCTACCTCTAGTTTCTGCTAGACTCCCCACTCTCAACCTCCAGCCCCAACTGTCCTTCACACCTGAGATTCCACAACTAACCCCCGCCCACTGCTGTGCTCATCACAAAGAAAGCAGGGACCATCCTTAGCAGGACAAAGGGGAAGGCTGAGCTGCTCTGATAGAGAGCTCCGGACCTGTTCAGAGCAATCCATCCCCCCCCCAAAAAGATAGGGTTTCTTTGTGGAAACTTGACTGTCATAGAACTAGCTCTGTAGCCCAGACTGGCCTCGAACTCACAGAGATCCGCCTGTCTCTGCCTCCCAGTGCTGGGATTAAAGGTGTGCGCCACCACCACCTGACATGGGGGCAATCCATTTGTATAGCTCTGAGAAGTCCTAGGCCTGCCTGTGTTCCTGCTGCTCCTGAGTTCCCAGGGTCTTTCTGAAACTGCCCCACCCACCCCCACCACTGTGTCACCTCCCTGGAGTCTCCCAAGGGTCCAGTGTCAGACAGGACACATGGGGGCTGTAAAATAATGTCTCGTGAATAAATGGAAATGGGACTTACAGATGAAGAGTGGCTCTTTGGCCATCTGTCATCTAGAGGACTTGTAGACAATATGGTGCAATCGGTGTGTGTGTGTGTGTGTGTGTGTGTGATTCTGAGTATGGAGCTATGTCTCTGGGCTTATTTATGTGTGTTTGCCCATGGGTGTGGACACATATGTCTATTTGCAAATATCCAAATGTGCCGGGCTTGTCCTTGTGTCTTTGCATGTCCCTGTGGGTCGTGTGTCTGTATGTAGTTGTTTGCAGATGTGTGAGGACTGCACACACATGCATATGTGCTGTCTGTGACATCTGTGTGCCGAATGCATGCCTTTCTGTGTCTGCGTATCTGCGTGTCTAGGACATTCTTTGATGTGTCTTGCTATGTGTGCTTCTGCCTTCTGCCCCTCCCGGACTCTCCTGGGGGAGCTGGAGTATTCCCTGTAGCATCTTCGGACTTAGAGTTACCTGGCTGGCAGGAAGAAAGGTTCCACACCCCTCCCCTCCAGCTAGAGGTGCTAATCACTGGGTTATATACAGATGGCAAATGTGTGGCTGCCAGGCCTCGAGGAGGGATGGTGGAGGGGGTGTGCAGATGAGCAAACGCATATACACAGAGCTAGAGGGGGGAGGAGGGAGAAGGAGGGAGTAGGGAGAGGGGGAACAGAAGGAGGGAGAGAGGGAGGGAGAGAGAGAGCAGGCAGAGGGATGGAAGGGAGGGAGAAGGAAGGAGAAAGAGAGGGAAGGAGGGAGAGAGAGAGGGAGGGAGGGAAGGAGGGAGGGAGGGGGAGAGAGACTATGAATTTAGAAGTAGAATAGGCCTACTTGCCTTTAGATGCTACGGGTACAGGGTCTTTTCCTGAAGTATGGCTTTTACCAAGAGGAGGGGATAGCTATGATGTTTTCCTTTCCCTAATTACCATGGAGTTTTAGCATCACAGGATTACAGAATGCCAAGGCATTTTAGGTCTGTGGAACCGTGGCGTCTTGGTCTAGTGCGATTCTAGATTTCCAGAACCGCATTCAAGGACAGAACTCTTCCGGGGTTGGTGGTGTCCTCAGCTGCATTCTTCTACCCCTTCTTGATTCAGCCTTTCTTTGAATACGAGCATGGTCAGGGAGTGACTTTGGAAGCTCATCAGGCTCAGCCCCTGGCTCACACGGGGCTACAGAGAAAGTCCAGCCGGCTGGCACATTCTTGGAGCTGGCAAGCTGGAGTCTTTCCTCACTGAATACAGCTTCTCACCTGAACGGTCTGCCGACTCATATTCACAGACTGTGCTTCCAGCCAACACGAGGGCGCCTGTGTTCCCAGAATACGTTTGCAGTAGCTTAGCCGCTGCAGGTGTATAGACAATAAAGGAGTAGACATCCATCCATAATGGAGGCTGAGTAACCCAACCTGAGGGCAGATGGCCAGCTAAGCAGGCAGACACATTCACCAGAATATACAACGGGGGAGGCGTTCTTTCTCTCTCTCATTAAAAAGACAGTCTCGTGTAGCTTAGGCTAACTTCAAACTCATCATATAGCCAAGAATGACCTCAGATTTTCAATTCTCCTGCCTCCACCTCCCAGGAGCTGGGATTATAGGTGTGCATCGCTACACCCGATTTTATGTGTTGCTGAAGATAGATCCCAGAGCCTTTTGCATGCTAGGCAAATACCTACCAACTGAGCCACATTCCAAGATCTTCCTTCCTTACTGTTTCTCCTGATGGCAGCTTAAAGGAGCAGGCTGTGTCCTTTCCCAGGGATCCTGGGAACCGTCCCTGAAGCCAGTCACTGCCCTAGACTTTAAATCCCCAGGACTCACCCAAGTTCTTTAGCTTGGTGGCCCGTTGGGCTCTGGCTGCATAGCCTCCACCACTATGTCCAGCCCTTCTTTTGCATGGATCCTTTGTTGCCTTTTCATGCTGCCAACTCTTGTTCATTAGTGGGGTGAAAGCTCCCAGTTAATTCTAAGTGCCATCAGAGAAAGAGTTTAGCATACTTAATTTGTAATTTCCCAGAGTTTTCAACATGTGCTACACAGGAGGCATTGAATAAATGTTTGTTGAATGACTGATTGATTGTGTCCATTAAATTCTCTTCATTTCTCCTTTGCAGTCTCAGTCCCATAAGCCCTTGCAGGTGTTTTCCCAGGTCACACCGTCCCTAGGAACATCTGCAGGTGGGAGTCTTTGCAGGCATGAAAACCATGTAGCTGACACTGGATCAGATCAATCTTCCTACCTGCAGCATCCAGTTGGGGCTGCCTCACATACCTTTTGTCTGGTAGGGTCACCCAGAGTCTGGCACCCAGGAAATGCAGACAATTGCCAGCAGCTCAGCATGGTGACTTGTAGTCCCCTGTTGATCTCAGCTGTGAGTGCCAGGCTAAGTCATTGGCAGCATCTGCTTCAGCTAACTTGCAATTGCACGTTTCCAGGTTCTCGCCCCTTAATATTTAATAACCAGACAGCTGGCCTTCGCCGGAAGCCATTTAAGAACCTGATTACGTTTTATCTGAACTTGGCTTTAAGTAAGGCTTGGACTGCTTTGAGATTAAGCACAAAGATGGTATCTGAAGTCTGGGGCCAGCAAGACCTAGACCATTAGGTGCTAGCAGAGGACTGCCGACGCTTGATGCTCCTGGGTGACCTTACAGGCAAGAGGGAGGTGGAGCAGCTCCAGACGGCCCCGCCTCTCCTCTTGTGCCACAGGTCCATTTGGGAAAGAGGAAGAGTGCTAATAGGACCTTCCCTGACTCATATCCTAGCTGGATAAGGGGGCAAAGGGGATTCCGCCTGGGCCATTTCCCAACAGGAAAGGTGGTTCTATCCTGTGTGGCTTGGCCACCAGTAGCCAGAACTAGTTTGTGTGGATCCATCAATGCCATGGAGTTGGGTTTAGGTTGCCACACCAGTTTACTCTGGCATAGGGCTGTAGATTATTCCACAGAAGGACACGAGGCTACGGTAATGCTCCTTGATGGCCAAGCCCCCTCTCACACATCCACAAGGCCTCGAGATGCTGGAGTCAGCTCTGAAGACTAAACGCTGCAGAATTGTTAGGTCAAGATGGAGAGGGTCCAGATGACCTGTGCAGTGTTGGGAAGGTTCAGGAAGTAGGAACATCAGTCTTTGCTATTGTCCCCCAGGGGTCCACCGGGTCAGGAAACAGACTTCAGAGTCTGTTTCTCAGCGGATGTGGAGAGAGGTGCTGTCGGAATTCACCCCTGGGAACGCAGCTTCCCTGATTCCAGGGAGAACTTCACAGGGTCAGGAGGCTCAGTTTCTGGTTCTTGCTCTCTCCTAACAAGCCCATTAGTCTTGGGAGAGTCCCTGCCCCATACGCAGCTTCCGCACATGTCAGGCAGCCTCATGGCCCAGCCCCCTACAGCAAACTCCTCTATTCGCTTCTGTTCTCCACTCATAGGTCAACTGGCCCGACAGATTTCAGAGCCCGGATCTTGGCAGAGTCTAGAAATGCCACTCTTGGTGAGCTGCAGGGCTGGTGTTCTTTACAGGGTAGTGCCTGTAAATATCACCGTGCTCAGGAATGGGTGATACTTACCAAGCACTTTCTACACGTAAGGTGCATGCTAGGTAAACAGTTGACCAATCCTGACCATCCTAGCCCCTCCTTTCTCTTTTTCTGGCATCATTCCCAGACGTGGGTGGTGCCTTTAGGAAGCTGCCCTGCATCGTTCTTTTCTCCCCGCCCCTGAACCACCACCTTAATCAACCCCCACCTGAGCTTCTTCTCAGCTCCTCTGCCTCTATCCTGACCCCTCCAATCCGCCCTTCTCCAGCAGCCAGGAGGGCTTAGAACAAGAAATCATGTCATGTTATTGACCTGCTTTGAACCACTGAAAATGAAGCCCAGAGTCCACAGCCAACGCTGCTTCAAAGGGCTTCCCTCTACTCCATCCTCAACTGTGTGGTCTAATCTTCCATTCCCAATTTGCTTCAGCCACACTGGCCTTCTCCTCCCCAAATGAGCCTGTGGAGGCCTTCCTGTGACTACTGTGGGTCCCTCAGGCCTCTGTTTTAATATCACAGTCCATCATTATTTTATAAAACACCGCTTCCTGGCACCCAGCTTCTTGCCTAGTTCCAAATTGTAAAGCTCCTGTCACCTTCTGATACTTTTCTTATATTCATTCATTCATTCATTCATTCATTCATTCATTCATTCACTCATGTGCCAACTCCCTGTAAACTTCATTTAGAGTGGAACTTTAGGTCACAATGTTTGCTGTTGGATCCTCAGGACCTCGAAAGTGCCTGGCACAGTGCAGGGAGCGTATGGAGTTTGTTAAAGGACTGTGAATGTGGCCTAGGGATAGATGATATGGTAGCATTATCCCAATTTACAGAAAGTCTGGCAAAGCGAAGTGCAATTTACCACCTCAAGAAGAATGAAGGCAGCTCCAGCCCTTGTCTCCGTGGCTCAGTGCCCAACTGTGATTCATCTCTTCATATCACCCCCACTAAAGCCGAGGTAACATCACGGAAGAGGGAGCAGAAGGATTATGAAAACTGGAGGATGGCAAGGAATTCAGCGAAATGCCGTCTTCTGGATCTAACATCGCCATTGCGATCCTGAACACACAGCCGCTCCGATTACCACCACAAGACCCGCACACAACAAAAGCCGACAGGAGAGTAGGAGAGGAGCCAGTCAGGAGGAGAAAGGGGCTGAGCGGGGCAATGAGGGTGAATACCATCATGACATATAGGTACATAATTGTAAAAATTAGATATATGTAAACTAAAATTCTAATAATTAATTAATTTTAAAAAGCTCCATCAGGGGACACACTGGCACTGGCACACAGGATCCCCAGGATGTACACCTTGGGTCCCTGTCCTAGGGCTGGACCTGGAAATCTAAGATGGGGTCCCACATCAGTGACATTCCTCTGTCCCATGGCAGCTCCTCTTATCATCATCAGCTCCTGTGGAGGATGTGGGTTTCTGAAAGCCTTGGACCACTCTCAGAGGCAGCCTTTGACACACAGTTAACGAAATAACAAGGCACTTTACCCATTTTCCGATAGTAGTATCTTTTGTCCCCAGGCTAGCTCTACAGCTCTGATATCGCAAACTAGTCCCAGGTTCTCCTGCTCCTCCTCCGGGTTCCAGCGAAGGTGGAGTCCCCTCCATCCTCTCACCTCCCACTTCCTCATATCCCCCATCAGTTCTGCAGGCTTATTGCTGCTGGCCAGTGAAGGGGGGCTCGGAGGTACTCTGCAGCACAAAGATGGGTAAGGAGTGATCCCAGATCTTACACAGGGATGTAGAGGGAACGCCCAGGGTCCACAGGGCTGAGGTTCACTGAGCGCAGCCATTGGCTTATTCAATTGCCACACGATTACATCCAATTTTGACATCCCAGTGTGCAGAGGTGGAAGGCCTCTACCTCTAGGCAGCCTTCAAGTGGGGATCCAGTTTGGGTCTGGGGCCATATGCATACTCCATTCCTAACTGGCATCCTGACTCTTTGTCCCTGTGTCCCACCGAGCCTCTACTTCTCCAGAATTCCCTATCAGCAGGTATACATGGCAACACAACATGGGAGCTCAGGAAGGCTTATATGTATGTGGGGGTAAGAGTGACTCTCTGGAAGTGACTATCCTGGGATCACACAGTGTCGAAATATACCTGAAATCATGTACCTTTAGGGCCCTGAACATGTACCTGGTAGGGTATGGTATCAAACAGGACACATCTCCCCTAACTGCATGATTCTTAGAGGCCAGCAGGGCTGACAGCCCCTCTACCATTTCCCTCTTAAAGATGCAAAGAGAAGATGGGTATAATGGTGATAGGCAATGCAGGCACCTGGTGGGGGCCAAAGCTGGTGCAGGGACCTGCCAGAAGGTCACTCTGTTGTCCCTAGCCTTGAAGGTCCTGCTTGACTTCCGTTCAGGCACCTCCCACTTCTAGCAGGATTTGCTCCTGGACACCCACCCCAGACCCAGACTCAGCAGGCCCACTCACTAGCTCCCTCTTCCTGCTCCTGCTTGTTTCCAAGATTTCCCCCAAACCTATCTGCCAGCTTCCTTCTGGGCAAGCCCTGCCCATCCTGCCTCAGCAGTGGCCCTCACTGTCACTGCGCAGCTGGGTCCTGCCAGCCTCTGGAGCCTTGATCTTTCTGCCTTCAGTCTCTGCTCCAGTGCAGCCAGGCTGGGCCCCAGATAGTTTTCCTAGTGACAAGACGGTGTCCTCCACACTTCAATGGCTCCTCTGTTGTCCTTAGGGTGCAAACCAGTCCTTCAGCCTCCATATTACCAAGAGCTGCCCAGAATCTGCGTGACTGTCACATGGCATTTCTGTGAACATAACTGTACATCTTTGTATAGCTACTCCCTTTGCAGAGAACCTCATTCTCACCACATCCGCATAGGTAACTCTTACCTATTTGTGAGACCAACTCTCAGGGGCCTTATTTAAAGAAGGACTTCATCAGACTCCTTCTTTCTTCCTCTTTCTCTCCTTCTTTCCCGCCCTCCCTCCTTTCTTTTACATTTATTTATTTCCTTTTATGTATATGTATGAGTGTTTTGCCTGCATATATGTATACGGACCATATACGGGTTTGGTGCCCACAAAGGTCAGAGGAGGGCCTTGGAGCCCCTAGAACTAGAGTTAAAAATGGTTGTGAGCTACAATGTGGATGCTGCGAACCAAATCCAGATCTCTGCAAGAGCAACAAGTGCTCTAAACCGTGGAGGCATCCGCCAAGCCCCAGCAGGTTCCTTTCTGTTGGCCTCCCCAGCCCACGCAGAGCCCCTGCTTTGGGGCATGTTCCCTTGAATGTCAATAATGCTTCTTCTTTTCTCACTAGACTGTGGGTTTCAGGACGAGGAGGTGGGGCAGTAAGCCGACCAGCTCTGGGGCCTCCACCTCGGTTCCTGACCTGGCTCTGTCATCTTCTAGCTGAGCGGCTTCCCACAGCTGTTCTCATCTGCTAAATGGAGAAAGAAACCGTGCTGTTGCTTGCGAGGAGTTGTGAGAACGCAATGAGTGTGAAAACTTCAGAGAAATCGTAGCACATAGCACATGCTGACTAGGCACGTTTTTATCGCTACCCCCAGATCCCACGTGGACAGCCCCCACTAAGGACCTGTTTACTTGGCAAATGACAAGTTACTTCTGCTGTGTCACAGCTGTCTCTAAGTGATTCTCAAACTCAGGAGTGTTTCCGAACCGGCTAGGGCCATGTTAAAAGAAAAAAAAAAAAAAGAGGTAGACTAGCTGTGATGATTGATGTAGATTGCCAACTGGACTGGATCTAGACTACCCTAGGAGGAGACACATCTCTGGGCACATCTGGGAGAGAGTGTCCCAGCTGGATTAATTGAGATGAGAAGAATCATTCCAACTGTGGGCAGCACGGTCTTATGGGTTAGCACTCTAGAATGAGTAAGAAGGAGAACATAGCCGACTGTCAACTTCATCTCTTTCTGAGTCTTAACTGTGGATACAATGTAACCAGTCACCCCAGGCTCCCGCCACCACGATTTCCCTGCCATGGAAGATTGTACACTTCACTTGCCAGACAAAATAATCACCCGCTTTTTAAAGTTGCTTTTGTCCGGGCAACAGAAAAGTAACTAATATACAAACCAAGTCCATTAGGATAGACCTGGGCTGAGCCTTTTAGAAAGCTTTTGTACCATATTCTGATACAAATGTTTCACCCCTGGGTGTAGAGCAATACCATGAGTGATAAACCAATCTTTGCCAGAGCAATCTGAGCCCTGGGAACCTATCCAGGGAGCCCCTACAGAAGATGGTTGGGGCGTGGCCTGAGAATGGAGAATTCTCAACCAGTCAGAGGGGCCCGGTGGTTCCCTTTCCTGGATTTATCTTCTCGGGGTTACTTTCAGCAAGGGCTTTATTTTGTGCTGATGGAGTCTAGCTCTTGTTCAGGGCCAGCATCTGCATACAAATGCCAAGAGCAGTGGCCTGCTCTGGCTCTCCATCCTTGCCAAGCCCTGGGCTGTGAGTTCTCAGTGGGGCGTGGATATCCTGGGACTCCTATGAGGCGGGGACCACCATGCCTGTCCAGCAGGAAGCAGCCTGCCTGGGGTCCCTTTGAGAGTGAGTGTCCCCATGAGAGAGTGGCTTCTGGAAGGACTTCAGGGAACTTGGGAGCCACTGGGACAATTGGAGGCTGTTTGGGGGGAATGAAGCTGGCAGGGACCTGGCACTCGGCTTTGAGCCCCTGCAAGGCTTTGCCAAGCCTAGGCCTGGTTTCCCATTGCCTGTCAGCTCCAGGGTGCTGGAGAAAAAGGCCTGTGGAATCCAGTGCCCTTCTCCAGAGTCCACTATATAGCGGGAAGGCTGCGTGCAGCTTGTTTGTTAGTTGTGAATACACTCTGCCTAGGCCTTGCTGTCTGGCTGACTGGGGAGCAGGTATGCTTAGAACCAGCCTGGCCACCAGATGGCTAGAGACGGGGGCTCCTCTTCTGAGCTGCCAAGGGTATGCATAGGCCATGGAAGCACAGAGGTCTGGCATGAGCTTCTATGGGCTTGCTAACTCCGGGTGGCCTTAGTCAAGTGCCTTGGCTGGAAAACAACCATGAAGGAAACAAAGCATCCCCCTCTGCTGCAAGAGGCTGGGAGTGGGAGCTGGTGGGAGCGCAAGGGAGAAAAACACGGGCTGAGCGGCATCCAGGGTGGCGGCATAGGACCAGTTTCGGCCAGGAGGCCAAGGAGGTCTCTAAGCAGAGCTATGCGGAGGAAAGGCTTCCAGGCCGAGGGAGCAGCATGTACAAAACAAGCTGAGCAAACAACGCGCGCACGCACACATACAAGTTAGGCAAATGGCTGAAGGCCGCACAGCTGGGAACTGGAGGTACCTCGCTGGGCACCCGTTCAGTGTGATGGTCAGGGTCACCAATTCTGTGGCTGTCATAAAGTGAAGGGTCCCGGGTAAGACCAGCCCACTGGCTGCTGGGTTATTTCTCCTGTTACCTGTAAGCATATTTAGCAAGTGGTCCCTCCACTTTCCTAGGCTTCAGTTTGCTTCTCTGTGAACTAGGACTAATTCTACCTGTCAGGTGGCTGGCTGGGAGAACAGCCTGCCTGAGACATGGTGAGTGATTAGAAAACATCACCCCCATAATTCAGGTCTCTACAGTGGTTCTCTGGGCCCCCAGGGCCTCCTCTGTCCCCAGGCACTGAGTCTGCAGGCCTGGGGCCTTTATGAAGGATGTTCTGTGCAGGGCCTAGAAGACCAACCTTAGGGCTACAGAACCTCACACAAACAGAGCTGGAAGCCCTGGTGTCCTCCTCTATTTCTCCTGGAGGTCTTGCTCTGCAGTTGCTCTGTGGCATCCACCATGCTTGTAATTACTTGTTTAACATCTGTCTGCTTCTCTTGGCTGCATGTTCTTATCTCAGCTGGCCTTGCTGGTTCCTGGGTCCCCAGCACTGAGCCATCTGCCTGGAGAGTGTTTGTTAAGAAAACAAACAGCCTGGCGGGTGGAAGGAGCGCATATGTGGATGCTCTTCAGAGCAGCTGGACCCAGGGTCTCCTGGAGGCTCCGTTCTGAGGCAGACTTGCTGGCCACACACCCAGTGTGATCTTGGGCTCAAGTTCCCTGTGAATTGAGGGGGATTAGTGGTGCCAGCGGATCTCAGGAGTGCTGGGGGAACCTGTGCAGCAGGATTTTGAGGGCAAGGGAACCATATCAACGAAGTCAAGGAGGTGGCAAGGTGCGCAGCAGGTCCGCAGACTCCCAACATTGGGTGGATGGGAGCTCGCAGTGCATGGTGGGATCTGTATGAGCTACGGCTGCATGTGTTGAGTTTAAGTGTGTGGCACATTACTGCGGACAGGGAGGTGCATGCTAGGAAGCCGAGGCAGAGAGAGGGTACAGTTCTCACTGATGTTTCTTGGGTGGGTTGTGGCAGTTCCTACCACTTTGAGTAACTAATGCCCTTGGCCTCTTCCTTTCCTAGCCTCACAGGGAACTAAGTGGGCCAGATGCTGGCTGATTTGTGGTTAAAAAAAAATTACAACTCTTACCCTTTGGGAAGGGGGTTCATAAATCCAGAGACGATACATGGTGAAGTGGGACAGGGCAAGAGATACTAGGGGCCTCCAAGGTCAGGCTACTGGGCTTGAACTTAGGCCTCCTGAAGTGGGCAGCCTCAGGACGCCCTCACATTGCCCTGACCATGGCGCTGCAGATGAAGAGATACTGAGAGAGAGAGCTCCCTGCAGACACTGAGCTTTTTTCCTTGTGGGCAGCCTAGCTCAGCACCTGTGTGCATTCTGCCTCTGAGTGTGTATGGTAGTGTGTGTGTTAAGGGTGGACCCAGTGCCTCCGAGAGGGGGAATTCAATCACAGCAATCGTTGCCGGTCCTCCGTGGCACAGGGTCGCGCAGCAAGCTGGCACTGGAATATTTTGAGCTTGCGGTAATGAAAGAAAGCTCACAGCAATTTGGCCCATCTTCAGTCTTGAAAGCCGCAGCGCGACAGTCAGTCATAGGCGGCTGGGATTATCCGCTGCTAATGGGGGCTTCTGCTCCCAGGCCGGGGAGGGGAAGGAGGGCTCAGAGAGGTTAAGTGACTTGCCCAGCATCACAGGACGGGTAATGGGAGGGCAAAGTCCGAGGCGCAGTTTGGCCTCTTCCCCTCCCCCAAGGCAACCCGGCTCCCCAGAATGGATCTTTGCTGAGTTTCCTGAGCGCTGGTTTCCATAGCAGCAGGCCATTCCTGCACAATAGATTCCTCCTCTTCCCTGGGCTTCCTGGCTGCGGAGGGGATGCAGGGGCGGGGATGCTCCATCGTAGGGGACTGCTGGGTGCAGGCTTCCAGGAGTGAGAAGGGCCACTAAGGTGGCTTGGGGACCACCAGCCCTTACAGAAACCCACCCCACCCCATACCTTGATCAAGGTTCCCATTTCCACTCCTGAGTTGGCTTTGCTTTAGATAATGAGTGGGGACCGAGAAGAGAAATACAGACTCAACAGAAGCAGAATGGGAAGCGCAGGCAAAAGCAGTTATACGGAAACTAAGGCAGAACAAAGGAGATGTTTGTCTGCGGGTAAATCATTACATTTCTGCAACCTTGGGAATGGAGGCTCTGTCCACTCCTCTTACAGATGGGGAAACTGAGAGAAATGGGTGCTTCCCAGAGTACAATCCAAGAGCCAGCCTCTCTCCCCAGGGAAGGCCTGGTTAAAAATGCAGATTCCCTGACACCCCCCCCCACTCCCCCCACCCTCCACCCCTCACTCCTCCCACCCCCACCCCCACCTACAAGTCCAACACTCTGGAGTAGAACCACAACTGCACTCAGGCAGCTCTCTGGGAGAATTTTCCAGAAGGCTAAGTGTGGAACTAGCACTGGTTAGAATGGCCATCCTAGGCTCAACTTGGGTTTATGCAGCAGGAAAATGTAGAGCTAGGGTTTAGGGCCCAGACAGGAGCAAGAAAGAGAAGAAATTGACAACGAGAGGATTCTTAAAGCAAGACATGTGCCCCGGAAGAGATGGCAACAAGCAAAAAAATGTAAGGCAGTAGGAGATGCAGAGACAGTGGGCAGAGGTGCCCTGGGCCAGGAGGAGGGGCACATGGGATGATTAGAGCAAGCTTTCAGTGAAGGTGGCTGCCTGTCACTCCAAACATGGCTCCTCCTTAATCCCCATGGCAGCTTCTCAAGGGAGGTTTGTCTGATGCTTCGATTTTCTGGATGAGGAAATTGAGGAGGGAACAGATTACCTTTGAACCCTCTGGCTGCTCGGGAGGGGTGTCGGCTTTAATCACCAGGCTGCCTTTCAGGGAAAAAGCTCAAGGGCTCAGACCCACCTTCAAATCTTGGTTCTAGCACTGACTAACTAAATGGGGGAGGGGTTCTTATCACCCTTTGCCCTCGGACTGACTGACTGGGTCAAGGGGGAGGAGGGGCAGCCAGTGGATTCCGCTAAACAGAATCATCCATGGGACAGAACCAGTCATTACCTCGTGTTCACATCTGCTGATGTAAGTCACCGGACTCCTAAGGGAGTTCTCCATCCGGAGACTCACGAAGTTCATTCCCAAGTCTCTTTGGCACAGAGGTGGCTACACCCACCATGAGCATTGTTGTGCCTGTTGGACATCTGCCAGGTATCCTACCCATGTGGTATGGGTGCTTGGGCCATAGCTATGGGGACTGCATCCTCTGGGTACACTCCCAAGGATGTACTTGCACGGGCTCGTTTTTTTTCCATGTCACACTGCATGGGGCAGAGGGACGGCAAAATCTGGGTGGTGTTGAGCTGCTCTACCCCTCTCGGTTTCTGTTCCCAAATGTGATGGCCTTGGGTTGGGATGGGGGTGGGTAGCTAGTTGACAAACAAGCCTTGTGATCACAGCGTTCTCTCTCACCGGTGACGGCTTCTTGGTTTTACTATTGCAACAACACAGACCAACTAGAAGTGCTCATGCCTGTTAACTCCGTGACTATATTGTGCTGCATTTTACAAAACCAGATGTTTGGGACTCAGCTTACCCTGGCTCTGTCCCTTTGATCGCATTTTACAGAGGTGAAGACTGGGGCACAGGAACTCTAAGGAGAGAGAGAGAGAGAGAGAGAGAGAGAGAGAGAGAGAGAGAGAGAGAGAGAGAGAACTGCACCCCGCCTCCACTTAGGTTCCCAGACCTATTTCCTAACTACCTCTTGGTTCTCAGAAGTGTGTGTGTGTGTGTGTGTGTGTGTGTGTGTGTGTGTGTGTGTGTGCAGAGCTAGAGCTCTAAGATGGTTTCGCAGAGGAGTAAGATCTAGACCGAGGCTTGAAGGACCGGGAGAAAGGCTGACAGGCTGGGAGCATGACTGTTAAGTGTAAGGTACCAATGTAGGTAGCTGGGTGGCACTGCTCAGGGCCGGAGCCGGAGCAGACATCTGGCCTGTTTGCAGAGGCACAGGGCTCTATGAGCTGAGAATCCGTTGCAATCTCCTCTTGTCATCTGGTTACACTCGAGAGGGGTCACACTCGAGAGGGGTCACACTTCCTCCTGCTCCCAGGATACATCTGTGCTCTCCACCTACAGAGGAAAAGCTGGGTCCTTGCAGTGGTCTGGGAAGCTCCGTCCTGGCTGAATGGAGCTGCTTCTCTTCCTTCCCCTGTGGCCTGTCTCCTCCTTGTTCATTCAGCTCCAGCAACACTTTTGTGGTATGTGTGTGGGGCACATTCCTGGCCCTTCTGCCTGCAAGGCACTCCTCCGAGATAGCCATGAGATACCGATCCCCTTACCTGCTGTATTCATAGAAAGGCCTTCCTTGACTTTCTTACTTGAAGTGCACCCCACTGCCACACTTATCACACTCCCCACTCCCCTTCCTTCATTGTTCTTTCACAGTACTTAATCACTGTTGACATGCTGTGCATGTTACTTGGGTATTTGTTTAGTGTTTGGCCATCTCCAGTCACCAGGATCCCATCAGCTCCAGCAGGAACAGGATTTCCGCAGTATCCCTAGCACTGTGCCTCCCTCCTAGTATGTTCACAGCATTCATACTCTACAAGTCACTTTCTCTGGTTTTGCCAGTTTGGGAAACTGAGGCTCAGAAAATGCACAGGTGCAGGGTGTGTGTGTGTGTGTGTTGTGTGTGTGTGTGTGTGTGTGACAGGTACCCAGTAAGTCGGCAGAGAGCCCCCTTCGGGGCTGTCCAGTAGAGAGCAGCCTCATTTGAGGTCATTCGCTCTCCCGAGGCACCAAAGACTTATCCCTCCAGGGCCTAATGGTCCGAACTAATGGCTACAGCTCTAGGTAGATGGAGAAGAAAGAAGTACAGTTGAGGCCCCAGGGAAGAGTGTTTTAGATGAGTTCATAAACTGAACTGTGATCTCTCCCACTTCCTTCTCCCCATTCCTACATCCTAGTGCTTTAGGATGTGATTGTATTTGGAGACAGGGTCTTTAAAGAGGCAATTAGGTTAAAAATGAGGTAATATGGGAGACTCTTAATCCATACCATGATGTCTTTATTTGAGGAGCAGATCAGGGCACAGGCATACACTGAGGGAAGACCTATGAGGCCAGAGGGAGCAGATGGCCTTCTGTAAGCCAAGGGAAGAGAACCCCACAGGAACCAATTCTGCTAACAGTTTGATCTTGGACTTCACCCTCCAGAACTGTTGAGAAGATAGATTTCTGTTGTTGCAGCCACCTGTAGTACTCTGTGGTGTATTAATTGTGTGTATTAATAATGCAGATGCATTAGCCCATCCAATTCTTACATGAACTACAAGGTAAATATTATACTGTTCTTATTTTACAGATGAGGAAGCAGGCTCGAAGTGGGGAAGTGACTTGTCTGGGATTGCACAGTTCAGGTTTGTGTGGAATGCAGAGCTGCAGCACCATGTGATCTAGTGGGAAGGTGGGGGATTTCCTAGAAGTGACCTAGACACTCTGACATCTGTAAACACTGTCAGGCCAGTGTCATAAGAGTCTTAAGGACTAAGGGATCCACATGGTTGGAGTGATCATCCTTACTGAAGAGAGAATGGTTTCCAACATTTGGGTCTTAAGGCCCTTTTATGCTCTTTTAAAAATGAATGAGAACAAAACAAATGAGAAAAAAATCCAGTTTTTGTTTTATATCAGTTTATCTTCCAAAGCTACCATGTTAGAAATGAAAACAGAGGCATTCCATTAGTTATCAAAACAATGGAGTTATCTTTATAACAACCCTCCAGTGTGGCATTGTTAATATCATCATCCCATTTTATAGGTGAGAAATTAAGATCGATGATGCTAAGTAGTCCTAGGGCTCCTAAAGCCGGGATTGGACTATAGGCAGCTTGGTTCCAGAGCTCAAGCAGTGAACTACTTTTTATGGTACTTGGACAATGTCTTAGTTGCTTTTCCCATTGCTGTGATAAAATACTCTGGCCAAAGAAAGACAAGGCGTATTTTGCCTCACAGTTTGTGGGTATAGTCCATCACGATGAAGAAATCAAGGTGTCAGGCCTTGAAGCAGCTGGTCACATTGCCTCTGCTGTCAGGATAAAGGATAACAATGGATGCTGGTGCTCAGCCAGCTCTCTCTTTTTTCTGCAGGCTAGGACCCCTGCCTAGGGAATGGTGCTTCCCTCTTTTGGGGGGGTCTTCTTATCTCAGGGTACCTGATCAAGATAATCCTTCACAAGCATACCCAGAGGCTAACCTAATCTAAACGATCCCCCCCCCCACAGGTTTGTATCCCCATCAGACCTAAAACTTGCCAAGTTGACAATAAGCACTCCCCATTACAGACATGTTACAGCCATCCCTTTCCTACTAGGGAGTGGCCATTGGAACATTCTTCTGCTGGCTTGGGCTAAGTCTGTAGCCTGTCTGGAACAAGGACAGGGCACAAAGAGTTAACCTTTCTCAAGATAAAACTTGAAATTGAGAGAAGATTTCTTTCCCTAGAGGCACACCAGGCATCCCACACCCAGGCAAGGGTGAGAAGTCTGCTCTTACAGCACAAGCCTTCCACGAGTTATTTATTGAAGTGTTGTGGCACCCTTGCCACATCCCAGAGCCTCTGGATGGAGGCTCCTCTGCAGAGTCTGTGATTACCCAGAAAGACCAGAAAGAAATGAGTTCTTTGAAGAGGCTGAGGTAGGATAAAACGTGGCTGAAATATGCCCTCCCATGAAAGCCTTGTCCAACCCACGTTTGCCTTTACTAGCTCGATTTCCCTCTGTGGATATTTGCTGAGGACTCCTGTGTGCCGTGTTCTCGATCAGAACAATGTTTAAGCCTCACAGCAACTTTGTGCAACTGGTCATTTGCAAATTCAATCTATCAGCACTTACTAACACCGACAGTGTGCCTAGCAGTTAACTGGGTACCTGGAGCACAGTGCAGAGGAAAAGACAGGTAAGGACCTGTCTTTGGAGAAACTCATGACCATATGGAGAATACAGGTGAGGAGAGAGGCAATCATGGGCAGCGCTGGATAAAGAGAAGCATAGGGCAAGGACTGGGCTAACACAGACTAGAAGCTCAATAAAATATTTGCAGTCATTAAACTGAGAACCTCCTCCCCATGGTGAACGCTCTAGGCTAGATCAGTACCCACAATTCTTCTAGATGCATTTAGCAGAGGAAAGTGATGCTAAGTCTTCAACAAGGAGGGGAGGGATGTGTTTAGGAAGCTGACATGGATTGCAGATGGCCACAAACCTCCACCCAGTAGGTGCCCATTGCAGTGTGGGAATCACCATCCTTACACTTCTGTTCATGAACCCAACTCATTGTTGAGAAAAAGCAGACTTTGAAGGGTTACTTTTTTTCTTGAAAGGTGGTTTTTCCGGAATGACTAGATAAAGGGACCCAACAGGGCTGTCATCTCTGCTTGCCTTTGTCCTGCTTACAAGTTTTTAGCATTTAGAAGAAAGGATGGTCACTAACAGGTAGCCCCAAACTTACCTGCTCCAAGATTATCAAGTCTGCTGGGAGAGAGGTTTTCTTTCTCCTACACAGTGAGTATGTGCCTACGTGGTTTGTCCAGTTTTTAGTTCCAGAGAAAGCATGTTGTTTCTACACTGAACTCATGACCACCCTTGTTTGTGGGTCTTAACAAAAGCCCCTATAGTGTTGAAAGTACACTTTGCCCCAAAGAGACTCAAACAAATAATACTACTGTGTAGCTGTTTTCTCTGAGATTAAAACCTTCCATTTTGGAAAGAAACTTCTTAAGGCAGCAGGTTCTCAGGGTACCTGTTGCTTACAGGTAGCTCATTTAAGTTTAGTATCAGAAGTCAACAACTCAAAACAGTTTCAGGAAGTCCCTGAAAATGATCAGATTCACAAGGGCCCTCCCCCAAGAGTATATAAACATTAAAGACTGTTGAGAGTCAACAAAAAAAGATTCTCAGACAAGCCCGAGAGATGCCTGAAGGAAGCAGAGGCAAGGCCAGCAGCCTGTAAGAAGGAGAAACCCACTAACCTGCCCAGAAGAAACAAAGACCAGCAGAGCTGCCTGGAAGAGGATCAGACCAACCTGAGCTACCTGGGAAGGACACTTTCCAACCTGTTGAGCTGCTACAGGCTGTGCCATACACTCTAGGCTTCTAGCTTTTGTGAATGGTCACCCATGTTGGGTGGGCTTTGGTGATGCAGCTGCCTTTGAATCATTTCTGCTCCTATAAATAATCCCTCACTTATATTCCTATAAGTAACCCCAATAAAACTCATTGTTTCACTAAGATGGACGTTGGTTGTATCTGTACTTGGAGTGAGTAGATGTGTGTGTGTGTGTGTGTGTGTGTGTGTGTGTGTGTGTGTGTGTGTGTGTGTTGCATCTCCCTAGGAAAAGTCTGTAAGGCAACAACTATCAGGCCCACAGTGGGGCACCTTATGAGAACTATCCAAGAGCAGCTGGCCTATCACACAGTCCTGGAAGTCAAGGGGGGGATGGATGACATGACAAACAGGTGGCTAACATATTTATTAAAGGCCAGTTAAAAACTCCTAAAAGAAGACAGAGGCGGACCGTGTGATTTTACAGTGTTAACGGTGTCTTTTTTCCCTTCTTCTCTGGCTTGTATTCAGAATCATCAGTCACAGGAGCCCAGAGAAGAAAAAATGCCAGCTTGTTACAGACAGAGCTGCTTGGAGAACACGGCTTGGGCAGACAGGCACCCAGAGCTGACCCCTGTGGTGCTGAAACCACAGCCTTATCTCTGCAGACATCGATGAGCCCAGGCTCTCCTGAGGCTTGGCAGGGCTGTCTTCAGGGGCTTGCCCCAGTTGAGGAGAGGATGAAATTTCTCTCCCACTCTTATCAGTCTGTCCAGGACATGGCACACTGATGGAGACATACCCTTCCTCAATAGTGCATCGAAGTTAGCCATCAGAGGTACAAGCCGGTTTCCCCTTGGGGTGGCGGTGTTCTTTCCTGGGGAAGCTAGTGGAATTTGGGATGGGTGGCAAGTCAGAGAAAGGAACATACTCATTTTCCTTCTTTTTCAAAAATGATGATGCAAAATACCACAATCCAGTGTGAACATAAAAATTACAGAGAAAATTACTGTAAAAACGCAAGCCACCTGCCATGCATGATCTTATCTTAACTAGTATTATATGTTGGTGTGCATCCCTTCGGCCTTATGAGTGTTTAAACAAATGAGGGCATACTTAATAAGTTTTTATCTGGCTTTCTCCAAATTTCTGTATGAAGCATTTGAGCATGCCCACAAGGCTGCATGCAACACAAAGAAAACAATCATGCCTGTTTGCTCATTGCTGATCCCCATGGCTAAGCACCTATGCCACGTTCTAAAAAAAATATAATAGTCACAGGTAATTGATTAGGCAATGTGTAGCTATCAAAGCATATCATCTAATCGCCTCCTTACCGTGAGTAAGTACAACAAAGTAAGTACAATAGTCACTTCTGTGAACCACGTCTCATAGAAGAGGAAACTGAGGCCTGGAGAAATGCCTTAGCACCTCTCCCCAGACACCACAGTGCAACGTCTTCACAGGGGCATTTCCCCACTCAACGTGTTTGCTTACAACATTTCAGTTTTCATCAGAGCCTGGGGGAACAGCTCTGTTTCTACCCTAGGCAGGACTTAGCAGACCGTCCTGGATTGCTCACCGCCCCAGGAGTCCTTCACCAGAATGGCTGTGGGTCTGCTGTCACTTGGGCCATGTGAACCATGTCAAGCCTTTATCCACTAGCTGTCCTGGGGCATCTGCTTGCATCACAGGTGTCAGGCTTTCACCAAGATCACTTCCTGCCCTGCAGAATTGTGCAAGACCATCCTCCAATCAACACTGCTGCCATCTTCAGGAGGGCTGGACCTGCTCACAAAAGATCATCATAGCTGGGCTTCTTGACTCTTATATTCCTTCCTAGAAGGAAGGGGAGGTGCTGAGGGTTATGGGATGGTCACCCAAGAATCCAGCCCCTCCTCCCAACCAGCTGTACACAATTCTGCCCCAATTGCATGTGGCTTTGAGGACTCAGGAAGGGCTGCAGCCCTTTTCAATCCATGGGTTGTGACCCCCACAGGGGTTGCATATCAGATATCCTGCACATCAGATTATGATTCATAACATAACATCACATAACTGTAGCAAAATTACAGTTTTGAAGTAGCAACAAGAATAATTTTATGGTTGGGGGTCACCACAACATGGGGAACTGTATTAAAGGGTCACGGCCTTAGGAAGGTAGAGAGCCACTGGGCTAGAGTATGTAGGTGGGGTAAGACTAAAGGGGGGACCTCAGTTTCATAGCCATGAGAGCGTCACCATCCCTGCTGGGTTCAGACCTTCCAATGTGGCCGCTTTAAGGTCCCCTGTGCCCCTGCCTGTAACCTCTCACCCCTGCTCTGTAAGTAGGGCTAACTCAGTGGGTTTGGTGGAACCACATCTTGGTTTGCATTGGGACCTAAGGAGGTAGGATAGACATCATCACATCCCCCCCAAGGAAAGAATTTGAGCAGCAAGAAGCCAATAGGCTGAGTGCTTTTGATGACTCCCCATCCCCATTTGGCCTTTCTTTCCTGTCACAGGGGCTGCGTCCAGATGCCCATCTGCTAGTCTTTGTTTTTTTGTTTTCCCCTATAAATGAAGTCTAGTTTTTTTTTTTTTTCCAAAGAAATTCCAGTAGCCACATTATCAGTGCTTTTACATTGGTTCCCTAAGTTCCAATTCTCACAGCATGACAGAGAAAGAGCCATGTAATCCCTACACAGTCTAATATGTCACATTATAATAAAGAAGGAGCAAGCTTCAGGAACCCAAGCCCTTTACAACTTGTAACAAGCTGGCCTGCTTTTTGATTCAGAGGGGTAATGCGAGTCTCCATGAGGACTCTTTGGCAATGGAAGCTGCTCTGCTTCTAAGATGTCCTGGGAACTAAAGTCCCCTAGGAGCAGCTTCTGACCAAGAGTAAGGACTTGTCACTCCAGCTCTGGGGCAGGCCAGGAACCGGCTTCAGAACTCCCAGTGTGGTAAGACTCCCGTTGCCCAGGGCGGTAACTGGTTTGTTAACAGTATTTCTTCCCCTTCCAGGCTGGAGCGTTCTGCTCTGGGGTCACCCCCATTTGAACCTGGATCCTTGGTTCCCTTCTCCTCTTCCCCTTCACTCCAATACCCAGCACTGATTGTGGAACCAGTTAGCCGCCCCCATAAGTGCAGGTGAACTCTCCTATGTACTCAGATTCTAGGACGCAATGAGGTCAGGTCAGGATGGCATCCCTCATGAGGCTGAATCTGCTGACCAGCACCATGGTACCCAGAATCAGTGGTTCCATGACTTTGAGTGGCACGGCTACTTGGGAATGACTGGATGGATGGACGGATGGATGGATGGATGGATGATGGATGTGAAACCAAAACTGAGAATGCTCATCAGCACTGGGCACAGACTGCATGAAGTTGGTAGAGAGGAGAGAATGTAGGAACATGGAGATGCCAAGCCTGAGCCAAGAAAGTTGTTTTGCTATGGAATATATTATTTTTGCAGGTTGCTATAGTTACCGCTGTGAAATTAAAAATTAAAACCTTGTGAAAGAGAGAGGGTTGACTGAGATGAGGCAGTTCCTTGACAGGCTGAGTTATTTATCTTTTCCCCATGTAACATCTGGTTACGTGCTTGCAAATTTATTTTTAATTCAGAGCTCTAAAAAAGATTTTGCATTGATATGCCATGCAGAAATGAATCACTTGGGAGAGAAAGATTAACGGGTAGTATCCATTGGCAACTGGTGACCTCTGATGTGTCCCTTGGCCTTTGCTTCTGCTTCTCAGGCAACCTCTAGGCATCAGTGTAAGACTGGCAAGCATCTGGAACCCCTGCCAATCAAGCAGCAGCCGTAACCATGGTTCCCAGATACAGAGCCTCGCTGGTGGCTGCTCTCAGTTCTAGTGACTCTGACCAGGAGGATGAGCGTGACTCCTGGAGAGAGGCTTTGAGATCCTACCTCTCTAGTCTGTTCCCCCAACCTGTGAAACCCTCAGTATAACCCAGGATCTTTTTGAGCCTTTGAATCAGATCCCCAGAAAGACAATGCTTGTGGCTTAGTGGAGGTGATACTGGGTAGAGCTAGAAGATGTGGGATCTGGGTCCAGCCCAGACACTGCAGGCTGTGTGTGCTTGTGAAAATAACCCTTCTTTTTGACCCCCCCCCATTCACCCACTTCTTCAGGGAGAAGTTGGAGTCTGCAGTATTCCCTAATCATGTCCTAGAAGTCTCAAGATTCACCAAGCATCCTTGTTTCCTCTCTGTCACCTAAAGAGTAAGGTTGGGATCCCAGGGTGGGCTTCTCCCCACCTTTCTCTCACCTCAGGCTTCTGAACTGGGTGTCTCCAGTACACAGGGATCTCTTTACTCGCGTTCCCAGGTCTTCCTCCTCTGCTTCCCCAGGGCTTTCCCACAACCCAATGACCTCTGCTTTCCTCTTCTGGCACCCATCCCGGCTGGGCTCCCCAGCTCATGACGCACAGTTTTGGGGGTCTATGCGCTCTTACCATCATCAGGCAGCTACCAGGTGGTCCTCTTCTTGGTGGATTAAAGATTTTCCCCCAATACATCGCTGTAGTTAATTCTATTTGTAATTGTTGCTCATCCTTTACTGTGCTCAGTTTAAACTTTAGTACAAGTTTACATGTATGTACAGGAAAAGGTGTGCATGACTTTCAGTCACCTCCTGGGGACAAGGGGTGACTACTGTAGTGTAGTTTCTTCCTGCCTTCCTGTTGTCTGTATCAACAACAGAGATTATCTGTCCTCTATGTAGAGAGTAGGGTCTACAGTCTACACAGCATAGGACTTAATGTTTTTTGAGTAAATGAATAAATGGAGTGAGAGAATGAAGAAAACATTTCTCATTCCCCACTGTATGCTAGACCAGGTGGGGATAAGCTACAATGGGAAAGGAATGTGACCCCAACCCCACTCCCCAAAAAGCCTCATAGGCTAGGGAAATGAATGCCAAAGGCAACTGTATAGGAAGAAATCAGTTCTTATAACGAAGGTCTATGCAGCCGAGGCATGTGCATGCATGGAAAGGTCTATGCAGCCAAGGCACATGCATTCATGGAAGGTCTACGGCAGGGGGCTTTTTTTTTTTTTTTCAGTGACAGCACCCATCCTGTTGGGCGTAAAGGCTAAACAACGAGAGTACTAACAGCCACTCTGTACTGAGTATTCCTTATTATCAGACACAGTGTTTTAGAGAAGTGAACTGACTCTTTTAGCCCTGTAAGATCACTATTATTATTTTCCTTTTGGGTCCCCAGTGTCCAGGAGGGGCACAACACACATTTATAGATGAATGAGTCTCCGTGTCATTTTCAAGGCATCAGATCTGACAGAATGGTGTTTTGTCTAAGAACAAAGAGGGAGCCAAATCTGTTTGGCTCTGTCCATGGTGGCAAAGGGGACCTTCCCTGCATGTGGACTTATTTGAGTCACCTTGGGTCCTGAAGAAATGACTCTCCATCCCCACCCTTCATCCACCAGCACAACTGGCTGACAGCATTGGGCTGAATCTGAACAGTACTGGGCTAGGTGGACCAGCAACCAGGAGAGGGCTTTCCTATCAACAGCAGACACGGCCTGGCCTGCGTCTTTGAAGCCTCTTAGCTGTCGTCCTCCACTGCGTCTGACTGGGATGAAGTGGGAGGATCAGGGAACATTTTGTGGGCAGACATATCCAAACTTCTTGACAGGTCTGGACTCATCACCCTGGTTCCCCACATGAGTGTGCTCCAAATTCACGGCTGAAGCCCTGGGCTTGTACGCTCATTGGAGGATGAATAATTAACTAGCTACCGGTGCCAACAGCTTGGTGCAGAGGGTGCTGGAGCTGACAACACAGTGTCCCAGCTTGACTCTGGTTTTGGGGAGGGGCTGTTGTTTCTGGCAGCCACTTTGGTAGAGCTGAGAGCAGCGGGTCTCCTGACTGAGGGGCCTCTAAGGCTGTTCCAGTGAACAGAGGCGCGATTGGAGAGGTCGTGTTTCCAGATACACCAGTCACAAGTCAAGTTGCCTTCTGGACAAAGGGTGACCTTTAGGGTCTATTCTTAGCTCCTTCCCATTCCTCATCTCTTCTGAGCAATGGCAACTTGGGCTCCACTTTGAGCAGGAGATTTGGACCAGTAATGCCAACTCAAAATGCCTTGGAAAGTCAAAAGCACTATCAAGAGGATCTCTTGGTCCCTGCCTCACTCACTGACTGCTTTGTTCTAGACTATGAACCCTTGTAATAGGGACTGCTGTGCTGAGATATGCATGGCTTTAGGAAGTGACCTGACTGGGGTGTGTGTGTGTGGGGGGGTGGCGTAAAGAAAGGACAGACACACATCTACAGAAAAACAGGACCAGGTGGGCACTCTGCTCCTACAGAGATGCGCAAGCAGCAGCCCAGAAACGTAGTGCGTTTATTTATACAGCTGAACAAGGAAGTGGGCTTATTGTACTCAGAGGAATGAAAAGGCAGATTTAGTTAATCTTGGTGGGAGGTCTCTATAGGGGACCAGTCTCAGGCTGTAAACATCCAGGGGGAGGAAGCTGCTGTTGACATTTCACACACACTGACAACATCTGCACACAGACCAAGGGAAGACTTTACCATTTCCTGAGCCTGACCTCAGGAAGGCTTTGCCATTCCCCTGGGTCTGAGGCATTGGGGTCCTTGACATGGCTGTGCTCTGTCAACAACACACATCCACTTAGCACTTCACCTGCTCCCCACACTGCTGGCTTCACTTACCTGTCAGCACTGGGAATTTGGCATCATGTCCCTCAGTGCTTGTCTAGACGGCACAGGAGGTATGGTATGATGGGAACCATAGGCTAAGCCAGATGTTTGCTCAAAGTCGGTAGGATGGATTCTCGGGACCTTGGACATTTCTCAGCAAGGGGGCTTAGGGCAAGATCCATACTTTGTTCTTCAAGATCCTTGAGTTTGTTCATGTAAACGTTCTGGTGGCTGGCCACAGTGTGGCCTGAAAGAACGAACAGCATAGGTGCCTTTTCTGAGCCTGGGCTAAGCAAAGTCCTGAAGCTGGTGCATTTGGAGAGGAGAGGCGATCACACACATATGTGACAGTGTGATAGTGTGTCTGGGCTCAAGAAGTTCTTAGGTCCTATTTAGGCCCCACTTTTGGGAAATTTAGGAATGAATATAATGCAGCTATAAGTAACATCAACTATTACTGTATTACTATTGGCTATAATCCATTTGTCCTGTAAGGCGAGGAAGGCTAAGTTAGTCACTGGGGACTGAGGCTCTGTTTGCCATTTTTCCTACCTCTCTAACAGGTACCTGGTTATTCTCATTCTTGGTGCTTTGTGATTATAAAATGGCTTTTGAGTTTCAGGAAATGCACCCCTTTTCTGTGCAGGAAAGAGGGAGAAGCAATAACCATGGCTGTGAGAGCTTTGTAAGGCACAGTAACACCTGAACACACACAAACACAAACCTTCTTGGTTCCATCGGGGTCGTGTACCACTCCTAGTGAAGAGGGAAAATGAACGCTTGGCTTCTCTGGAGCCACAATGACAGGAGCTATTAGCTGTCTGGAAGGCAGCTGTGCACACATGGTAGCTCTCTGAACTTGAAAACCCTCTTTGTCTACGAGCACTGATAATTTGCACTTCTGCAAAGAAAGCCTGCTTACCTCTAATAACATATGTGCATGACATGGGCAGTGTAGCTAGGCTACAGGATCTGGTCCCACTCCGCCGAGCGCCAGCTGTGTGTCTCAGACAGCCCCCGACTCCTCTCTGTGCCTGCACTTGCTCCACTGGAAAACGGAGCATGTTGTTCCCCAATGGAGGGATTTACCACACTGAAAAAAAAAATGATCCCGGAAAGAATGTTGAGTCATGTCTGACCTTTCTTGGTCATCAAAGCAAAGTCAACACAGTCACTAATGTTGTCACTGTTGTGACTATGACTCCCATGGGGAGATTAAAGAGAAAGATCACTATTGTTATTATTGTGACTGTAGTTACCACTGTGAAGTGTTCCTGTGGGTAGAAACAAGGCCTAGACTCCTAAGGCATGGCCCAAAGACCTGTTGGTGACTTCAGACAAACCCCATTTGCAGCCAGATTCTCCCTTTGTAGGGTAGAGTCTGGTCCCACCAGTGTCCTGCCAGGCCTCCCATGTACTTACTCCCCCGACTCTGTCCTGAGCCCTGCTGTGGAGGGCAGCCAACCTGAGCTGGGAGGAGGCAGGTTGTGGCAAAGTTGGAGGCTTTCTTCCAATGGCCGGTCTAGGCCTCTCCCTCATGGGCTGAGGCCCCTCTGTGTGCAGACACCTCATTCCTGTATCTGGTTCCTGGCCCCTTCTCCCTGTGTTCTTTCTCTCCGGACACTTTCTCCTTTCTCCATACATTCATTCTCTCCTGACACTTCAGCCTGCTTCCTGCAGTGGGAGGCCATGCCTTGGGGAGGGTTCCCTCTGGGTCAAGGTCCACAGAGTTTGCACTGGGAGGGAGGGAGGAAAGGAGGAAGAGAGGGACGGAGGTGTTTTCTGAAAGGGTGGCTAGGAGACCTTTCTGCCTTCTAGAAAGGGCCTGTCTCCTAACTTCTGGTGATCTCAGCAAGCTCTCATTCTTTTCTATGCCTCAGTTTCCCTATCTGCTCAACTGAAGAGCTGAGCAAACTGCTTTTGATGAGTAGGCACATTTCTAAGTCTCCAGACAGCATCTGAAATGCAGGTGTCCTCACATCAACTGGGGTGTCATAGGCAGGGACCAGAGGGGATGGGCTTCTGGGAATTCCAGCCCTACGCCACCAGGTACGGCAGCAGGCCGTTGACTGTTTCTTACACAGCATCGACTGAAGTTTTCAACACACCATTTTAACTCCGAAGTTAAAATGCGAAGTCTGACAGCACTAACTAGTGGGTATAGATTTACCATGTGTCAGGCATTTTGCTAAAATGTTTCACACGTATTAATTTATGATGTAATCTTCCAGTAATGCAGTGAGGAAAGCACTATTAATAGTTTAAAATTGAGTAACGAGCAATTGAGTAACTTACCCACGGCAGCTCAGCAGATTGGGGAATCTGAAAACAGTTCACTTGGCTCTGAACTACTGCTGTTTGTTTGGAGGGGGAGGGGAGCTAGCTCATCTTTTCTGATGTTGGAATCTCTCTTGCAGCAATTCTCTTCGAATTCTTTGCTTGGCTTCAGCTTGTACACCTGCAGGGACGGAGAGCTCACTACCTCCCTGGGGATCTAGCTCTGGCTGCATCAGTATGAAAACACTCCCTCAAGTTTGTGGAGTGCTTAATAAGTCTTCAAGACTCAGAGTGGTTTCCTGGGAAACAGAGCAGCTTGCTCAGCCCTCAGGGACATGGTGTGGTCTGGATTACAAGTGAAGAAATTTAGAAAGAGCCAAAAACCTCACGTTTTGTTGCCACGGGAGAGAGGACATGTTGTGGACCCACAAGCAGAGGCTTATTGTGTGAGTTGTTCCCGCCCTGAGCTTAGTCCGTTTTGTGCTGCCGTCCAGAGTTCTGCAGACTGGGTGACTCATAAACAGGGAAGTTTGTTTGGAGCCATTGTGGTGGTAGCTGTAATCCCAGCAATCAGGAGTGGAGGCAGGAGGAACGTGAGTTTGAGGCTCCACAGTGAAGGCAAGTCTGAAGAAACTAGGGTGTAGATAGAGCTTAGTGCCCTGGGTGTGGTCTCCAGCACAGCCAGAGGGAAAGTTGACTGGCTTGGTTTATGGGTCTAGAGCAGTAGTTCTCAACCTGTGGGTCAAGACCCCTTTGGGGGTTGCATATCAGATATTTACATTATAATTCTTAACAGTAGCAAAATTACCTTTATGAAGTACCAATGAAAATAATTTTATGGTTGGAGTCACCGCAACATGAGGAACTGTATTACTAAAGGGTTGCAGCATTAGGAAGGTTGAGAACCCCTGCTCTAGAGGGCCATGAAGACCAGGATCAGGGAACAGGCCTCTGATGAATGTCTTCTTGCTGCTACAGCAGAAGGAAGAAGGGCAAAGGGGAGCATGTCCATGTGCACACAGATGATAGACAGACAGATGATAGATGGGAGCCCCGACGGAACTCATGTTTCGGGGCCTGCCATCTCATTAGTCCATGCAGGAGGGTGGCGCTCTCAGGATGCAAACATTTGGCCCTGACTCCTGATACTGTGACAGGGGAATTACAGATTAAACTTCTCAGGAGACAGTTCCAAGTCACAGGACTGAGCATCAACCTCACTTGTGACATGTCCTTTACAAGACTAGCTTCTTCCCAGAATCCTCAGAAGGGTGATAGAGCATAATGCATAAGAGGTGCCAGGCAGAGCTAGACATTAATGTGTCCTGGGATTTGGCATTATCTGTATTAAAATCCAGTCTCAGGCTAGTATTTCTGATTGGTCAGTGGTTTGATCATACAGCAAGTGAGGTCAGGATGTTGACTCTTGACTCCAAACTGTCCCGTTTGGCATACAGAAGAACAGAGTCCCAGGAAGAGGAGGGATTTGGGTATTCCAATTAGTTGGTGGCCTAAAAAAATAGCCCATGGAGCAAAGTAAAAGGTAATTAGCCAATCCCATGGGCTATCTGGAGCAAAGTAAAAGGTAATTAGCCAATCCCATGGGCTATCTTAGGAAATGTGAGGTCCAAGATCAAAAACAGGCCCCTGGGAGGACATTGTCTCCTTGGCACTAAGCTTTCTAGAGATCACCATTGTGGGGCCACAGAGTGTTCATCCTAATATCCAGTGTTCCATGAGGAGTGTCCACGCTTAGCTCTGAGACATGGAACAGGAGAGAATGCCTTTTGTGTCTTAGGACATAAATGCAGGAATGTACCTATGGCTGAGTGGCTCCATGGAGAAAGCAAGGACTCAGGAAATGCAGGTGGCCTGAACCCAACTGCCCTATGTATGTGACCACCCTGAGCCTCTGCCTCTTCATAGAGTTGAGACTGTTGAGAGACTTAAAGGTGACACGGACAGCTAAGTAGCTGGTCAAGAGAGAGAGAGAGAGAGAGAGAGAGAGAGACAGACAGACAGACAGACAGACAGACAGACAGACAGACAGAACTTTAGTCAGAAGCTGGGCATCTCTGGCCCCTGGAGTTGCACTCTGCTCCCACCACTGGAAGGGCTCAATATAGACCCACTGGTCCAGTCCTTTTGCTCCAGACTCCCCTCTCCTTCATGTCCTCCCTGGACCTTGAGGCAGCTGTGCCAGCTCAGGGAGGAAGGTTCTAGAAGAAGCACCTCCCATTCCCTGGAGGTGTTTGCTCAGGGCCACCCCAGGATGAATATTTCCTTTTATAATGTTGCTAATCACTTTCCCCTGCAGGCAGGAGCCAGCCTCTCCACGGCTCCTGCAGCTGTGGTGCCCTGTGGGCTCTTCATCAATGTTACATGGTAATTAATAATAGATTCTCCTGCTCCAACTCCTGCTCCCTCTGACAGGCTGGATCTTCCCTACCAGATGAGACCGAAATCAAAGGCCTGAAATTGCAACTGGAAACATTTCTTCCAACAACTCGAGGGAAGAAATCGAGACAGCTTAAACTACAGGTAGCTCCAGCATTGGATGACCTTCTTGCTTTACCCTAGGACACCACAGATGAATAGTTCTGCATCAAGGACTGGAGACTTTCACTATGTGTTCAGAGGGGGGTATAGTCTAGTATGTCTTGGTGTGATGAAGTAGATGGCAGTGGAACTCAAGACTCACTCCTTCAACAAATGCCCAGCTGGTGCTGATGCTGGTAGTCCAGGCACCCCTCCCTGAGAACCACTGCTTTATTTACTACGCACATACAGAGAGTTAGTAAGTACTTGGCCCAGGGACATGGAGTGAGTAAGGCAAAGTAGTACCCACACACTTGGATAGAATCAACTCAGGGCGTCATGTGATGGGTTAGAAAGCAGGTTCTAGAATTAGATGTGCTGGATTCAAGGCCTGAGTCTGTAGCTACACATGGAAGAGCCTCCTGTGTTTTTGAAACTGTCTAATGGGAATAATTATGTATCATGTCTCAGTTGACCAGAGGGACAGTTGAGAAAACAGATGTAAAAATATCTGCTCAGAAGTGTGAGTAACATAATGTGACTTAGCCTGTGGTTATTATTGTTACTGGATGATTGTCCACAGTTGTGTGACTAGGTCTTGTGGTAGAGGGGTGACATTCATTTATCAGTTTGTTCCACACAATTATCTTGACCTCCAAGAACATTCTGGGTGTGGGAAACAGAGGCAGATGCATCAGCCACAGATCTCTCCGCTCATGGGGGTGGGTCAGTTGGAGGCGGAACTTCTTAGCAAAAGGCACATGTATTTACAAGACTCCAGAGAAGTGTGACATGTGACAAAGAGGAACTAAACAGCCCAGGAAATAGATGCTTTGTTAGGGATCAGAGTCAGCTGAAGTCCTTCTGACAAGGTGTCCACTGGAGAAAGAGCCCACTAGGCCTTATGAAAAGCTAGGCGTGTCTTGAGGAGGGTGTCCTAGGAATGGTAGGCCCAGGTCTGTGCAATGTACCCCAGCTGCTCATCTCATGTTGCTCATCCTCTAAAAGCCTTCAGAGACTCCAGACTTTTGGACTTTATAAGAACTAACCCCATCAGAAGGGTATATTCTTATACTCCAGGCCTGCTCAACCCGGCTAGCAGATAGGAGCAGCTTCAGAGGTGGCCAGCTGCATTGACCATTTTCTTGTCAGAACCTGGCTTGATTGACAGGTCTGAAGGATGATAATCTCACCTTTACCTCTGGTAGAGTAAGAGTTAGAGCACTCCTGGCTGTAAATGCTTTGCAAGCTGGACACTTAATAGGTGCTCCGTGAATAGCCTCCTGAGGCTTGGCTCCAGGTGAGGCTCCGATCAGAATTCTTATTGTGCCAGGGTGTGTGTTCTGTTTGCATAAACTTACATAAAACTTCAACTCTTGCATCCCTTTTCTGCTGTTAGTTCCTGTAAGTACAGGCCACCTCCCTTTTCTCCACTACTCCCTTTGCTCTTTCAAAGAATTTCAAGAGTTAATCAGATATTTTGGTGTGGAAGCTGTTTTGATTGGGGCCTCTTTTGCGGGAGGAGCTGTCCTCCCTGAGGCCCTTGGTTCCCTGCTTTCCTGGAAGGAGACACCAGCAATGGTCTCAGACAGTGGAGGGGGCCTGGAATCTTCAAAGGAAAAGTCAATTTTATTCTCTCTGCTCACAACAGTAGAGCAAAGAGACAAGGAGACAGTCCAGAGCAGCAGCAAGAAAAATTCACAACAAAGTCTTTAGAACAACCTAAGCAAACAGTGCTCTTAACACAATAGTGCATTTCGTTACTGATTTATTTCCCTGTAATATTTCCTTAGAGTTGGTACTCTACTACACCCACACCACCCCCCCCCCGACACACACACTATTTTATATATAAAACTTTTCTCTATGCTATTACAAACTTGCCAACCTCATTTTCCAAAACTATGTAGCATTCCTTAGTACAGGAAGTTCTTAATGAGCCCCCTGTCATAGAGTATTTAGATGGTATTGGGTTTCGTTGAGGTACTTGTGGCTGTGATGTATGGACTCCTGGCTTTTTCTCATTGAATTTTGGTTACAGGATAGGAGAAGCAGGCAAGATGAAGGCTCTGAAAAGACTTCGTGGCAGTTGTTTCTGGATTTCAGAGTGTGCTTTTGGGTTGTCGTCGCCACAGGCCCCTTTGATAAGGGTAGATGAGACATACTCCTGCCGCACGCCTCCCAGCTTTGGGGCCCTCACTCCGTCCGGACGCTTGCTCCTTTGTTGGGATGCTTGAATGATAGGCCTTTTTGCAAATACCCTTGGTGCACAACATGCAACTGGGATTCAGGGAAGCTTGAGCTGTCTCTAATTCTCACACATCTTACTTTGTCAAAACAACAAAAAAGACTTCCTGTCAGCCAGAAATACCTTGAACTTAAACAAGGAAGTGTTGCCAGTTTCTTGTAGAGGGTAGCCATTCCAGCTTTGGTCTGGAAGTTCCAACCCCCATTGAGGCTTCGGTAACCATTACGCCTACAAGGTGGGGCCAAGGGAGAGCCCTGAAGACCAGAGAACGGGACACGCTTTCTTGCTGCTGGGAGCCCAGATGCTAGAGGAGCCTGAATGCTAGAGGTGGACCGACAGAGTTCTCCAGAGAACACCACCGGACTACACTGCATCTTTCCCAGAACCCTCAACCTACCTACCCCTTCATTTGTAAGTTACGCCATTAAATAAATCTCCTTTTAACTACGTGGAGTGGCCTTAATAATTTCACCAATAGTTTCTTTTCCTTCCTTCCTCCTCCTATTCTTCTTCCTCCTCCTCCTCTTCTCTTATTCTTTTAATAAGAGCATTCCAAGAGCTAGCTACTCAGGGAATGTTCAGCTGTCTAATGATGCTGTCTATGTCTATGTCAATGATGCTGGGTTCTGTCTTCCATTCTTGAGAAGGGCACATTTGTTTTCACACTTGCTGCCCCATGGCCCCATTATGATCGCCACACCTCCATGTACCAGGTTCTCCTCCAGGGTATAAAGAAAAAGGAAAATCAAGGGAGCGAATGGCCTTGTCATCAAGCCCCTTTGCTGTGTCGGGAAGACAAAAGCTTTCCTTATAGCCGACACAGATTTTTTTTGCTTGCGTTTCCATAAGCCAGAAACAAGTTGTATGGCCATTCCTAAACAAGTTATTAGTGAACAGAAAAGTGTTACCAAGATTCACACCCAGGGCTCAGTGATGGCCGCCTTTGTGGTGAGAGAAAAAAACAAATAGGAGAATAAAACAGAAAGGACTAAACAGGGAAGAACAGGGTGGAGTTCATGAGAAGGAGCTCACCAGGAAGAAGATTTCACCATGGACTTAGTGGAAGATGGGATCATTTCACCTCAGAAGGATACTTTTGTTGGCTGATACCCATTCCGCTGGCCCCAAAGAGTAGCTAACCAGGCCTAGGGAGCTCACGATGTTCCACAGTGAGAAGAGAAATGTGCAGTGTGAATCTATGGCGCCTGGAATTGGGGTAGCCATGTTGCCTCCATGAGGGATCCAGGTTGGAGATCTAGACTGAGAACCTGTGCTCAGATGAAGGGACAGAATTGGAGCCAAGATCTTGATTTCAATGTAACTGTGGCACACGTGACTTCTAGACTTTTTTCAGTTACAAATGTTAGCTAACATGTTCTCAGGGTTGTGCAAATGAGCTTATTGAGCAACCAGAAGAATGGTAACCGACAGAGATGCAAACGGGAAGTCACCAAAAAGGGCTGCATAGGGGTGATATAGTTTTGAAAAACTGCGTTGGGCCAAATTTGACCAACACATTCTGGCTTGAGTTGATTGGACCTGCTGGTGTGCACTGTGGTACCCTGATGTGATGCTTCCAGCAGTGAGAAGGCTCTCATCATGGGATACACTGTTGCCCAGCCTGACCCTTTTCTGTGAGCTTTAGGCCTGCACCAAGGTCAGACCTAGAATTCTCATGGACAGAGGCCTGCGGAGACATAGGGGGAGGGGCAGTGTGCGGAGGCATGGGGGGAGGGGCAGTGTTTTGGTTCCTCAAATGCTCCCCCAATGGCTGCGGGGCTTCCTCCTGTGGGAGAGGCCTTGTGTCAACAGGCAAGGTTGGCAGCTGATCAGAAGTAGACAAGAAAGAAATTCCAGGAAGCTCCAGAGAGCCTGGGCAGCTTTGGCATGAAGAGGTGAGAGGAAGTGGAAGGGCAGATAGCATGTGCCTGCTCCTGCCCAGGCGGAGGCTGCTGTCTATTCCCTGTGGCTCTGAGCAGAGGCCTTCCCTGGGGTGCAGCTGTCTTGCGTGGGAAATGCATGGCCAGGGACAAACTGACAGCTGTCTCCAGGCCACAGTCAGGGCTGGATTTATGAGTTCTTCCTCATCACCAGGCTGTGGTGGCCTGCTAGAGAGAGATGGATGACACTTAGTCCTGCTCTCCTGGAGCACCAGTGTGTGAAGACACACATGTAGTACAAATCTGCATGTAACTGACAGGCAACAGAGGTTGGTGGGGGGAACTAACAAGTTTTAACCTATCTAGTTGGCTCTTTCAAATGATTTTAATTCCAATTAACTTGGAACGCTCTGGTCTTGAGACAGTATCAGGCTCAGTGGGAGAGCGGGCCGACGGCTGGGCACTGTTGGTGATGTCGTGGGCCCATGGCTACCTGTAGTGCCCACAGTCTTGAAGTGCAACATGAGTGGGATGGGGGGTAAATGGGCTGTGGGGCAGAAGGAGCCCTACCTGGGTGTGTATGACCTGGGAAGGATGCACTGGCCCTGAAGTTGGCAGATGGGTGGGACCTGGCCACCAAGTAATGTGAGGACTCTACATGAGATGAACAGGCGTGAGAGCCTCTCTGTGCATGTGCTTGGGGCATAGCTTCTTCTGTCTGCTGGGGGATAAGTGTGGAGGTCGAGGGGGGAAATCCATGAAGAGTAGAGACAGACCAGACAGGACCCAGAGGTCATGGGGGTTATAGTGAAGTCTAAACAATGATAGTTTTGTGCTGTTCAGGAAGTCTTCTCTCTTACTTCTAGGAGGATAGGTGGGAGGGCCGAGAGAGAGGAGGCCAGGCTGGTCAGGGCTGTGGAGAAGGACAAGGAAGCAGGTGTGGGTAGGCGTCTGCAGAGCTTGGCCCCTGTTCTCTCCACAGGGGCACAGGGCTGCTTGTTGCTGCAAGGACTGGTTTCTCTGGTGAGTTTTCTGTCCCCTTTGCTGATTTTTGAGTAAAAAAACAACTCACATCCTGCCATTATGGAGCTGGGATGGCTCAGCTATATGGGGGCTCAGGGCCTTCAGGGCCAGGCTCTGGGAGATGGCCCTTGACAACAGTCTCCAACAAAGTCAACAAGATATCTCAGGAAGATTGGAGGGGTACTGAAGAAAGAGCCTTGGGGCCCTTGTCAGCCTTCATAACAATGCTGCTGGTTAGGTTTCGTCAACTGATACAAGTTAGGATCGTCTGGAAAGAGGGAAACTTAATCGAGAAAATGCCTCCATCATATTGGCCTGTAGGTAAGGCTGTAGGGGAATTTTATTGATTGATGACTGATGGAGGAGAGTCCAGCACTGTGGGCAGTGCCACCCTGGACAGGTGGTCCTGGTTTGTATAAAAACCTGGCTGAGCAAGCCATGAGAGGGAGCCTGTAAGCAGCACTCCTCCATGGCCTCTCCTATGCTCCTTCAGTGATGACTGTGATCTAGAGATGTAAGCCAAATCAACCCTTTCCTCTCCAAGCTGCTTTTGGCCCTCGTGTTCTTATCACGGCCACATAAACTGAACTAGGACAACACCCATAATGATAAGGGCCTCCCACCTGTTATCAGTTGATCCTGCAGGGTGCACCCCAAATCTAAATCCTGATGTTCCATCCACCACCTCCACCTCTATCCCAGGTACCCTAAGTTCTAATGCCCCCCGCCCTGCTCCTCTACAAGCTGTTCTTGAAGAATCCTATTAGTGCAGATCTCAGCTCACAGTAGGAAACTGATAGGTTCCTGTGGCATTCGTGGGTAAAACCAAGAGCCCCACGTTATCTGCTCCAGCTGGGGGCCCAGTCCCTAACCCCTTCACTGAACTTCCCATCCCTGCTCCCCTGACCCTGTCACCGGGCATTCCATCCTTCCCCACCACCCCGCTTTTCTGTTCTTTCCACTGACTGACTGTGGAAACAAACGCTCCCCAAGACAGTCACATGCTTCCCTTCGCTGTTGGTGATAGCAGGGAGGGAAATCCGGCTCCTATGCTGCAGCAGCCCGTGGTGGAGTCCCCTTACTCCTCACCCAGCGCTCCACTCAAGGAAAGCCCAAACCTATGACGGCTACAGAAAGGAATTTCACAACAAGTCAGCATGAAACAGAGCTGTGGGGTATTAAAAGAGATTTAAAAATATTTCTTCAAGTTCATAATACAATTACATCATTTCTCCCTTCCCTTTCCTCCTTCCAAACCCTCCCTTAAATCCCGTCTTGCTCTCTTTCAAAGCATGGCCTCTTTCCAAAAGAGCTTTTTAAACATGGATTTAATGCATGGGGATGAGTAGAAAGATAACTGTTCAGGGAAAGAATAAGACATCCTAAGCATGAATATGGGCTTTTCAGGGGAAAACCATGCTTCATGGCCCTTAAAAAAAAATCCATGTATTATTTATTTTTATTTATTTATTTTTCAGTAGTACATCCACATACACAGTGTACTGTGATTAAAATCTTCCCTTATTGCTCCCTGCCATCCCTATCTCTCCACTCTGAACTCCTTCTTCTTCCCAGCTAGACCCTCCATGGCTACACTGTTGAAGAAAATGCCGTCTCCTGTAACGATTATAAACACTCAATAGTTCCTTGGGGGAGGAGGGGAACCTGCCCCAACCTAAGAGGGACACAAACATAGGCTTGTAAACATAAATATTTAGAAGGAAGTGTGGCAACCTGTCCAGTTAGGGAAGCAACAATAGTATGTTCCCCTTTGGGCTCATGACTCACTCAGTCACAGGCTTTCAGCCAGGTTTACGGTACTGAATGTGTATGCCCTCTATGGAAGGGGCCTCCTGTACAGGCTGGTTACCCCCACTGTAATCACGTCACTTTCCCGCAAGTGGGAAGCAGGTGCTGCGGCAAGCATGTTCTAGAGTGGACGAGACCGTTGATGATCATCCCTCTACCCCCCACCCCCACCCCCATCCAGCAGTCTGCTTAGCAGGTTTTAGCACTTATGTATGCAGCCAGCAGAGAGGAAGTTTCTGGCTCAATTCCAGTTTGGTTTCTCGACATCCTGTAACCAAAGAATGTGGTGTCTTCAGCAGTAGGACCCTAACATCTAGTGTTGGTAGGATGCCAAAAGTGATGACAATAGCCACTATGCTTTGGGGAGGCTGCCTAGCTTCGCAAGAGTCATATGTATGTGTATATACACACACATATGTGTGTTTATATATATAATATATGTAATTTTGGTAATTGTAAAATTATTGTCTTCAAAGAGTTGTGAGACTTAGCCTTTAATGGCTGGTGCATTTCTCCAGCCCATGCTAAGAAATTTAAATGAAATCATAATGGCTCATGAGATAAACCAGACAGGAGTCCAGACAAAACTCTAGATCACAGGGATGTAGAGAGTTAGGGTATCTTTACTGTAAACAAATATTCAGGGTATCCTTGTTGGGATTCCCAGAATGTATACAAGAGGAGTGAGACTCTACTTGAGACCATAAATGCCCAGACCTGAAGTCTGGTTTGATGCTATTTTAACATTCTTACTTGAAGATATCTGTAGAAGAAATACTCCCCCTATGTCAGTAACCTTCACAGCTACTGTTGATAGCTCTGGAATCCTCGATTCTCAGCTCTGAGAGGCATCACGGAGGCGCTGGACCGAGAGGCTCTCTTTCTGTTGGTCGATGAACCCTCGACTTTCCCTTTCTTGCTGCACGCTACCCGGTTTAGATTGTTGTTCAAACGTTACCTTCTTATTCAGACCCTGCCCAAGCATCTTATTTAAAAATGCACCCTCAGCTCTCTTCCTCCAGTCCCCTTCTGTGACTTTCTTCACTGACTCAGCCACCATGTAACAGAACATTTTATTTATCTATCAGTCCACCATCCCCGCTCTCGCCCCCTTAGCTTGTGAGCTCCGGAGGGCTGCATTGAGAACAGCTCAGAGCATTCGGCGGCTGCCCAGTTTCCCGGAGACAGAGTTTCCATCCTGATCATGGTTGAAGCCTTGGTGCTGAAAGAAGTTGGCACAGGTGGCAATGCCATCATGTTTGCTCAGGGATGTGGGCACTATCCCACCAAGCATGGTGCACCTGGGGCTGCGCTTCAACCTCTGCCACATCCAGAGAGCTGGTGCTGCAGCTGGAGATGTCTGCGTCAGAGGTTTGCTACGAAACCATCACCGAGTTGTCGTTTTCTCCTGTGTCCAGTCTAATTCTAATCGCATCTCCAGAATCCTTCCTCTCTGGCATCATGGCTCATTAGCATGGGGTTAGCGTGGCCAGCCAGCTTTTCCTCTTCTGAAACTTCCCATCTGTTTGTGCATGCTGTCCATCTTTTCTATTAGGTCCTTTAATCACTTTGTAATGATTTGCATTGTATATGTATGTGTACCATGTGCATGCATACATAATGTAAGCCAGTGGTTTAAACTTCTGGTTTAATAATAGATGGCTGTTTATTGAGTATCATGAGTCGGGCACTGAAACAGTGATTTTAATCTTTTCAACCAGAGATTTAGATGAGAAAATTGGGGCTCAGTAACTATAGGTTACTTGTCTGGCTAAAAGTGTCCCAGCCCTCTGGCAGACTGACTGCAGAGCCTTTGTTATAATTGGCTCTCCTGGGCTGCTGGGCTGATGCCATCTATTTGCTGTCCTGAAGACCTTCACTCAGCTCGCCAATTTATCCACACCAAAGGATCCAGGTGGCTCATCCCCATGGCACCTCACTGTGGCTTAAATTCCAGCACCTCCAATGCCTTCCAGCCCCTGCCATCTGGCCCCATCTGCCACTCCCTTCCTCTCCCCAGAGCCTCTCCAGCAGGGTGCCAAGCTGGTCCCAGCCTTTGCCAGGAGGATACCACACCAGTCCCCATGGTTTTCTGTCTCCTTACTCTTCTTACCCCACCTCCAATCTCGGTTTACTCTCTCATTCACTGGGCCTGCTCATTCAACATAAACGACGTGGTTGAGCTCTGGTCTTTCTACTTACCAGTTGTATGACTTACATGACCAGTTTGTCTCTCTGTGTCTTTGTTTATTTGTAAAGCAGAGATAATGAGAGAGCCTGTCTCCGGAAGTCCACACGAAGACTCAGCAAGCTAGACCAAGGGCCATCATAGAACAGCTGTCTCAAGAAAGGCAGCTGTGACACAGTGGTGGCACAGACCCAGACTTCTCTGGGATACCCCCTTCTCCAGCTGAGATGCAAGAGGAATGTGAAAGGAATTCCTATGGCCGAAGCTAGAGATGGCCCAGGCCCCAAGCTGGGCTGCCCTTCGCTTGCCTGCCTATTTAGCCGCTTGGCTGGTCAGGTCAGAGTCCAGCTGGCCGAGCTGTGGCATGAGTTCTCCTGCACTCCCTCCCCTTGTCCCCATGCCAGCTACATTGGATTTTTGTCACCGGAGACAGGCCACAAATGACAAACATGAGAGTTTGCCCGAATAAAGACACTTCCTTCCGAAGGAATGGAGTGCTCAGGAGGACAGAGACCCAGACAGGCATACACACAGACAGAACTCCACGTAACAACAGCTCACACGCTGTGCCCAGGATTTATTTCATGTATATTAATTGATATGATTCCAGAATTGGAATTTCTGGGCCATATGTAATCCTCTGATCTAGTGCTTTATGTAACAACTTGATAAAGTCGTTTTTTTAAAAAAATGATTATTCCCATTTTACTGATATGGAAGATGAACCAAAGAGGGGGTTAAATTTGCCCAAGGTCATATCAGGCCAGTGGCAGACCTATATTATAACCTAGGGAATCACACTAACTGGATAGAACTCTGGAGACTGTGTGACCATGGTGTGCATGTATATGCTTGGTTGTAGACATTTGAATGCAGATGCTGTACCCTGATGGACATGAAGACCTTCCTGTAGATGCATGAGGTGGGACAAAGATACCCACCCACACTTACAGGTGGAGGTGGCTAAGAAATCACTGTTGACCTCATGGGAGCCAGAACATAATAATATATATGTATACTCAGGCACATCTGCACTCGGAGGTAGGTACACTCATGGGCACACATCCTAAGACTGCTCCCACATGTACACAATCACATGGACTCAGTGGCAGCTCCAGAAGGACAGGTGCTCTTCTGCAATTCCTATCATGTCTGACACTAACATGTGCTCAGCTCATGCTTTGTGGCTTCCTGTCTGGGAAAAGTCCATCCGTTTATAGTTAAGAGCCCTGGCTTAGTCAGATAGGCCCACATGATCCTACTATGAGGCAGGTGACTTCCTGTTCTAAAGCTTGGGTCTTTGCAAAGAGTGTGCCTTCCAGCTCCAGTGGTCGCCTGGCTGTTGTGCGGATGTATTAGGGATGCCCCCACCCAAGGCTCTTGTCCCAGATGGATCCAAATGGCTTCTTTCTACATCTCTTTCAGGTATGTGCTTAACCGCCGCTCCCCAGCCAGACTTTCTCGGTCTCCTGGTGAAATTAGTACTCTCTAGCTCTGCTCTTGACCTCCCCTCCCCCAGAACTCTATTCCTGTCTTCCTAGCACCTTTCCCTGAAACTCCTTTAAGTTTTCCATTTGCTGTTACTCTCTTCTGCTACAGTGTAAGCTCCATAGAGGGGTGTCTTCTGAGCCCAGGACAGGCCTGATGTGTGGTAGGTGTGACCTTCACTGTGACCTTGCAGGCCTGTTGGGAGGTTTTAAAGAATCACCACGGGCACTTGAAGGGATGGAGGGAGCACGGCTATCTCAGAACTCCTTTTGAACATCAGCAGCTTCCACACACCTACGTCTCTACTGGAAGAGTCTGCTGAAACGTAGGGTGAATAAGAGTCCACAGCCAGCCGGTGATTTCAGCCCGGTCTCTGGCTCAGTACTGTTTGCATGGGGCGTCTTTCCACATTGACATCTTTGAAGATACAGCACCACAGGAATATCATGAGAATATTCTGGGCATGGCTGAGGTCACCCTCCATTCTTCCAACCGGTGCTTATAGAACACATACTGTGTGCCACTGTGCACAGTTGCCGTGTTTTTTAAAAAAAAGATATAATATTCCATCACGTAATATCTACCATTTTAGCTGCTTTTAACATGGCCCATTCACAGTAAGTGCATTTATACTGTTGTGCAATCATTGTTACAGTCCATCTTCAGAACCTCCTTACCTTTTAAAACTGAAATTCTGTATCCATTAAACACAGTCTCTCCACCCTGTCAACTACTGCTCCTTCTGTTGCTATGGATTTGACTATTCTGGAAACCTCATGTAAATGGAAGCACACAGTATTTGTTCTTCTGTGACTTGCTTATTCACTTAGTATAATGCACTCAAGGTCTATGTATATTGTAACGGCAGAAACTCATTCATTCTTTTTTGAAGCTGAATACTATCCCACCATTTGCACAGTATATGTTATCTGTTCTTTCATCAGCAGACACAGGTTGCCGCCACATGTTGGCTATTGGGACTACTTTGAGATAAGGTCTCATATATTCTAGGCTGGCCTCAAACTCGTTATCTAGCTGAAGATGACCTTGAATGTCTGATCTTTCTGTCTCCACCTTCCAAGTGCTAGGATTATAGGCATTTTAGGTGGCCCAGGGGATCAAGCGTGGGCCTCACGGACGATGGGCAAACACTCTACCGACTACGCTTGACCCGAGCTCCAACAAATTTATTTTTGAGATCCTGCTTTGAGTTGTTTGGGGGTATGCACCCAAAGTTAGAGTTACTGGGCCTTGTGCAATTTTCTGACTCCGAGTTTTATGCAGTGGAGTTGGGAAGAGTAGCCTTGTACAATATTACTGACCAGCCTTGTGGATCCTTCCAAGGTGATAGATAGAGGCCCACCTGCCTCTTTAATTATTCAGGACACTTCTGCTTTCATCCTTAATTTAGGCTCTCCCCAATTCCAGGAGTCAGGTGGGAGGAAGCCTGTAATCTCCTTAGGTCAGACAAAGACATTTGATTCACCGGTGGAGGGTGGGGGTGGGGTGGGGAGTCTCTCAGCCAAGGTCACTGGCTGAGCTGTGGTGGATCCTCCAGGTCTGCCTTGAACCCTAGGCCTGCCTTGGTCGTGACCTTGGAGACAAGGATGGCACTGTGATCATTCCTCATGCCTTTCTCCTAGTAAGCAGGGCTGAGCATCCGTAGAAAGCAAGATCCTGAGCAACTCTGTCGCCCTGTGCCAAGTGATCAACGAATATGCAGCCTACCCAGGCTGGAAATCCAGAGCATCTCAAGGCTACCTGGAGAGTGAGGGGAGATAGCACCCTCACAAACTGCCTGCCTCATGGAAAATCATTCAGTTCCCTGGCAACCATAAATAGGCTTCAGCCATGGCCACTCTGCACAAAGGCTAGGGGTCTCTGGATATGGAGAAGAGCCCTAGAAGTCCTCCTTTGGGCTGGGCACCCTTTCTAGACCTCAAGTCTAGGAAAGCAGGAGAGATTCTGGTACCCCTGAGACGCCATTCCATATCAGCAGGGTAGGGTCTGGTGAAGGAGCACGTAATCTCATTTTGCTTTCACTTTTTGGCGGTCTGATTTTTGTGGGATGAGAGCAGGAGATTGTGCACCCCTGGGCTGGAATATCCCCAAGGGAGCAGACATGTCCAGAGCTCAGTGAATCCTTCCTAGCTCACTTCTCTCCTGGCACAGAAAAAAAAGTGCTTAATGAATGTGGGTTGACTGGCTAAATAGAGGTGGGGGGAGGGTGGCATGAGCACTCTGCTGATTTCCTCTGTCCTCATGAATTACAGCGTTGATACCCCTGTGACAGAGGATAAGACTAAAGCTTCAGGAGGTGGGACAAGGTGCCTGGGTCACACAGATGGTAAGCGGTGTGTGTCTGTGTGCTTTGAGTGTGTGTGTTATGTGTGTTGGCATTGTATCTGTGGGTATCCAAATGTCCTCTGTATGTCTTGGAGTCTGGGCACCTGGGCACCACTCTGGATTTGTGTTGCCCGTGGGCATCTCTTCCTGCGGCTGCTGTGTGGGCACCTCTGTTTTTGAGTGCGCATCTGTGTGCCTTTGTAAACCACTGTGACACCTTTCACGTTGGCTGTCCTCTTGTCTCTGCATGTCCTGGACCGTGCGGGTCGACAGCCCAGCTCTGTTGGATCTCCAAGCCCTGTTTAGTGTGCCCTTGTATTTCCCTGTGTGTTGCAGACTCCCCCAACCCCACGGCAACCCCTTGACCTCTAGGTTGTGAGTCCTGAGCCCTTTGGGCACAGCCTGAACTGGGGTAGAGGAGACACAGGCAGGCTCTGTGTAGCCCTGGAGCCCAGATTCCAGTCCTTATCTCCAACACTGGGCTCCTGGCGTAAAACTGCCAACCCTGTAAGATAACGAGATGACTCTTTGGCTAAAACACTTGCCACACAAGTATGAGGGCCAGAATTTAGATTCTTAAATCCCACTCAAATGCCAGGTAGAACTGATGGCTCACCTGTAACTTAGCCCTTGGGAGGCCGAGATAATAGACCCTTGGAGCCAGCTGGATAGCTAGGCTAGCCATGTCTGTGAGCGCTTGGTTCAGTGAGAGATCCTACCTCAGTAAATAAAGTGAGGAGGGATGGAGACGGATACCAGACATCAGACTCTTGTCTGACCTCCACATGCATCTGCATGCATCTGTGCACACCCCCACCCCACCCCCCGCCACGCACACACATGTATACACAGGCAACAAAATCAACAACAAAAATCATCAACTCCAGAATGAGCAACCAGGATATCTGTTCGAGGTTTGTTTCCATGGCAACACAGAAGCTGGCGGGCCTCTGGCTCATAAAACAGGTCATAAAGCAGGGAGATGGGTGGGGGCGCTGCTGGGCTTAGCAAGGGGTACTTCCAGGTGATGCTGGGGTCCTAGAGACTGGATTGTCTCTCGGGGGAAATGATACCTGTGCTGTCTCTGCCCATGTGTTGAGAAGTCTTGGGAGAGTTCCTCTGTCTCCCTGAGCCTCAGTTTCCTTCTTCAAGAATGGGAACAGAACTAGCTCCATAGTTCTGCCCCTCAGGTGTGATGCTGACTGAATTCAGGAATAGCCTTGGTGAGAGGGCCCAGCAGGACTCGTCTGGAATGAGTTCTCAGGGCCTCAGTGACCCGTTGGGAGAGATCTGAGGAGAAGCAGCAACAAGAATAAAGATTTCGTTGGGTTGAGAGGTGGAGGCACACCTCTCTTTGTCTGTAAGCTGTGGGTCCTTGAGGAAGGGCTGAAATCTCTGGGCCAAACTGAGCTCTGAAAGAGAGACCAAAATCTCACAGGGTTTTTTTTTTTTTTTTTTTTTTTTTTTGTGAGAAATGAGTCCAAGTCTGTAGTACACTCAATATGGCTCCTGTTCTGATGTCTGGGTGAGGTGTGTGTAGTCGTAATAGCTATTAGCAATAATAGTGCCTACTCTGTGCCAAGCCATCTCCTAAACGCTTCACACATGGCATTTATTTCACCCTTACAAGTAATTATTCCATTTTTCAAATGAAGGCACTGTTAGGTCCAAAGCCAGCAGCCAGTGTCCTGAATGACAGTCTGGGCTCAGCTCGGGGTGGACTCTGACTGGGTAAACAGAAAGACTGCTAGCGGATAAACAAAACCTAAACTCGGCATTCCTCAGAAACCTTGTGAATCGGGTTTCTGTTTGTTGGATAAAGCCATTACTTCCTTTATCCACCCCCTGCAGCCAACTACCTCAGGCAAGGATATCTAGTTTCCAGTGAGCTCACACAAGCCTGGAACAAACCAAAGTCCCCATGCTAGCTCCCAGGCTGTTCAGGCTCACCCCCTACCTGCCCCTTAAAACTGACAAAGTTTCTCCCCACATTTTTGCTGTTCTGTCTGCTCCCCCACTCCCTCAAGAGAGCCCCAGCAGAGTGGAAGCCTTCAGAAGTCTGCTGCAATCCAGACAGATGGTAGCCAAGTTCGAACCCTGAGGCTGTCAGAAGAGCCGTCAGCCATCAGTGTTTGTCCCCTGACCATCTCATAGGAGGCAGGTGATGGGGCAAATAGGAATCAGACCTAAATTTCTCACATCAAGGGCTCCTCCATTTGTTCATCCATTCCCCGGCTTGAAGCTTATCTCCCTCAGCCTGTCCGATCTCTCCTGACCCCATCTTGAACTAAGTGGCCCAGCTGATGACACTCTTACCTGATGGTCATGCTCCATCCAATCTATTCTCACAAAACAGTCAGGAGACTTTCTTGAAAATGCAAATTAGATCATGTCACCGGCTGAATACTCTTACAGCTTCTTGAGTCATCCAGAGTGAATGTAAGATTACATGGACAACCGTAAATGCATACACATTCACATTCCTGTTGGCCTGAAGTGAGGAGCACCACGGAACTTATGACCCGCTTGGTCCTGAGTCTAGATTTTCCCTGGCCCAATGAGCTGCACTTGATTCAGAAGCATCTTAACTTTGGCTGAAGACCCCATGGTTTTCTCCCAGGTCCCCTTTGTATCCTTCTTTCCTCCAGAATCTGTCCTACAAGCATCATGACCATGATCTGAGCTGTGGATAACTCTGGAAGGATGTGGAAGGAGAGACGACAGTGAAGTTGGAGTATTTATTCCTAGTCTACTGATACAGGGTCATTTTGGGATCGCCAAGCCCTCCACCGAAACCCCAGCTCTGTTGGGAGTCCTCATCTATCTGCAGCCGCCGACGGACTTCTCTTTCCTCTTACTGTGAACTGAGGGTCCTGATGAGTGCTTTGTGGTCCCCTGTAGTCTTGTCTTCCTTTGTGAGTAATCCCTCTACTAAACCCTAATCAAATTGCCTGACTCAGGGCGGGCTGCTCCGGCGGTGCTTTGACTACCGCTGCCATGAGCCACAAGGCTGGGTTTGAATTCTGATCAGGTCTCTCCCCCGGTGAAATCACAGCACCTCACCAGGCCCCTGCATTTTTCTGGTACAGAGATCGGAGCAGAAACCACAGCCAGAAGAGGACATCTTTCAACTGCAGCGCAAACCAGTGGGTTCAGGAACTAAGTCATTTTCTGTTAATTATTGCGGTCCCCTCCCTGGAGCCTCATAGAGTCCCCAGCATGTATATGTCTTGAAAAAAAAATTTGCTGCAGTTACAAAGGAATAAATGGGCAGCAAAAAGCTGTAAACAATGACCAGGGGGCTTATCCACTTCACAAAAGGGCCGCACTTCAGCTGCAGAAAGCAGCTTTTGTTTGAAAGTCCTCAGCCCCGACAAAACAGGAGGGTGTGAATGTCTATATTTATTAAAACATATTTAGCTTCTCTTTCTCTTTTCCACACATCCACTGCACCCTTGAGAGGCAGCAAAGAATGGTGGAAGAACTATTTAACCTTGGTTCCCTCCTAGCTCTGCTGCCCACTACTTTTTCATTCTCAGTTTTCTACTCAATAAAACAGAGGTGGTGATGTCTACCTGGTCAAGAGCCCCGCAGAGAGGTTTGAAGAGGTGCACTGAGGTCAGCCATAGAGCGTGGGCACAGCCCCCGAGCTGAGGCTGGACCACTTGGAAAGGTGTTGTGGCTGGGACGTCAGTCCCCTCAGGGGCTCAGGAAGCCCTGGGTTGGTAGCCTGTACTCCTCCAGCTGAACGGTGACATCAGACCAGCCGTTCCCAGCCTGTGGGTGGGCAGGCAAGTCTCAAGTCTCTAGTTGTCCCAGTTTCTGCAGACAACAGGCAACTCTCCCTAAGCTACAGCATCATCCCCAGGTTTCTGCAGCTGCCATGGGGCATCCAGGCCTGCTGGGATTAGTAACTGGATCACAGCCCGAGAGCCAAGGCCCCAAATATAGGGCTGCCAGTGCCTACTGCGGAAGACCTTGGCGCCAGCTGCTCCACCTCCTCAGACCTTATGTGGTAGACAAGGGAAACTGAGGCCTAGAAAGGGAGGTGGATTTTTCCACTGTTGCTTGGTGAGTGAAGGGGGGCCAGACCGAAACTTCCCACATCAAGGGCTCATTCAGTCCCCAACTTGAAGCTTATTTTCCTCAGCCCATCCACTCTCCCTGGCCTACCCTGAACTACATGTCCCAGCTGATGACGCTCTTACCTGATGGTCACATCACCCTCCACCCAACCTATTCTCATACAATAGTCAGGAGGAGACTTATGTCATCCCTTGAATGCTCTTACAGTTTCGTGTGTCATCCAGAATGAATGTAAAATTATATGGCCAAGAGTCACCCGGTCCCTCAGAGCCTTTTTTTTTTTTTTTTTTTTTACATTGTGCTACATATACTCACATATACATTATCTTGTGTTCACACATGCACATACTCATATGCATGTGATCACCACACACAGCCATGTACATGCATGGAAACGTGTTTATGCACACACATTCACATACACGTACACACAGCATGCACATAACTATGCACATCCATACAAGCACATGAAAATGGGCACACACATGCACACATTCATGAATACACATATATGCTGGCAAGTCATGTGCATATATGTAAACACACACACATATGAACATGAATGTACTAGTATTTTCTCTGCCCATGATCTTGGCCCAAAGGAGGCAGTGACCTCTTAAAAGGTAAGGGAGAAGGGTCATGAGTCCCTTCTCTCTGCTTCCTGCTTCCTGGTGTGATCAAATGCCAGGTGGATTCTTTACCGGTCAGATCAGAGGATGACTTCAGCGGTCTACTCCGTTCTGTGATCGTGAGTGTATTTCCTCAATTTATATCTTAATAAATCCCTACTACCCATTAAATAGACTCATGTGGATTGATCTTAATAATGCATATGAGCATATATGCAGGCATAGATATGTGCCTTTGCATGGACATATATAGTTGTAGGCACACATGAATAAACATATACTCACACGCACACAAATAAGTACACACACACACACAGCTGCACACATATATATAACATATACATACACACAGATGCATATATACAGTAAGAACCTGACTATGTTGGCCTCTTCATTGTCTCTGGGAGGCCCTGCACCACTGGGGCCTGTATGTGTAGATACACATATGAATATGCCACCCTGAGTATGTGTGCATGTGCGTGTGCATGAATGTATGCATATGTCCCTGTTTTATGTGTATATGAGCATATGTGTGCACTATGTACACATCTATGTGAATACATGTGCATATTTTGTATGCAAGTGTGTGCATGTACACATGTGCCTGGGTCTTTGTGCCTGCTTCTCTTTCCTTGAATGCTTGTCCTGAACATCACCAGGCCTGGTTCCCCTCCTGTCTCCCACGCCTCCCTCTTCAACCTACAGTGGCTCCCCTTGTGACCATTTTGTCCTGCTTCTAACCCACCTCTTCGTTTTCATGAAAACTAATTCATACTCAAGGGTGATAACAAGCTGCTTCTAGTCAAAGACACTTTTTATGTTTAAGCTCTAAAGGCTAAAACAAAACAAGCAGGCAAAGAGTAGCTGGTGGTGGCTTCTGTGCTCCTGGTAAGGCTGAGGACCGTCCTGAGGCCCCGGAACTGCACTCAATACACGACTGTTGCTCCTGAGTGAGACCGTCTACGTGGCGTTTTGGATCGTGCCCTTACTTGTCACCTCATTCCCCTCCCCCAGCCACCATTTTCCCAAGATAAATCAGCCAGGTCAGCCACCACATTTTGGTGAAAAAGAAACAAGTTAGTCTTTGGACTTGACAAAGTCCGCCTTTCTAGGGGCAGAGGGGCCGGGGCAGTCAGGAGCATGTGGAATTGGTACTGCAGGGGCCAAGACAAGGCTCGTTTTGTGTTCTGGGACAAAGATAAAGTGTCCTGGCAAGATGGGGCCAGGGCCTTTCCAGCGCCAGCTCTGGCAGACGGGATTGGCTGGCAGCGGGTCAACTTACCCCGTGTGACTGGATGGCCCAGCTTCCCACCACCTCCTCCCCTCTTGTGAGCAAACAATTGAGAGCGGTGAGACAGTCATGAAAGTGAGCTGTTCGCCCTTCCTGGCCACCTGGCATGCCCGGGCATGGGCATCCTCAGATCCTGCAGACTGGGATCTGCGGCTTCCATGGCTTTGGGAGAGGCAAAGCTGGCCTCAGTTCTAAGTCAGGTGACTTTGGACGCTCCGAGCCTCTGGCTACCTTTGGCAAGGCAGCACAGCTGCAGGACAGTTCCAGCTGTTCAGATTCGGTGACGTGTTTCCTAATAACGGCGAGGCCCAGGCTGGATGCCGCGAGGGCTCTCGGGCTTGAGGGTGCTGCTTGACAGCTGGTGTCTCATCTGATTCTCAATGTCACCCCGGTGCAGGGAGCAGGGAGCAGGGAGCAGGGAGCAGGGAGCAGGGTGCTCATTATCATGACGCTCTGGGGGGTGGGGGTGGGGGGGTGGGATGAGACCGGCAAGGTGATGGCAACATCTGAGCAAGGAGGCAAGAAAATCTCCATCGTGGAAATATTGGAGAGTTAAGAGTGCTGGGCCATACCTCTGGCCCTGTGGACCACTTTCCCTCCTGCAGAGGATGCCCCTCCTCCACCCTAGCTAGTGGACTTTGCCTTTTATGACAACCTAACCTAGAGCAGGAAGAAATTTGCTTTTCACTGGGAAAACTTGTATGCTGTTTATAAGTTTTTTCTATGTGGAAATTTTTTTTTTTTTTTTTTTTTTAATTTTGAGATTTGAGTTTTGAGTCAGTTTCTTTGTGTAGCCTGGCTGTCCTGGAACTCGCTCTGTAGACCAGGCTGGCCTTGAACTCAGAGATCTGCCTGCCTGTGTCTCCTGAGTTCTGGGATCAAAGGTGTGCGCCACCACCACCCTATGCGGAGGATTAAAAAGTGTGTTCAGCCGTATGGCTTATTCACTGGATAGCTCTGTGTTGAGCATCTGCTGTCCCGGTTACCAGACACCGAGGAACAAGTTAGAAGAGGTCCTGGTCTCCAGGAGCTGATATTCAGCCCACAGCTCTGAATCCTAGCGGCACAGCAGCATCATTTGGGGAATGTTGACCATTTTTGATGGCTGTATCCTGTACTCGGGCCGTGGGACTTTAAATGGTGATTCTAGGGGCCAGCTTTGCTGAGAACTGGAGCGTGAGGAAGGAAAGAAATGAATGACCACCTAGAAAAGGAAATTAGCCTAGGGAAAGGAATCCATAAAAAATGGGGCTGCTTCATCATAGTTCAGCCCGTGGGGCCACTGGTGAGAAGCCTGTAGCAGGAGGGACCCATAAAAGCTCCTGAACACACCATGGGAAGTGAGGGGGCATGGGCCCAGGCCATTGGGAGAGCAAGGGCCAAAGCAGAGTGGGTTGGAGCATGCTGATTAGTAAGGCAACATATTGCTCCAAAGTCACAGGTGGGTCACAAAGCCCAGACGTGGTCTATAGTTCCCCAAGGTCGGAAGGAGCTCACACTGCCTCAAGGTCCAGCCTATCTTTACCCTGTAACCCAGATGGTGAGGAAGGCCTATGTCAGTGTATTCAAAGGCTGATCCCCAGGACTCCCCCTACCCACCCTGCCCCCAAACCAGCCCCAGTTCACAGAAGCCTGGGGTGTGGGGTAATGAGCAGGGAGAGATAAGCAGAGAGGTCAAGGGCTTTAGAAATCTATCCCTGCTACACAGCCCGGTGTATCTGACTGGGTCTTCGAGAGGCCCAGAACTGGGGAGTGCTCTGGCCTCACAACCAGGGTGTACAGGGCCACACACATGCCATGGTGAATAGTCTGTTAAGGAAGCCATGAGCACCGATCATGGCTTGGGTCCTGCAGCACCTTGCCCAACACAAACCCAGAGTCACCGACACTGAAGTGGTCCCTGAGAAAAGTGTTCGAGCGAGTTGAGGTCGAACTGTGTTCCAATAACACAGACCTCATCCTTTTTTTTTTTTTTTTCCCCTGAGGAGCCTAGATTCTCTGTTTCATATATTAAGAGTCTGCACTCAGATGCTGGGGGTCATGCTATCTGTTAGAAGGGTGGGTTGCCTTGGAGTTTTAGATTGGAATGTTGGTAAGAGCTGTGTTTTTAAAATGTTGAATTAAAACACGAATCTGTGTTCGCACATTCTGTTTGTAATAGGATTTTAGGGCATTATGCTAAAATATGTTATTGCATTGGAACGCAGTGTCACTGTGCTTTGTTAGTATGGTGTGTGTAAACTTACAATCAAGAGGATGCTCATGGAACTGTGGGAGTTTTGGCAGCAGCAGAGCGATGCCTGGCGGCTTGATTGTCAGGGACAATCTTTGGGCTCCGTTTTGACAGTGGCTCCCCTGAACTTTGTCTTTGTTGACTCGGTGTCCCCACTAATCCAGCAGGGGTTGCTAGGCAGTGTTACCTGCAGGGCCTCTTTCCTTCTGCCGTGGATCGGGCTCTGAGGACAGCTTCTGAGTACCGGGCTCTTTCCCTCCTTGAGAAGGAGAGGAGGCTCTTTACCAAGGAGATTGTTCTTACCTGGGAACAATTGACTTTCTGGGAGTAAACAGCCTCCTCACTGAAAGGGAAAGGATGAGGATCAAGTGACCAGGCTGAGAGGACTGCAGACCTCATGGCTCTGGGGTGGCAGTCCGCTGCTCACACCTGGTCTGGGGTGGCATTCCGCTGGTCTGGGGTGGCAGTCCGCTGGTCTGGGGTGGCATTCCGCTGCTCACACCTGGTCTGGGGTGGCAGTCTGCTGCTCACACCTGGTCTGGGGTGGCATTCCGCTGCTCACACCTGGTCTGGGGTGGCATTCCGCTGCTCACACCTGGTCTGGGGTGGCAGTCTGCTGCTCACACCTGGTCTGGGGTGGCATTCCACTGCTCACACCTGGTCTGGGGTGGCATTCCGCTGCTCACACCTGGTCTGGGGTGGCAGTCCGCTGCTCACACCTGGTCTGGGGTGGCAGTCCGCTGGTCTGGGATGGCAGTCCGCTGCTCACACCTGGTCTGGGGTGGCAGTCCGCTGCTCATACCTGGTCTGGGGTGGCAGTCCACTGGTCTGGGGTGGCATTCCGCTGCTCACACCTGGTCTGGGGTGGCAGTCCGCTGCTCACACCTGGTCTGCGGTGGCAGTCCGCTGGTCTGGGATGGCAGTCCGCTGCTCACACCTGGTCTTGGGTGGCAGTCCACTGCTCACTCCTGGTCTGGGGTGGCAGTCCGCTGGTCTGGGGTGGCATTCCGCTGCTCACACCTGGTCTGGGGTGGCAGTCCGCCGCTCACTCCTGGTCTGGGCAGGAACCCAGCTCTCCTCCAACAGTCGCCTCCCCTGCTGACCGGGCTGCTGCCAAGCAGTAGGAGGAACTGCTGAATTCTGGTCGCCTAGGACCGCACCCCAGGGCCTAGTGAGGTCTTGTGACTCTTGAGTTCTCCTTCCCTGTGCGGGTCAGGCTCCTTCAGAACAGGCTTTGAACAAGTGGTTTGTGCAAAAATATCCTGGGCTTCCCCACACCAACTCTCACTGCTTCTCACTCACTGGAAATAAAAGCAAGCCATGCCAAGGCAGCCCGGGAGTATGCACACACTCACCGAGGCTCCGCTGCTTGGGAGTATCCACACACACACTCACAGAGACTCTGCTGCCTGGGAGTATCCACACACTCACAGAGACTCTGCTGCCTGGGAGTATCCACACACTCACGGAGGCTCTGCTGCCTGGGAGTATCCACACACTCACAGAGGCTCCGCTGCCTGGGAGTATCCACACACTCACGGAGGCTCTGCTGCCTGGGAGTATCCACACACTCACAGAGGCTCTGCTGGAGTATCCACACACTCACAGAGGCTCTGCTGGATGGGAGTAGGGAGTATCCACACACTCACAGAGGCTCTGCTGCCCGGGAGTATCCACACACTCACGGAGGCTCTGCTGCCTGGGAGTATCCACACACTCACGGAGGCTCTGCTGCCTGGGAGTATCCACACACTCACAGAGACTCTGCTGCCTGGGAGTATGCACACACTCACAGAGGCTCTGCTGCCTGGGAGTATCCACACACTCACGGAGGCTCTGCTGCCTGGGAGTATGCACACACTCACAGAGGCTCTGCTGCCCGGGAGTATCCACACACTCAGGGAGGTTCTGCTGCCCGGGAGTATCCACACACTCAGGGAGGCTCTGCTGCCCGGGAGTATCCACACACCCACGGAGGCTCTGCTGGTGGGACACCTCAGTTTTGCATACTTCTAACTACCCAACAGTCCAAGCAATCTGTAGCCCAAGACAACAAGGGAGTTAAAAGCATGGCTCAGCTAATGTCCATGAGATCTTGTCTTGGCCAGTTTTGTAGTTATCACAGAATACCTGAGACAATTTGTATACATAGCTTATTTGCACTAGGGTTCCAGAAGTGGGGGAAGGTCAAGAATGTGAGACAAAACTCTGCTAGGCTTATTGTGAGGCCTGATGGTCCACCCACAGCCCAGGGAGGGAAGGGGGTGAGCTGGTTAGCTTTTCATCATCTTGACACAAGCTAGGGTCATCTGAGACAGAGAACCTCAGTTGAGAAAATGCCTCCACAAGGTCAGACTATAGGCAAGCCTGGAGGACATTTTTTTAAATTAGTGATTGATAAGGGGGGGCAGTCCACTGTAGGTGGTCTCACCCCTGGGCAAGTGGTCCTGGGTTCTATTTAAAAAAGCAGGCCGAGCAAGCCATGGGGACCAAGCCAGTAAGCAGCACCACTTCATGGGCTCCACATCAGCTTCTGCCTCCAGGCTCCTGCCCTGTTTGAGTTCCTGTCCTGACTTCCCCTAAATGGACTGCGACTCTTATATATCTCCTGAGTGGATTTGCAAGCTGGATAAACCCGTTCCTCCCCAAGTAGCTTTGGTCATGGTGTTTCAGCATAGCAACAGTAACCCTAACTAAGACAGGGGGTTTATACAGAAGAGACAGGGCAATGGAGGCCACTCTCTTTTTCACAATCTGCTCTAGCAGAAACTAGCTCTCTCTTGTTAGTTTCTCTTGAAACCAATCCTTTCAGGAAGCAGGGTTCAAATATTTCCTAGCGGCTCTGTCACATCTCAGTATGTTACCATGGGGAACTTTGGTAGAAAGCAGACCATGGCAGTGTTCTTGTTCAAGCCACTTCCTGGCAGGCTGGTGTCTTCCACTGCAAAACAATGTGATGGCTTTGACCTTGTTGAACTAGAGACATACCTACACAATGTTTAGTTCAATGCCTATCAACTGACAAGGACCCTGAGCCTAGAGAGGTTAAAGGTGTCCAGGCCCAGGTAGTCCCCATGTCCTTCTACGTCTTCTAGTCTTGGAGAATGAGACTCATGCCTCATGGTCATCCTTAAATGAAAGGAAAAGTCTAAGGAGGAAGGAGCAGGAATCGGAACAGATTTTCTGTGGAAACTGGGAGCAGACAGAACTGGTTTTTGTAAATCAAGTCTCTTGATACTTTTTTCTTTGATTTTATTTTTGAGACTATAATAAAATTACATCATTGCCCCCTTCCCTTTTCTCCCTCCCAATACACCCTTCCCTGCTCTACTTCAAATTTATGGCCTCTTATTTGTATATACATATATGTTCATAAAAACAACCTGTTGAGTCCATGGGATGTTACTTGTATGTATATTTGCAGGGCTGACCATTTGGTACTGGGCAATCTCTTCCAGCTTTCCTCAGTTGCCTATCATTCTCTGTGTCTGTTTGAGCCCTCGTGGCTTTTCCCCATGCAATTTGGCCTGTCTGTTGGTGTCATCCTTGTTTGGCACACATTTGGGCAGTCATGTTGGTGAGACTTCATGGGTGTGTCTTCTGACAGTACCAGGAGACAGTCTGCTAGCAAACTCCCTAATCCTCTGTCTCTTTCAATCTTTCTGCTCCTCTTCTGCAATTTCCCTTAACCTTAGGTGCAGGAGTGTTTTGTAGATGTATCCACTGGGACTAGGCTCCATAACAATGTATTTTAGTTGGTTGTGGACTTCTGTAGTGGTCTCTATGTGTTGCAAAGAGACTTTTCCTTGACGAGGGGCCAAGCCTACATTTATCTGTGGGTACAAGGACAAATGTTTATAGATCGTTGTTAGGGATTATAATACTTCTGAGGGAAGATGAGGGCTTCAAAATCAGACCTGAGGCTGGGCTTGGCTCTGGGTCTAAGCAGCTTCATTGGCAGGTGTACTAGTTAGGTTTTTATCACTGTGATAAAGCACTGTGACCAGAAGCAACTTGGAGAGGAAAGTTTATTTCACCTTACAGCTTAGAGTCTGTCATGAAGGGAAGTCAGGGCAGGAACTCGGAGGCCAGACCTGCAGAACACTGCTCACTGGCTTGCTCTCATGGGCTCACTCAGTTTTCTCGTATACCCCGGGACCGTCTGCCCAGGAATTGTACTGCCTACAGCAGAACGGGCCCTTTGACATCAACCACCAATCAAGAAACTGCCGCCATAGGCCAATCGGCTGGGGGCATTTTCTCAATTGAGGCTTCCTCTTCTCAGATGACTCTAGCTTGTGTCAAGTTGACAAACAACAACAACAACAAAACAAACAAACAAAAAACCCAGCCGCCACTGGCTGGTCTCTTTCCAGCTCAGCAACTTAGTTATCTCATCTGTAAAATAAGGCCTAAAAGGGAACTTCACTTTTTTTTCTTGTGGGTACAGTGAAGTTTATTGATGGTATTTAAGAGAGTAGGGCTCCCTAAGCCCCTCCTGTTATTCCAGGGGTCTGATAGGGAGACTGTAAGGGGGATGCTCAGTGTCAGGGGCTGAGCTGGGACAGGGACTCCTCAGCCCCCAAAGGCCTCTCTCTTGCTCTCATGTCCTTGCTGGGGCAGGTGGGGTGGTCCAGGGCTCCTTTCTCTCTGGAGGCCATGTAGGCCATGAGGTCCACCACCCTGTTGCTGTAGCGGTGTTCACTGTCATACCAGGAAATGAACTTCACAGAGTTGTCACTGAGAGCAATGCCAGGCCCAGCATGAAAGGTGGAAGACTGGGCATCACTGTTAAAGTCACAGGAGCCAACCTAGTCCTCAGTGTAGCCCAGGATGCCCTTTAGTGGACCCTCTGATACCTACGTCATCACCTTCTTGATGTTATCATACATGTCAGCTTTCTCCAGGCAGCATGCCTGATCCACGATGGACACTCTGGGGATAAGAACATGGAAGGCATGCCAGTGAGCTTCCTATTCAGCTCTAGGATGACCTCACCCACAGCCTTGGCAGCACCAGCGGATACAGGGATGATGTTCTGGGCTGCCCCACGGCCATCACGCTTGCTAGAGGGACCATCCACAGTCTTTTGCGTGGCAGTGATGGTGTGGACTGTGGTCATGAGTCCTTCTACAATGCCAAAGTTGTCATGGATGACCTTGGCAGAGGCGGGGGTGGGGTAGGGTGGTAGAAGTAGTTAGTGGTTCAGGAAGCATGGCTGACAATCTTGAGTGAGTTGCCATACTTCTCATGGTTCACACCCATCACAAACATGGGGGCATCAGCAGAAGGGACAGAGATGATGACCCTTTTGGCCTCACCTTTCAAGTGGGGCCCCAGCCTTCTCCATGGTAGTGAAGACACCAGGAGACTCCACAACATACTCAGCATCAGCATCACCCTATTTGATGTTAGCAGGATCTCGCTCCTGGAAGATGGTGATGGCCTTCCCGTTGATGGCCAGCTTCCCGTTCTCAGCCTTGACTGTGCCGTTGAACTTGCCATGGGTAGAGTCACACTGGAACATGTGGGCCATGTAGTTGAGGTCAATGAAGGGGTCACTGATGCAACAATGTCCACTTTTCCCGACACGACGGCGGTTTGGGTAGCCAGGCACCCCATAGAGTCAACTCTGCTCACTCGGCTTCACCATTGAGTCCTAGGGACGAGGCTGGTACTTCAGGAGAAGATATGGCTGTCTCTGGAACAGGGAGGAGCAGAGAGCCTAAGAGAGAACTTCTTTTAAAAATATTTATTACTATCATTTCGTGTATCCATGTTTATGGTGTGTGCATGTGAGGGCACGTGTGTGGCATGGTGTGAGTATGGATGTCAGAGGACAACTTTTGGGAATCAGTTCCTCATTGAATGTGGTTCCCCAGTATAAAATTCAGACTGTCAGGCTTGTAGGCAAGTTATTTTATCTTCTTAGTCATCTTGATGGCCTAACACTCAAATTTTTAACCCCACAGGACCACCATGGGCGTAAAATTGTCATTTGGTGTAACATGAATATAGAAAAGGCTGAAATAGGCCTTATGTGGCAGAAGGGAGAGGACAGAGCATCATGGAAAGTGACCAGTGACAAGGGACGTGAATGGGGAGGGCATGACAGAGGAATCATAAAGATGCATAGTCTCCTAAAGAAACAGCATGCTATAGGTAGGGTAATGAATAGACTCAAGTCTGTCTGAATGCTAGCTTTTCGGTCAGCTGGCTGTGTGACCATCAGCTGATACGCTGTCTGTCTGGGCTTCAGTGTCCTCCTAGGAAACACCAGCTCCAATGGGGAAGCCTTTTAGAGTTTTCATATTCCCCCGGCATGTACTCACAAACCTTAGAATGCTTGACTGGGGAGACTAGATATACCTGTCCGAGAACCCTCGTTCTCGTCTTCACGACTGGAGCATGGAAAACAAAGAACAGATACCCAGTTCCTGAATGGGACATCCAGGAGGGTAAGGATGGCCAGTGACAATCCGCAGGCCTCACCCATTCACTTTCCTCATGGTCACTCGCTGGGGACAGTGGGAATTGAGTAAACATGCATAGTAAGGCTGGGTGCTGCAGCTAGGAAGGGAGCGAGCCTCGCCTCGTTCCTGCCCGCAGGACTCCCATTCAAAGGGTGAGCTCTGCCATTTGCCGCACGCATATGTAAAAGTGTCACATCTTTTCAGCAAATTGACATTTTAAAAATAAATATATAACGTTCCTCTTCGTCTCTTCAAGTCACAATTGATTTAAAGGGCACTTTATATGACAGTATAATCACCCCCAGATTTCTCTTGGTTACCCTTTACATGAAATACCTTTTCCATCACCTCCCTTTCATTCTGTGCACGTTGTTAGATCTAAAGAAAATCTTTTTTAAACACCAGGTAGTTGAATTTTATCTTCATTTAATCCATTCATCAGCTTATGCCTTTGTGTATGTATGATGTGTGTGTGTGTGTGTGTGTGTGTGTGTGTGTGTGTGTGTGTGTGTGTACGTTTGTGGGTGTGCACATGTGTACTTGCCATGGTGTGTGTACGGAAATCAGAGGATGGCCTCAGGTGTCAGTCCTCACCTTCCACCTTGTTTAAGAGTGTTTCCATAGCCGGGCAGTGGTGGCACATGCTTTTGATCCCAGCACTTGGGAGGCAGAGCCAGGCAGATCTCTGTGAGTTCGAGGCCAGCCTGGGCTACAGAGTGAGTTCTAGGAAAGGCATCAAAGCTACACAGAGGAACCCTGTTTCGAAAAACCAAAAAAAAAAAAAAAAAAAAAAAGTGTTTCCCTAAGAGATACCATAATAGAGGGAGACATCAAGGGCACAGGGAGTAGAAGTGGGGTGCTAGAAAAGTCCCCAGAAATCCACAAAGATGACCCTACCTTAGACTACTAGCAATAGTGGAGAGGGTGCCTGAACTGGCCTACTCCGGTAATCAGATTGGTGACTACCCTAACTGGCATCGTAGAGCCTCCATCCTGTAACTGATGGAAACAGATGCAGAGATCCACAGCCAAGTACCAGGCTGAACTCCAGGAGTCCAGTCAAAGAGAGAAAAGAGGGATTGTATGAGGAAGGGGCATCAAGGTGATGATGGGAAATTGTAGAGACAACCAAACTAAACTAGTGGGAACTCATGAACTGTGGACCAGTACTTGTGGAGCCTCCATGGGACTGGACTAGGCCCTCTGCATAGGCGAGACAGTTGTTTAGCTTGCCCGGCTTAAGAGGCCCCTGGTGTTGGGATCAGGATCCATCCCTGCTGCATGAGCTGGCTTTTTGAAGCCCAGTGCCTGTGGTGGGACACCTTACACAGCCTTGGCTCAGGAGACGGGGCTTGGACCTGCCTCAACTGAATGTACCAAGCTCTGCTGACTCCTCATGGGAGTCCTTGCCTTGGAGGAGGTGAGAATGGGGGGTGGGCTGGGGAGAAAGGCTGGGGGGCAGGAGGAGGAAGGAGATGTTTCCCTTGTAGTGTTTGGCACCGTGTACACCAGACTGATCGGCCCCTTGAGCCTCCGGAGACTCTCCTGTCTTCACCTCTGTCTCGCCATAGGACTGGTATTACAGAGCGTGCCACTGCCTGGCTTTATGTGGGACCTGGGGACTTTAACCCAGTCCTGGTGTTTGTGTGGCAAGTGCTTTACCCACTGAACCAATCCCCCAGCTCAGCTATCCCTTTTGACTGAAAAGCTTAATCCTTTTATATTTAAATGAGTTACTGATAGTTACTTTGGCCATTTTGTTACTTGTTTCCAAGTCTTCTAGCATTTTGCCTTTCATTCTCTCTTCTATCACTTTCTTCTTTATTTAGCTGGGTCTTTGTAGTTCTGTTTCTAATTCTTTCTCATTTCCTTCCTTCTGGGTATTTTGATACTTTTTTTTTTTTTAAGGACACCCTCTTTCCTCTTTTTTAAATGTTACAGTTTCATTCTCTGAGACAAGGTTTCACCACGTACCACTTGCTGGCTTGAAACTTGCTATGTAGACCAGGCTAGCCAGGAACTTGCAGTGACCCTCCTGCCTCTTTCTGGGAGCAGGGATTATTCCTGCTAGCCACCACGTCCAGCAATGATGTACCCATTCTTTGAAAACAAGTGTGAATTGGGGATCTTTCCTTAGTTTAGAGCCAAGATCATTCTTTCTCTTTCTCTTTTCTTTTTTTTTGTTGTTTTTTGTTTTTGTTTTTTTTTTTTTTTCGAGACAGGGCTTCTCTGTGTAGTTTTGGTGCCTGTCCTAAATCTTGCTCTGTAGACCAGGCTGGCCTCGAACTCACAGAGATCCGCCTGGCTCTGCCTCCCGTGTGGTGGGATTAAAGGCATGTGCCACCACCGCCTGGCTCTTTCTCTTTTCTCAATGAACAAAGCCCGATCCAGCTGTGTGTCCTGGTCATTTTCTCCCATATGGCAGTGTTACTGAGCGGAGCCTAGGGCTTTCCCACGGCCTTTTAGTTCTCTTTGATACCTTACATATTGATCCTGATCAAAGTTACTATTTTTCTCTCCTTGATTCCTGAGAAACGTTCAGGATAGACTTTAAATGTTTCCACTTAGAGTCTCGTGGAGCTTTACCCGGCTGTCTCACTGTTTGGGACACAACAGCAACTATGTCATATTGTCACTGTCAGGAGTTCCTGTCACTCTCAGATAGCTTTGATTTTAGTCAGTAGTCACAAGGTTATTAAAGTAAAACAGTGATGCAGACATTATCAAACGACTGCCGATCGGACTCTAAAACATTTGTGTCTTACTTCCACAAACCCATACTCAACAGTATAGAAATATAACAATAAATAACCTGCATCCTCAAAAAAAAAAGTAAAAAAACACCTCTCCCTATTGACCAAATTAAACTAGCAAGAAATGCTTTCACAATTGCTACTTTCCAGGAGTTGAAAACAGTTATTGTAGAATAAGGCTATAAAGGTTCAAGTTAATATTTCAATGAAAATTCCTAGGAGGCATTCACAGTCTGTTGAAATGAGGAGTTGATTTGGTCACATCGTTGAATTATTTTATAGAGAACTTCAGGTCCTGCTGTGTGCTCTCTGAGAAGTACAACTTTTCAGTGGCCACACGTGGCCATAGAAGTACGGCCCAGACCTCTCCACAAACTAACATGTCCCTTTATAATATATTAACATAGTTTCTATTCACATAGCCATTCTTTTAAATGAAAATAATCTTATAGAAAGACAAGCTCCCTATGATAGGAAATATTTTCATTACTTTTTAAAGATTCAATATAATTACATCATTTCCCCCTCCCCTTTCTTCCCTCTAAACCCTCCTCTAACCCCCTTGCTCTCTTTCAAATTCTTGCCCTCTTTTCTTTAGTTGTTCCATATATATGTATATACACACATACATATCTTAACATACAAACACCATCTGATCAGTCTGTATGTTACTTGTATGTACATGTCTTCAGGGCTGACCACTTGGTGTTGGATAAATAACTGGTGAGCTCTTCCCCGAGGAAGACTATTTCTCCCCCTCTCAGCATTCCTAAGCGGCCTGCTGTTCTTTGTCTGAGGTTGAGGCTTCATGGTCACTCTGTCCTCCATGTTAGTATGTCTACCCACACTTAGAAACAGCTGTAGTTCTGTGACCTGTGAGACTGCAGATATTTCTTCATGGTTTTCACAGGGATTACACACATCCTAACTCCTTAAACTGTAAGTTTCACCCCACGTGAGATCTTATAACCGAATGTGGGAATTGGGGGGAAAAATCTGGCAATAGCAAAAGGTTGCTGAATGCGTAACAACGAAACATCCTTCAAAATCAAACGTGGAACGAATCCGAAGTTTCAGGCGGCGTTCACCCATGTGGCATCTTGAACTTCATGGAAGCTGTGGTTCTGAACACACATGTGCATTTTGTACTGCACATGCCATGGTGCAAAGTAGCACTGAAGTCCCTGAAGCTTCTGCCCGGGGTCACAGATGGCTTATTATGTATGCCTTCCACAATCTTTGGCCACAAGCATCTGTGGCCTATTGTGTGTCCTGCTCCATTTTCTTTAACAGAGCCCGTGGGTGGTCTCTGCTTGGGAGAGATCAGAGTCAAAATAAACAGAGAGTAGCATGCAAGTGGCATCACAGCATGCTGGTATGTTGTGAGTAAGGTTTGCAGGAAGAGAACCGGGAGGACAGCTACCTCGGCTAGTCCAATACAGCAGCTGCACTAGGGAAGCATTGGGGCTGAGCCAAGCAGAGGCCGGAGAACGTTTCCTACTGTTTTCATAGTGGCTGTTCCTTAATTAGATATATACTTGGTTGTTATAAACCTGAGGCTGGTATCCAGAGCTTCTGTATCAATTCATCCTGTTCCGGAGTGTGTTAGTTTGGTGCTTCCATAGAGGAATGAGACCTTGGAGTTTTCTGGCTTGCAAAAGCAACCTGACAGAGGCTACACACTAGAAATGCATTGACGTGGACCACATACTTGCATGGTGTTCACGGAGGGCGCTGCTAGAGATGAGATCCAAAAAGACCATGGGGAAGGAGTGGCTTTTGAACACAAAGGAAAGAAGGAAGAAGCCAGGAGGGAAATTGAAGAAGGAACAAGAGCTTGGAGTAGAAAATCTGGTTTGACCTGGGTCCTGATGAAAGGGAGGCAGAGAACGTGGAACAGAGCCAGGACAAGCACTTTAGGCCCTGTTCTGTGAGGACAGGAACTCATGAAGGGTATGAGGAGACTTGTCGCTTAGTCTGAAAGGGACAAGGTCGTTGTTCTGATGAAGGCTCGGGCTGAAGCAAATATACCAAGGAATAGACTGTGTAGATACCCGGGCAAGCAATATAGCCAGCGTGTCTGAATCAGAAGCAGTGTTTGGCAGGGATTAGGAGGCTGAGAGTTTAATAGCAACAGATTGGCAGATCCCTGAGGGCTTTCAGAAGAGAGCCAAGGGAAGGCCTAGCTGAGGAAACCAAGTCTGGCCCTGAGAAAGGGAAATGCTCTGGCTTCACGGGCCTCCTCCCTCCCAGGAAAGGAGATACGTTGTTTTTCTGGGCTTAGCTGAGACAATATCTTTGAGGTCTATGCTTTTCAAACGGGAACCATTGAGAAAAATGAGGAAGCTTGGGCCGAGGGAGGAATGTGCTTATGGACTTGTTCCCTGTCGGCGGTGAGTCAGTTCCCTCAGACACTGAAGTGTCAGCATTTTTAGTATGTCTTAGGTTAGACAGAGAATTCCAGAGCCAAGCTCATCTGGTCAGTGTCCTGATCCCACTGGCTCACAGTGGGAGGTTGTGTGGGCTGCTGCTCTTCTCTGAACCTGTTTTCTCATCTGTCCCACAGAGGTGACAATAGTCCTGAAAGCCTGCTTAGGATGAGCCACACAAAGCGCTCAGCAGGGGTCTTGCTCATTGTCAGTGCCCCCGTTGACATTTCTAATGATATTATGATTATTGGGACGGCTCGACTCTTTTCTTTTTCCATTTTTATTGATTCTTTGGGAATTTCACACAATGCACCCCAACCCCACTTATCTCCCAGTCCCTCCATATCCACCACTCACTCTGGTAGTGTCCCTTCCAAAGGAAAGCTTAAAAAAAAAAAGGAATAAAAATAAACAAAAATAAAAGAGAAAGAAAGAAAACTACTTCTCCCGCCTCCACCCCCGCCTCCTTTCCTACCTCTTCATCCCCTCTTCATTGATCTTAGTGGCATTGGGAGCTGCTGTGTATCATGCAGTAGATCCTTTTGTCCAGTGTTCGTTGTGTGATGAGTTGTTGGTCAGGCTCAAGGCTTTGGTCCACCATAAACGCTGGACCCCCACTGACATTCATCTCCAATATCCTGCGGTTGCCCTGGGTCATGGAAATCTTGCAGCTATGGTTCCACAGGATAAATCCCTTCACACCTCCAGCAGGTCGTAGATGGGGTAGATGTTGGGGTGGATCAACTCCAAGCCCTGGATGTGTGCCTGGATGGTAGCTAAGTGGGCCGGTCCAGGCGGCTAGGACCACTCCTCTCAGGTGAGGGGTGGAGCCAGCCCCATGGTGAGGGGTGGGGCTATCTTTCCTAAGTGTGGAGGGCCAGCTCTCCTCTTAGGGGTGGGGCCAGCTTTCTGGTGCAGGGCTCATTAGGGCCCAGTGTCCTAGGGCCAGGAGGTTCTGGTCAGCTCTCCTGTGTGTGGAGGAGCAGGTCACCCTGAGCCAGTGAGGGGTGGGGCCAGTTCAGCAGGGCTGTAGTACTTCAACACATACTTTGCATGGGCCCCTGTGGTAACACGGGCAACAGACATCTACGCAGATCCCAGTTGCTGCAGTACTACGGATCCAGATGTGATCATTGGCAGCAGCTTTGAGCTGGATGTCATCATGGCCCCGGGTGGCAGCGCGGGCTTCTCAGATCCAGATGGGCCTAGCAGCAGCGGTAATCCCTAGGCTCCAACCTGGCTCCGTGTGGTGGTTCAGACCTCAGGCAGTCAATCAGCTGATTGTAACGGGAGTCGCAGGCCTCAACACAGACTCTAGCTGCGGCAGGGCCACGGTCTCAGAAATAGCCCCAAGCCACAGTTCAGGCCCGGGCATCAATATGACCCTGGGTGACAGTGCTGGCCACCCTGATTGAGGGCACCAAGATGGCCTCAGGTGTCAGCCAGGGTGTCTGCTTTGCCTTTGGTGGTAACCAGAGTCTCGGACGTTGATGCAGACCCTGGCTACAGTGGGGACGCGGACACAGACGTGACCCTAAGTCTCAGTTCAGGCCCTGACAACACCATGGCCATAGATGGCGGCACAAACCACCGAGGTTGGCATAGTCCCGGCAGCACCATGTCCTTCAGACTCCCAAATGGCCACAGGTGGTAGTGGGGTAGGGTTCTTGTGGTCTTTGGTGGCAACGTGGACTATGAATATCACCATAGAGCCAGGTTGCGGTAGAACCATGGACCCAGACATGGTCTTGGGCGGCATCCCTGACCTGGATGGCGCCATGGCCCCAGGTGGCTGAACAGGTCACTCAGATCTGCATTGTCCCAGCTGCAAGGTGGCCCTCTGACAACAGTATGACCTCAGGTGGTGGCCCAGATCTCAGGCATCTGTCCGGCCTTCCATGGTACCAGGCACCATGGATATCAACACAGACCCGGACATGGCCCCAGGCTGCAGCTGAGGTCCACGTTGCTGTGCAGGTCCACAGCTCATGGCCCTGGGATGCTGTGCAGGGTACTCAGATCTTCATGGCCATGGTGGCCGCAGGATCTTCAGACACCAACATGGCCTCAGGTTTCAGTTTGGACCCTGGGTTTCTGCACTGTTTTTCATAACAGGAACCATGGATATCGGCAGAGTCCCCAGGTGTGGTGGGGCCATGAACCCCAACATGGTCCTTGGCTGCAGCCTGGGCTGGACATCTCCATGCCCCTAGGTGGTAGCTCTACTTTTTAACAAGGTATCCTGTACTTTGAGACACCTTCAGAGCCCCAGACTCTAACTTGATTCTGTGTCCAAGAATGTCAGGTAGATCCCTTCTTCCTGTTTCCTCCATCTTAATCCTAGAGTTCACCTGTTCCCAGGCTCTGAAGGGTGTCCTAAGTCAAAACACCAATGTCGGGGATGAAAGAGAAGGATGATAACAGGAAGAACAGGGAGAGCTGGCACTCATGCTTCCTAGGCAGATGACAATGTCCTTAGGTTGGCTTGGAGTTGCATGTGCCATGGTGGCAGGAACTTTGCAGTGTTCAGAGTCTGACTGTAAGCTGCTGACCCCAGGGCATGGGAGGAGAGTGTCCCTAGCTTCCCCATCCCCTGCCAGGAGTGAGGGAGGACCAGAGGCTGCTGCCTCTGAAGGCTCTGTCAGAAAGCACACGGTGGTAGGTTACTGGTTACCACATAAGCCAAGCCCTTGATCTGCATGTTTGAGGAAACCCTTTGTTCCTTTCAAATCTCGATTCTCTCAGCTGGCTGGTACAGTGACTGGAACAGTCAGGTTTTTTTTTTCTTTCTTTCTTTCTTCCTTTTCTCTTTGGATTTTTAAAAATAACTGGCTTGTGAGTTCAGACAGAATTGGGTTCCAGGCTTGGTTCAGGGCCAGGGACTTCTGCATCCTTTTAACCCCCTCCAAGGCCCAGTAAAGAGGGAGAACCTGAAGACTAATGGGGGCAGGGGAGGACACGCAGAGGTGCCCTCTAGCTGAGGGTCTAATACAGTGAGACGGACAGCGTAGCGAACAGGGTGTGCACACCCAAGACAACAGGAAAGGCTTTGACAGACACAGGTGGTAAATGAGCTTACCATCCACAATAAAACAGGAAAAACCGTTTGAGTGTGCCACAAGCAGGCAGCAGCCCGAGGCACAATTAGAGAGAGTCCTGCCTATAACATAATGTTGGCGCAATGTCTCCATTTTAGAGAAGCACTTTCGGTTAGGATGAGTGTCTTGTGTGCAATTTCCTAGCATGTAATTCATGACATGCAAAGGGAATACAGCTCAGATTGGCTGCTGTGCAGTCTAGGAGGCTAACATGAGTTGCTGCACACATAATTTCCAGTTTTGTAGTCTCTGGCATGCAAATAAGGTCTATGCAAATTGTGACCGTGCAAATATGGACAGCTCTGGTTGATTATGGTTCCATCCCAGCCAAAGGTTCCGGTTATAGGGCACTTGGCTCTGTGCTATGCAACATTCCAAGACTAGCAGTTAGGGATTCCTGAAACAAGCTGGTGAAGAATCCTTAATTGGGATTAGGTTCCTTCTTCTGGTCTTCTGTGAATGGCCTTCCATCCACAAAAGACACAGAAAGAATGATGGGGATTCCTATGCTATCTGAACTCCAGGTACCCCATCCCTTTCTGGGGCTCAGTTTCCTTTGATATAAAACCAGAGGCCCTGGGAGACATGGCTGCTTTGTTGGTTCATGCCTGACATTGTTACTCACTTTTCCTCATGCACTTTGGATTCTCAGATCTCTGAGAATGCTTTTCAATACAGTGCTCCAGTTATCTACTACCAATTGTATTTGGCCTTCAAAAGGAGACCTTTTTCTCATCCTGAGACAAGATCATCTCCAAAGGACCAACAGAAAGTGAGTATGCAGTAAATATTTGTTGAATGAATGGACAGTTGTTTTTAGCTCTTATTGCATGCCAGGGATGTTTTAAGAATTTTTTTCTTTTCTTTTCTTTTCTTTTCTTTTCTTTCTTTCTTTCTTTCTTTCTTTCTTTCTTTCTTTCTTTCTTTCTTTCTTTCTTTCTTTCCTTCTTTTCTTCCTTCTTTCCTTCTTTCTTTCTTTCTTTTTTTTTTTTTTTTTTTTTTGACAGGGTTTATCTGTGTAGCTTTTGGAGCCTGTCTGTAGACCACGTTGGCCTCAAACTCACAGAGATCCTCCTGGCTCTGCCTCCCGAGTGCTGGGATTAAAGGCATGCGCCGCCGCTGCCATCCAGCAAAAGTTCTTGACCTTAATATAATGTATATGGGAGATGGGCAGCAAACAAAAAAGGAAAGAAAGATACATCGCATGCTAGTTAATGAGCAGTTCTAACAAGTGAACAAACATCAAGCAAGAGGAAGTGTCATTGGCCAGGGCAGGTTGCAGACAAGAAGTCAGGAAAAACCCTTGAAGGCAGGAACACAGAAAACAGAAGTCAACAAATTGAGGGTCTCCTGGGAGGCCTCTAGATTTTTAGTCTAACTTTGTCTGACTAAGATTTCAATCTTTTAAAGAAGACCCTAGAGGTCTATAAAAGATGAGTTACTTTTCTATTGCTGTTACAAAGTGCCATGACTAAGTCAACTTATAAAACAAAGAAAGCATTTAATTGGGAGCTCAGAGTTCCAGAGGACTGGAGTCCATAACCATCATGGCGGGAGCACAACGCTGGAGCAGGAGCTAAAAGCTCACATCTGACCTGCAAGCACAAGGGAGAGAGGGAGAGAGGGAGAGAGGGGGAGAGGGAGAGAGGGAGAGAGGGAGAGAGGGAGAGAGGGAGAGAGGGAGAGGGAGAGAGGGAGAGGGAGAGAGGGAGAGAGGGAGAGAGGGAGAGAGGGAGAGAGGGAGAGGGAAAGGGAGGGGGGATGGTTTGGGCTTTTGAAACCTCAACTTCCACCCTAGTGACAAACCTCCTCCAACAAGACTACATCTTCTAATCCTCCCCAAACAGTTTCACCAACTGGGCATCAAGCGTTCAAATATATGAGCCTATGGAGGCCACTCTCATTCAAACCACCACCCCTAGGAATCTGGGAATCTACAACAAAATTATAAGTTTCCACTGCTCCCATATTGCATGACTATGATTACACTGGCTTTGGCAACTCTGAGATTCTAAGATTCACTGACACATCGATGCTTGAATACACCAGGAAACATTGTTTACTCTCTTTGCCTTACTCCTAGGAAATGAGTTTCTAAAATACAGTTTATTTTATTTTCTATTTAAAAAATAGATTAAGGAAAAAAAAAAACAGTCAAAAACATCCATTTCAATTCTAAGTGTCGTGAGCTGTAGACAGCACAGGGGTCCTTGTGTTCACAGACTGGAATGTTGGCACCCAGGGTTGTTCCTTCAAGGGGAGGAATGCTATACCTGTTACTCACCCAGAAGGATGGGAGTGAACGAGCATTCTAGCCCATTGTTCTTTGTGCTAGCTCTGTGGCTAGAGGCCACACTCTTTCCCAGACCCACATCATAAGCTTGTTTTGTTTTATTTTTCTGTCAATCTGTAGAACCTATGTTTATGGAAGGTGTCACATAAATACTTTACAAAGAATTTCAGTGTAGTCACATCTGATCTTTATTTAACTGTCTTTATTCCCCAAGAAGATCTCTGTATGCTTTATTGTGAACACTGGGTTGAGTTAACTATCACCAAGAAAATTTCACCAAATTGTGCTGTGCTTAAATATGCTTAAAATAAACCACTTGGGGTCAGACTTCCAAGGTTCGAACCAACCCTGGCTACTGAGTCGTGTGAAGCAGAACTGCCTTCTTGCCTCCCACAGATCATCACTCTGCTGGACGTGGAGGTTGCAGAGATCTCACAACTTGGAAAAAGTAGGAAAAATTTTCTTTTAATAGAAGCGGAGGGTAAGAATTCAGTCTTCTCACCCAACAAGTTTCAACCGTAAGAGAGAGTGAAATAACATGAGTTCTTCTCAGTCCTCTGAGCAAAGCATTTTATACAATTATTGAGATGTCTTTTAGCAAAATATTCAGAGAGTTCATGCAAGTGACTGTAAAATCCTTGGTTTCCTGAACAAGGAACCACACATGTTGCCAACTGGAGAGACAGAGGAGCGAACGTGAAAAGAGACCACAAAGAGGGGAGCGAAATCCCTGTCAAATTATTTTACAGTCTCCACTGCGGTGATGTACTGCTTGGAACCCCTCCAAGAGGACCATAAGGAGGAAGATCCTCTGGACACATCGGCTGAGGGCTGCTGCTCCTACCTTTAATGAGACTGATTTAGATACATATGCTGCCCCCCCCTTCAAACACCTCAATGTTATAACTGTGTACAACAAATCATTCTCATCAATCTGATTCAGAAATTCTGTCTATGCTGCCTCACTTCCAGAGACTACTTATAGAAGACGAGGGACATAATCAACAGGAAAATGGTTGGACCGAACCTCTCACCATGCCAGCTCTTACGATGCCTGTGATTTTAAATCCCTGAGACTCAAATGTGTGTCAACATTACCAATTTACTTTTGAGTGCTCAAAGAATTTCAGAAAATCCATTGCTGATACAATATGGGAAAATTTAAGCAGGGATATTGTTACTCCTTGGGACAGTAAGCAAGTATGTAAAGCTTCTGCCCAGGACAATATTTGATATGGAAAGCAAAATAGTATGATGACTGTGATGAAGAGACAGAAAGAAACCATAGCAGTAATGTCTCTATTAACTCAACATGCTTTGGGGAGAGGGACAATATAGTGATGCTCTACTACAGACGAGTGATTGGCCCAGTGTTTTGACCAAGGATAATCTTTGTGCACTACAAGCCTGGAGAACTACTCCCGATCATGGAGAAACTGAGGACACTCTGGCCACCGAAACAGAAGATCAATGAGCCTTGGTCTGCATTTCCTAGTCAAGTTGAGAGGCTGTCCAACAGAAAGTAACTCATGGGGCAGCTGCAGTCACTGCAGGAGCTGTTCAAGAAACTTTTCTAAGAGGACCTTGCTTTGAATGTGGGGATAAAGGACACAGAAAAAAATTAGTGCAAAAAAAAAAAAAAAAATCTAGTAATCCAGCCCCTTGCCTTTGCCCGTGATGTCAAAGAGGAAAACAATGGGCTAAGGAATGTCAATCCAATTTTGACAAGGATGGTAAGCCTTTAAACTCCCAAGGGGGCAATCCCCAGCCCTAGAATCAAGGGCAAAATTGACCCAGACAACAAAACATGAACCAGACTCAAAAGCAGTGTCCAGTCACTCAGGATCTAGTGCAATGGGATTAAATCTCTTAGCTCCAAGGACAAGACCTATATCTGAGGATGGATGTCCTATGTTGACCTTAATGGAATGAAAACTATTCCATTAAAAGCATTCTAGATACGGGGGCAGATTATTCAGTTATTATCAAGAACAGGGCCTCCACAGTGCCAATTTCTAGATGCCCACGTTTACAAGGTATTGGCAGCCAACAGGTTTCTTTAAAAAGTACTAATGTCTTAAATTGGACCAATGAAGATTCTTCCTCTGTGCAGCCTTATATTGTCTCAGGACTTCCATATAACCTGTGGGGAAGAGACACATTGTAACAAATGCAAGCAGTGCTTACCATCGCTACAATGAATCATCTGATAATTATAATACAAGGAAGTATACCCCCCCAATAGGGGTCATTGATCAAAGGCCATTTAAAATACAATGGGTCTCTGACGACCCAGTATGGATTGATCAATGGCCCCTTCATGGGGAAAAAATAAAACTTCTAGTGCAGGAACAATTACAGCTAGGACACAGAACCTTTAGTCAGTCCCTGGAATTCCCCTATTTTTTTTTTAAAGATTTATTTATTTATTATGTATACAGCATATGTGACTGCAGGCCAGAAGAGGGCACCAGGTCTCATTACAGATGGTTGTGAGCCACCATGTGGTTGCTGGGAACTGAACTCATGACCTCTGGAAGAGCAGTCAGTGCTCTTAACCTCTGAGCCATCTCTCCAGGCTCCTATTTTTGTAATTCATAATAAGGCAAAGAATAAACTTCTTCTGCTACATGATCTCAGGGGCATAAATGCTACTATGAAAACAGTGGGACCCTCCAGCAAGGGCTCCCAGCTCTTACTATGACTCCTCAAGGATATGCAATGTTACACTTGACTTAAAAGATGGCTTTTTCTCTATTCCTTTACACCCTGGCAATAAGGAGTGTTTTGCATTCTCTCTTCCTACTTTAAACAATCAACAACCAATGACCTGATATCAGTGGAAAGCTTTACCACATGGATGAAAACTAGCCCCACTATGTATCAATATTATGTACATAAAGCCCTTACGCCAGTGCTGATTGAGTTTCCCAAGCTATTGATCATTCATTATATGGATGACATTCTGCTCTCCTGCTCATCTAGTCAATACTTAGATGAGTGCTTAATTTTCATGGTAAATAAAAAGAGAACAAAATGTAAACATAGTTCCAGATAAAGTGAAAAGCAATCACTTTATGATTATTTAGGATATTATTATGCAACAATAATATCCACCATCCTCTGCTTAGAACTTCCCAAACAATGTTCCCTCAATTATTTACAAAACCTTTGGGGCCATATCAGTTTGATACTTCCATATCTGCCTATCACTACTAAAGATTTGACTGTGCTCTTTGTTGCTTTCCAGAGACTGTCAGTTAAATTTTATAAGACACACAACACTGAAGCAGAGGGAGTTATTAGTTTATTAAACAATGGTACTGCATGGTCTGGGGATGGAGAGGCAGCTCAGAGGTCAAGGGCACTTGCTGTGCTCCCAGTTCCAGAGGACTGGAATTTGGTTCTCAGTACTCATGTCAGAGAGCTTACAACCACCTTTAACTCCAGCTCCAGGGAATCCAGTGCCTCCTGACCTACTACACATAAATCAAAATCAAACTTTAAAAGGTATAGTGAGTGCAGTCTAGAAATATAGACTGTCTACTAATACCTGAAAGTCAAAGGTATGTTAATTGGGGGAAAAGATCATTTCTTGAGCTAAGTAAGTAAATACATACAAACTTCTGAAAGATTGAACTCAAAATGGTAAAGTAAGAAATAAATGTTGTTCCAGATCAGAAGTAAAAAACTGCAAACCCCTTCCCGTACCTCCTTTTTTGTTTGGCCCTGAGAATTGAACCCAGGGCCTTATGTATGCTAAGCTTAAGCTCTACCACTGAGCTACACCCGCAGACCTAACCCTGCTTTCTGTTCTCTTCGTTTTTAGAACTTAACAATTCAATTCAATATGATGTTTGTGTGTTATGGGATGTGTGTAGAGGTAAATAGTTAAGAAAACCAAAGGCAAAGACTTCAATAGGCGTTCGAATTCTTTTAATTACAAAATAAATAAGAAAGTAATGTCTAAACTTTCAAAAAAATAATGTTGCTGCTAAAGTGGTGGCTCATAGAATTAATCCCTTACTTCCTTATCCTGGCTTGTCCTTCCTTCCTCCTCATCACCTCCTGGACTTACATATCGACAAGGTAATGGTATCATAGAAATTTATGCATGTCATAATTATCTGTTACTTCCTTATTTACAAGAAATTATAGACTTGATAATGGTGGGAAAGACACTTCTTGAACAACTTACTGGTAAAGATCCTACAGAAGTCACTGTACTATTAAATAAAAGGCAGGTTGATTATTTGTTTCACACTGCTAATAATTAGCAAGTAATATTAGCATGTTACTCTGGATCTATAGTTAATCATTATTCCAAAGATCCCCTTTTAAGATATTTCTGAAAATACCCCATGAGTATTACCTAAAATTACAACTAATAAATCCTACAAAGATTCCATTTAATGCTTTTACAGATGCCTCTTCAAAAAGACAAGGAATTTATGTTTTATATACAAATTCCACATCCTCCACAAAAAAGATTGAACCCACCCCAGTTGTCTGAACTCACTGAAATCAATCAGCTTTTCTTAGATGTTTCTCAGCCATTGACTCTTGTAACTGACTCGGTGTATTGTGCTCAAACTATTTCTCTTTTAGAAACTGCAAGACTTAAACCCAAGGCCATTACTAATGTTATTTCATAATTATTTCTCTCCCTTCAGATGTCTATATGATAATGAACTCAACCTTTTTCATAATTCATATTCCTGCTCATTCTAATTTGCCAGGTCTGTTAGCATCCACTAATGCTCAAGATGATGCACTGGCTGTCTCTTTGCCCCTAGTACGATCTTTACTGGCCACTCATAAATCTCAAGAACTTCTTCATCCAAATGAGACTTTGTTCCAAGTACAATTCTCTTCCCTCATGAACAATGTACCATTTGTTTCTGTCCTTTTCTTTCACCCCACTGCCCTCTGCTGGCGTAATTAATCCTCAAGGATTAAAATCTGGTGCCATTTGGCAAACAGATATCTCAGAATTTTGAAATTCAAAATATGTTCATGTAACAGTTGATAGTTTTTCTAATATGATTGTTGCTTCTGCTCACAAGGATGAAGGCATATTGGATGCCATCAATCATTTACTAAACACTGTTTCCTTTCTAGGACTCCCATTACAACTAAAACCTGATAACATGGTCCTGCTTATAATAGCAAGAGCTTTAAGGAATTATGCAATATACAGAATATTAATCAAGTAACTGAAATCTCTTACAATCCACAGGGTCAAGCTATTGTGGAACAACACCATCTAACACTTCAATGGCAAATTAAAAAAGTTACACACCCACCTAAATCCCTACACACTATGCTACATTTAGTCAAGTTCACTTTAAAAAGGGACAATGCTTCTGCTGCTGCCCCCAACTTTTTGCCCTAAAGGATATACCGCCTAAAGTACTTGTTAAATGAAAATATCTAGAAACTAATCGATGGAAATGACCAGTTCTTCTGACATCAGGGTGAGGCTATGCTTTTGTCTTTCCAGAAAATGAACGAGGTCCCAGATGGCTCCAGTTCCAGTACACCTGACCAGGACAGCACTGACCTGGGGAGACATTAGGACTAAAACCCATCAAGTCAAGACCTTGGGAAGACAGCAACAAGGCACAGCACTACTGACCCTAAAATGATGCTGTGGTATTTACTAACTGTATCACATGTTAATTCTCAGCTTGTCAATATAAAATCCAAAATGTCAGTGGAAAGAAAATACATGCCCTAATAGGAGACAGTAGCATGCTGTTTTTCCACGCTGAGGATTGTTTTTATGCCTTTTTTTTTTTTTTATTACCAGTACCAGGCATGATTACTAGAAATCAAAGAGAGGTTTCAAAAATAGCCTGTATGATTAGTAAAACTACTAACATTACAGCAAACATATCAGCAGAAATTAACCAAGAAATGGGTGAGTTAAGAACCACAGTTTTACCCGGGCGTCAGTGGTGCATGCCTTTTAATTCTAGCACTTGGGAGGCAAAGCCAGGTGGATCTCTGTGAGTTCGAGGCCAGCCTGGTCTACAGAGCGAGATCCAGGACAGGCACCAAGACAACACAGAGAGACCTTGTCTCAACCCCCCCCCCAAAAAAAAAACAAAAACAACAAACAAACAAACAAACAAAAAAACCCCACAGTTTTCCAAACTAGAGCTTGTTGTGGGATATTTGTGTACTGTGAAGATGTGTTGCTGTGACTGGTGTAATAAAAAGCTGAATGTCAGCTGGACGGTGGTGGCACACACCTTTAATCCCTGCACTCAGGAGGCAGAGCCAGGTGGATCTCTGTAAGTTTGCGGCCAGCCTGGGCTACCAAGTGAGTTCCAGGAAAGGTGCAGAGCTACACAGAGAAACCATGTCTAGAAAAGACAAACAAACAAACAAACAAAAAACCCAAACAAACAAAAAGCTGAGTGTCCAATAGCTAGGCAGGAGGTATAGGTGGGGTTTCCAGGGAGAGAAAGGAAGAGGAGGAATCTAGGTGCCCAGGAGATGCCAGGAGACATGGAGAGGAAACAGTAGGTGCAAGATGGAAGAGAGGTGCGGCCATGTGACAGAACATAGATTAATATAAATAGGTTAATTTAAGTTATAAGAGCTAGTTAGGAACAAGCCTAAGCTATAGGCTGAGCTTTCATAATTAATAAGTCTCTGTGTCATTATTTGGGAGCTGGCTGGCAGGACAAAAAAAGACTCATTACAAGAGCTACTACTGTATATTTATTTGTTGCTCCAGCAACAAATAATCTTGGTTATCAACAATTTCTTGGCATGTGTTGCTTTGCTGTGGCAGATTTTTCTCACACTATTGATGATCAAGCTAATGATCTGCATAAAGAGGTAAACAAAATCTCTCAAGTGACCTTTGAATGGCCATCATGGTTAAGAGGGCTTTCCCTTTCCTTGATTCTCTGCTAGCTATTCTTATAATTCTGTTATGCTCGCTTGTAATAGTTAGACTAGCCATTAGGTAATGTATATAACCTTAGCCTCTACTGTACCCACAATTTTTTCTTTAAAAATAAAAAAGGGGGGGGGGAGAGATGTAGGAGGCATGCAGGTCCTTGTGCTCACAGATAAGCACTAGAGGAACCTGGAATGCTGGCCTACAGGGTTATTCCTTAAAGGGAATGCTATACTTGTTATCTGCCCAGAAGGTTAGGGAGGGATGTACATTCTAGCTTGGTGTGGTGGGAGACTGCACTGGACCCTTCCCCAGATCCTTTTCATACAGTTATGTGTCTCATTCAATCTATAGAACCTATCTGATGGAGGGTGTCACATGTACTTTACAAAGAATTTTAATGTAGTCATGTCCAATCTTTATTCCGCTTACTTTGTTCCTCAAAGAGTATTATGTATGCTTTATTGTGCACATGGGATTGAGTTATTTAATAGCAGAAAAGTTTTCACCAAATTGTGCAGTGCTTAAATATGCCTAAAATAAACCACTTGGGGCAGACTCTCGATGCTGGTGTTAAATCGAACTGCCTTCTTGCCTCCCACGGATCTTTACTCCTCTGACTGTGGAGGTCTCAGAGATTACCTGCAGTAAACAAAGGGTCTAATGCTATTTGAAAGTTTAGCTGCAGCATTTTTATACATGCCTGTTCATGAAGTACCTGCAAATTAACAGAGAGGAGTGAGACCCTCTGGTGGCAGTGCTGTCCCTGCCTCTGGCACCTGAGGCTGATGCTTCTGGGGGTGGACAAAGTCGCATCAGTCAAAACTCTAGGAGGCTTGATCAAGCACTTAGAAAATCATTGTGACAGTGTGGTGTTTTGAAAGAAAACGGCCCCCAAAGGGAGTGGCACTATTAGGAGGTGTGGCCTTGTTGGAGGAAGTGTGTCACTGTGGGGGTGGGCTTTGAGGTGTCCTTTACTCAAGCTACTTCCAGTGTCACAGGGTACTTCCTGTTGCCTTCTATCAAGAGGTAGCCAGCACCATGACTGCCTGCCCCACCCAGAACTGGGGTATTGTTGTGAAAGGCCTGATCATGTTTTTGTTTGGAGGAATTTGGACTTTGGTACTTGGGGCTATGAAAGCAGTGAAATGTTTTAAGCATGGCTTAATGGGCCATGCTGTAGGAACATGGAAGACAGAAGTGGTAAGAGTTATTTGAATGTGGGGGCCTGGATCTGGAGGTTTCGGAGGAGAAGAATATTAATATGTGGCCTAGAGATCGTTCTTGTGATATTTTGGTGAAGAATGTGGCTGCTTTTTGCCCTTGTCTGAAGAGCCTGCCTGAGGCTAAAGTGAAGAGTTTTGGATTAATTCCATTGACAGAGGAAATCTCAAAACAGCTTAGTATAGACTCTGTTGTGTGGTTAATAGTGTTAATTCTAATGAAGATTTATAATGAAAAGGATCAAGCTGAGCAAATAAAAATAACAAAATTCACAGATTGAGAAAAAGGGCACCAAGAAGTGGACTAGAGCTAAATCTCATGTTCAAAGAGATAAATGGATTAAGAAAAGGAATAAAGGGGGTGGTGAACTCCAGGCAAGCTCCTACCCAGCTAAGTTTCCAACTTGTGAAAAGGAACTAAAGAAAAGCTTAGAGCCAGATGTGGTGGTACATCCCTTAATCCCAGCACTGGGAAGACAGAGGCTGGTGGATGTCTTGAGTTTGAGACCAGCCTGGTCTAGAGACCCAGTTTCAGGACAGCCAAGCTTAGGCAGCGAAGAACAGAAAGCTGGTGAAGATGTCATTGAACAAGGGGACTGTGTTCCAGCCCCAGCAAGCAGCAGATGTGGGCAGCTTCGACCATGTAGTTCTGGCTTTAGACTTAAGGATAAAAGAAATGGGTTGTTGACTCTGCCTTTAAGCCTAAGAAAACCCGCTGAGGTCTGGCCTGTGTCAGGGGTGTCCCTGTGGTGGAGGCCTAGAGAGGCCCGTTCATGAAGCTGTGAAATTGAAGCCTAGGTTGCTTTAGAGACCCTCAGATGTTAGAGATGCCAGAGTCGTGGGATGCCTGCCAAGGAAAGCTGTTAACAAGGAGCAGAACCAGCCCGAGAGAAAGAAGTCTGTTGTCATCAATGAAGCGGAAGGAGTTGGAGATCTGAAGATCATTTTGACATCAGACCTGAATATAGGGAGTTTGGAGTTTGCCTAGCAGGTTTTTGGTCCTGCAATGGCCCAGTATTTTCTCACTGTGCTCCCTTTCCTACATTTTGGAATGGTAATGTATATCCTGGGCCATTATATGTTGTAAGTTTGTGATCTGCTTTTTATTTTAATTTTACAGGGGATTACAGTTAAGAGATTGCCATGAGTCTCCGAAGAGACTGGATTTGAATCAATTTTGAAACCGTTATAGACTATGGGGACTTTTGAAGTTGGACTGAGAGCATTTTTGCATTATGATATGGCTACCAGCCTTTGGGAGCCAGGGAGTAGAATGTGATGACTTGAAAGAAAATGCCCCCCCCAAAGGGCGTGGCACTATTAGGAGGTGTGGTTTTGTTGGAGTAGGTAGGGCCTTATTGAAGGAAGTGTGTCACAGCGGGGGTGGGCTTTGAGGTGTCCTATGCTCAAGCTACTCTCAGTGTTACAGTCTACTTCCTACTACCTTCTGATCCAATGTAACCAGCACCATGTCTACCTGCACTCTGCCATGCTCCCCACCATGATGATAATGGACAGAACATCTGAACTGTAAGCAGTGAGCCACCACAATGAAGTGTTTTCCTTTGTAAGAGTTGCCATGGCCATGGCGTCTCTTCACAGCAATAGAAACCCTAACTATGAAGACAGCATGCAGGTGGGCACATAGTCACACCCCTAGCTCAAGAGCTACTTGCATTTGATTGCATCTGGGAGAGGGAAAGTCAGTTTTCTTTAGTGATGTGACACCTGGTGTGTGACACTAGGGTATCGACCATACTGTGGGGCAAACCCCACACCCGGGAGTAGACTTAAGACAAACTGGACTTGATGGGGGTCAGGGTTGGGGTGAATATGAAGTTGGGTGGGTAGATAGGTTGGGGAAGATCCAGGAAAAGTTGGGATGAATATGATCAATATACATTGTATGTGATTCTTTAAAAACTAATAAAAACATCACTTTTTAAAGACTCAATTAAGCAACGATTTCCGGTTACAAGGATCTCATGAAACAGTAGGCTTTATAAAACTGGAATGAAATGGATGCTCCAGTCAAGTAATGTGTAAAGTGCGTTGTAAAACAAGATCTTATGGGAGGTAATTCTTTGTTTCTGGGAGGCTGGAAAAGGCCTCATGGAGGAGCTGTTGGTGTTTGAGCTGGGTTTTGAAAGAACATGGGGAGGGGTGAATAAAGGAAAGGAGGTAGTTTGAGAAAGCATGGCTTGTTAGGGGCCAGGTTGGCTGACTCAATGGGTCTGGGGAAGGATTCTGGAGGAGAGGATGTTGGTTCAATTTGGAAGAGTATATGCCATGTTTTGGCTTGCCCCTGTCCATTCAGCTCTGCCTGCCCATACCAGAGCCAAGGAATTTAATTAGGTACCAGCTCTTTAAAAAGACACATCTGTTTAGCAGATGTTATCTTTCACCCAAGATGAAGGTACAGCTTTTCCAAGGCATCTAATTTGTGAGGCTGTAGAAGGGAATGGAATGCAAGACACTATGATCATCCTTCAACGACACTCACTCATTACATCCCCTTTCCATGACTGTACTACCACACACATCAGACATTCCTGTTGGCTTTGTCTGGGATCAGAGGCAGAGAGCCCTGCTAGCTAGGGACCTGGGGACTAGCCTTGCTTGTTGTCACTCAGAGAAGAAAAGTGGACCATTCACAGAGCCTACAAGAACACCGATAACAATGAAAAATGCCACAAATAAAAGCTGTTCTCTGTCGAGCACTTGCACAGAGCCAGGCAGGTCCAGCTGCTTCAGGTGTGTGTCTGGAGTCTCTGATCCTTCCTGAAGCCAGGCCCAACCCCTCAAAGCAGCAGGAAGTGGTGGCACATACCTTTGATCTCAGCACTCCAGAGGCAGAAGCAGCCTCTGTGAGTTCGAGACCAGTCTGGTCTACAAAGTCAGTTCCAGGATGTTACACAGAAAAACCGTGTCTCAAGACAACAACAACAAAAATAGAACAAAGTGAGGGCTTGTATTTTTCTTGTCATTATTCCCTAAACAGTGTAGCAACTGCTTATTGTTTTTAGGTATTATCATTAATCAGTATAATTAATCTAGAGATGACTTAAAGTGCATTGGAGAGTGTAGGTTATACACACACACAAGGCCATTTTACATAAGGGACTTGCTCACCAAAGGATTTCTATATTAAGAATCCTAGAATCAGTTCCCCGTGGTTACCAAGGGGAGATTGTACTGTTTAGTGTCTATTTCTCTTCTCTAGAATTTAAACTTCCAAGGGCAAGGACTTTTGTCTGTTCTGTTCATTGTGGGCTTTGTAGCATTCAGAGCAGTGCATTCAGACATGGGTTACAGTTTCATAAATATTTGTTCAGTGGGTGGAAGAATGGCCAGTGTGGGTCTCTTTGAACATATGAGAACAATGTCATCAAAAGCCTCTTCTAAGAGTTACAGCCAGGAAACTGTGAGATGGGATTAGAATGCAGGTCTGCATGATGTTAAGGCTTTGCTCTCTCCACTTCTCCTTTATAACTTATACCTCTTATAGATTCTTGATTGCTCCTGGTTTACCTCCAGCCCCTCCCACTGATACGGCAGCTCCTATTCATCTGGTTTGTTCACAGCTGAATCCTGGGTACCTCTTCAGTATGTGTTGGAGGAAGGGAGGAAAGGCTGGAATTGGAACATGTGAGGCTGGGGATTGGCTGGGGCGGGTCTGCATACCTTGGATGTGCTGTGATTGGGTGGATGCCTAGCCCCTCTCACACACAGATTGCTAGCAAGAAATCACTAAGCCTTTTACACATGAGTCAGTTGAGCTCAATCAGCTCAGCCAGCTAATGAGTGGCAGAGCTGGCATTTGAACCCATGTTTCCAGAGTGCACTTGTCATGCAGAAAAGACTCCAGTTAATGCTTCCTGGCTCATTCTACCCAGAGGTAACAGCTGTCTGGCCAGAAGGTCCACTGGCAACCAATTAGGACCTATGTGTCTCATTCAAGGTCAGAGCTTTTGGGGACAATGTGAAATTCACTTTTAATTCACAACTCCCCAGTTGTAGCCATTTATGTAAAAACTTTCATGTTATTTAAGCCCAAACCCCCCTTGGACTTCAATGGAAGCTTTGAATCTATGTGGAAGGTCAAAAGCATTTCTTTGAAAGTGTGTAGGGACCTGGTAGAAATCACATTAGCATATTCATTATCATCAGGGTTCTTTGAATGTGGCTTTTTGCTGTTCTCTGAAAGTGATTGGCGGACTATGGCTCTTTTTTGTTCAAAAATTCTTGGTCTGAAGTGAGGCTCTGGCTGCCTACTGGGTGCTGCAGCATATCTTCCAACAAGCAGTAATGGATCTGGGTTGCATAAGGCAGTGGTAAGTGTCATCCCATCCATGCGGAGTTTCCACGGTGACCGCACCTTGTTGGATTCTGGAAGACATACCTCTCCCACTCATTAAGAAGGATTAGTAGCAGAACCCCAAGGCAGGGCTTAGCTGACAAAAGATGGTTTTATATGGAAGTCAGACTGTGTGGACAGGAGGGCCCTAGGTGAGGCAAAGAATCAGAGTTGCACCAGGGCTGACTAAGTAGCAGGTCAATTCTTCTAAGTGCCAATACCATTTGAGGGAACATTTAGTAACCGTAATGCCTAGCACTCTTAGACTGTTTGGATCTAATTCTTAGTGACGAGTGGAAGAGACAATTGAGTAAGTTCTCAGTGCCCTTAGATGCCTTCCGTGTACGCACAGATATGCTCATTGGCAGCAGAGGACCCCAAGCAGGAGGTACTATTGGGTCATCCCAACTGACATCTTGGCAGCTCAGAACATGGCAAGAAGTAGTCAGGCTCTACACTGGAAAGGTAGAACCCATAGAACCTGATGGCCAAGGAAATGTTGAAGAAGAAATATTGGCGTGAGAGACAGGAGAGCAGAGAGGGATGGCTTCTAGGCACTGATCTCTACAACAGAGCCACAGGGTTATTGGTGTTTCCTGAAGAGGGATCATGCTTGAGGCATGATCAGGAGTGAGTTTTGGATGGGTAAGGTGTGGCACGCTTGTGACACACAAATGGAGTTGTTAAGGGGGCAAGTGGGCATGTGTCTGTGGCAGAGGGGAGAGTAAAGCATGGCACAGAGTCGCCCTTAGGGGTGGGGGGAACCATGAAGGGTACCACCTGGAGAGAAGTGTCCCAGGGACTGAACCAGGGTTCTGGTTCCGCAAAGCTAGGCCGGGCTCTGCCTCCTGGGCCTCCCTGCTCATGGGCTGCAGGAAGGAATGACCTAGTGCCATGTCCCTTTCGTTTGCCACTTCCAGCTGTAGTTACCCCGCAGTCAAAGGGGAGGGCGGAATCAAGCTAGACACCCCTCCGCTGATCTTGGTCGCAGAGGGTGTTGTAAAGCTACCTGGAGAGATTCATGGCGGGGGAATTTTGACCATGCGTCACAGAGCATGGTTGAGTCCTTGGGGAATTATTCAGGACTTGGGGTTCAGCTATGCTGATGGCCCTTCTGGATTAGGACTGGTTCTCACCTCCTCCTTTTCCCTGTGCTCCTCTCCTGAGGTTTGGACTGACTCCCCAGCCCTCCATTCCCTTTTAAATGACGCAATCTGTAGAGTCTTTCAGCTGTCATGTTCTTGTGTGACTTTTCCTGGGACAGTGGTGCTTCAGGAAACGACCAAGCTAGGAAGCAGTTTTATTGCATGAACACAACAGACCTAGGCACCACCAGTCCCCAGACTGAGCTTCAGTTCAGTTAAACAGAGCATTTTCTGCCGCTTCGGTCCCCGGGCCTGCTTCCTCACCCCCACATAGCAACCCAGAGTGACATATTTTGATTGGCTATATTAAGCTTGTTTGGTAGAGTTTGCTAAATTTCTCCATAAGCAGACGCTTTCCACAAGCAGAAGAATGAGCATTTATAGTATAGAGGGGAGAGGCGAGTACCATGGTTACAGACTGGACAGTGATGTGCCACAAGGGCACCCCCCGGCTTGTTGCATGTGTTCCCATCAGCTTCTTAGAACCTCCTGCCATTTTGATGCTCAGATCCCTTTCAGAGTCTCTCTTAACTAGGGTTTCTATTACTGTGAATGCATACCATGTCCAAAAGGGTTTATTGCATCTTACAGCTCTCAGGTCGAACTCCATCACTGAGGGAAGTCAGGGCAAGAGCCTGGAGGCAGGAGCTGCTTCAGAGGCCATGGAAGAGTGCTGCTTACTAGCTTGCTCCTGTAGGTTGCTCAGTCTACTTTCTTATAGAACCCAGGACTACCAGCCCGGGGTGGCCCCACCCACAAGGGGCTGGGCCCTCCTACATCAAATGAGAGTCCCTCCTTGCAGATGACTCTAACTTACATCAACTTGACATAGGACTAGCCAGCACAAAGTCAAAATAGCATCATCTAACATCTCCAGTGGCGGCATCCAGGTACCTTAAGAAATATAACTGTATCAACATATCTGGACAGGGTTTCTAGTACAGGAGCTGCACTTACTCATCAAGAGTCTCCAAGTGCTGGAGGTCAGAATTCCTTGGTGTGTGTGTGTGTGCCTGTGTGTGTGCATGTGTGTGTGTGCGTGCGTGTGTGTGTGTGTGTGTGTGTGTGTGTGTGTGTGTGTGTTTGGATATATCCTTGTTCTAAGGTAAGGTTAGCACATGGTTTGTCATAGTCTGTTTTATATATGTCAAAAAAATTGTGACTGGTTGAGGGAGCTCAGTCACTAACAACGAAAAAAGACAAAAGAATGTTAACAGAAGCTTTTAAGAATTATACACACACACACACACACACACACTATGTACTATGTATAATATATATTTACTCATGTCTTTTTGTTTGTTTGTTTGTTTGTTTGTTTTTCGAGACAGGGTTTCTCCGTGTAGTTCTGGTGCTTGTCCTGGATCTCACTCTGTAGACCAGGCTGGCCTTGAACTCACAGAAATCCACCTGGTTCTGCCTCCCGAGTGCTGGATTTAAAGGCGTGCGCCACTGCCGCCCGGCTACTCATGTCTTTTTAAAAAGTCTTCCAGAGAGAGCACTCAAAAACTATTAGAAGGAAAACAAAAGCGACAGAAATGTTTTCCAACTATTACTCATGTAGGAGCCAACAGCAGCTTTTTGTCATGTTTCCTGTTTGCTGGTGCTGTGGCAGTCAGGCCTACAGCAGAGATTAAAACAAATGTAGATAATGTCAAGGAGCGCAGTATATAGAAATGAAAAATGATTTGTTTCTGTAGGTAGTCAGGTCCTCACACTTTCACTGTGCGCAGTCTAGTTAGCTTCCAGAGCAGCCAGAGCAACGATGCAGACATCTCATGATCCTCTGGTCTCTCCGGGTCTTCTGGCATCAAAGCTTGGCCTCTCTGGATGGCCAGTTTACACGGTGTTGACAGGTCAGGAACACATTCCCAGTTGCAAGAAGCTGGCTTCATTCTCTTGTGTTGAGGCCAGGGAATCATCTCTGCCACATTTATCATAATAGGGAAAGATTTAAAAACAAGCAAGCATTTCCAGCAGGGGTCTCACTGGGTTTTTCATGCAATGAAAGGGATTCTGGGCCATATTCTGACTTTAGGTTCTTCTTCTTCTTCTTCTTCTTCTTCTTCTTCTTCTTCTTCTTCTTCTTCTTCTTCTTCTTCTTCTTCTTCTTCTTTTGAGACAGGATTTCTCTGTGTAGCTTTGGAGCCTTTCCTGGATCTCACTCTGTAGCCCAGGATGGCCTCAAACTCACAGAGATCCACCTGGCTCTGCCTCCTGAGTGCTGGGATTAAAGGCGTGCGCCACTCCCCCCCCCACCCCCCCACCCCCGGCTCAACTTTCCGTTGTTACGTGGCTGGGTTGGCTTTGTAATTGTGCTGTCAGAAAATGTGTTCAAAATGCTGCACTGCAAAGCATGGTACAAATTTGGAGAACAATATAGATAGCAAAGGACTTGGGTATGGTCCTCTATTCCTGGGATTAGCTTTGCTAAGAGGAGGAGAATGGAGGGCCAGGGTAAAGGGTACTACCAATGAGCCAGTGTTCAGGTCCCAGAGTCTGGTGGTAGGCTTGGGTTAAACATCCCCTTGTCCGTAGCACTGTCATATTTCAGCTTGTGGGATGAATCCAGAATCCATGTCATCTGCCCTTCCCTCATTTGAGATGTTCAGTGTGGGTACTGGCTCCAAAACCCCCCTTAGGCAAAAGAATGTTTTGAGACTTGAGGAGCAGCTCACCTCCGTTGGCAAGGAGGGGTTTAGTGGCCCTGCCTGTGCAGTCGGGAACAGGAGCAACGGGTTCTGGCAAGCCTTGTTTCCCTGTGTTCTTATTCTATAACATGCAATACCTATCATGCAATTATTCCAGTGGAGTCTGTGTCCCATCCAAGGAAGGAGTGCTATTTTAGCCTGGGGATGTCCTGATGTGCAAGCATCATGTATTTTAAATTTAATCCATTTTATCAAAGTATTTAGTTCTTCATATCTAATTCTTATCAGCATACTTAGCAAAAGTAAAACCAAAGTGTACTCTATCAGCATTATGTCCTTTATATAATAAGGTATTGTAGGGTTTGCCCTAAGTCCTGGCCCATTGTCTGACCCTATAATAATAGGAATTGCAAACCGAGGGACCTTTTCTTCTAGAAGCTGGGCTACCACATACATCTTTTCTGTGTGAGTAGAAAAGACTTTTATCCAGCCAGAGAAAGTACAAAGTAAGCATTTGTAAGTCCTGATTTGGGGAAGTTCTGTAAAGTCAACAACAATTTTTTTAAATTGGGCTTTTCTAAAATTCTGTATTTGGGGAGGACACTAAGTCACTGTCAGGAGTTATTCCGGGCACAGGGTCACACTGTTTACGAGTTCATTGGGTATTCTGGCAAGCCAGGGAACATAAAAGTGTCAGTCCAATGTAGTTTGGAGAACTGCCTGGCTGACATAAGTCCCCTAAGGGAACTATTGAACAAATGCAAGGGCAATGGCCTCAGGGATGGCCATCTTTCCATCTTTAGATGTTCAATAGTCCCCATTTTCAGTCTTAAACAGCCATTTCTTGTTGTAATTGGGGTCCCATTCACTCAATAGGCTGTAAATTAATGCATCTTGTCACAAATGTGGGTTCTTCCCCACCCTCCACTCCCTACCCCCACCCCAACCCCCACCCCCATGTTGGGGAAGTCACTAGTTCTGTTTCTCCATCTGCTCTGTGGTTGCCCCAGGCAGTAGCAATGTTTCCCTTTTGCACGTAGCAGGAGACAGATAAGTTTACCCACATTATCAGCAGTAGCAGCTAGGAGGGGGAAGGCCCTTGTCTAGCCGAAGACCTAGCCCATTGCCATCTGTATTTATTTTAGTTTTTATAACCCTCTTTTCAGTGGTAAGTTGCATGTCCCTCACATACATGTTTAGCACTGGTGTAGACCCCATATATTACAGCTTCTCTACTGTATCACATATAACTTGAGGGCTCCGGTGACTTTCTTTCTTGTAGGATGCCCTTTGGCTTGAGTTTAATCTCTGTAGACCCAATGGCTTCTCTGATCAAAAAGATGGGCAACTTATCAGGGGGCTCTCATTGTCCCCAGGGTCCTGGCTCACCATGGATCTCAAGGGCCCAAATATTGGGTGTCCTCTTTGACCCTCTTCCCCATTTGTGTAGCCTTCAAGATTTGCTAAACACCCAGAAGGATGGAGTAGTGGGAAGTTTCTCTGGTCCCGCCCGGCCCCAAGGTCTGGACAAATTTCTCCCACCCTTGGTCCCACAGCTGCTTATAAAATAACTGCTCAGAGGCTTATATTAATTACAAACTGCGTGGCCTATGGCTTCAGCTTCTTGCTAGCTAGCCCTTTCATCTTAAATTAACCCATTTCTATTAATCTATATGTTGCCACGTGGCCTTGGCATTATGGGTCTGCTGGCATCTTGTTGTTCCTTTGGAAGTGGTCTGGTGTCTCTCCCAACTCCGCCCTTCTCTCTGTATCTCTGCTTGGATTTCTCACCTGGCTGTAAGCATTCTTGCCGTAGGCCAAAACAGCTTTATTTATTATCCAGTGGGAGCTACACATATTCACAGCATACAGAAAGATATCCCACAGCAGGATGGCATTACCAGTTTTATGCTTTAAACTCTGTATAGCAGTTAATAATGTAAATAAAACAATCCAAAGAGTTATAAATAAGTATGTCTTGGCTTTGTTATGGCTCAGGCAGGTTTCCCAAGTGGCTAAAGTTTAACAAAGGAATAAAAAACTTGAGTGATTATCTGGATTAAACACATTTTTTGTTTGTTTTTCAAGACAGGGTTTCTCTGTGTTGCCCTGACTGTCCTGGAACTTGCTCTGTAGACCAGGCTGGCCTGGAACTTGTAGAGATCTGCCTGCCTCTGTTTCCCAAGTGCTGGGATTAAAGGTGTGTGGCAGCATACCTAGCTCTTAAAAACCTACCAATTTTTCAAGTTCTTTTTTTGTTACCATGAATAGATAATTATCATCTTAGGAATTTCAATAAACTTTAATTATTAAACATACCACCCTAAAGTCCTGTCTTAGTTAAGGTTACTATTGCTGTAATGAAATACCATGACCAAAGCCACTTGAGGAGGAAAGGGTTTATTTGGCTTATGCTTCCACATCCCTGTTCACCCTTGAAGAAATCAGGACGGGGAACTCGAGCAGGGCAGGAGCCTGGAGGCCGGGGCTATGGAGGGGTGGTGCTTATTGGCTTTCTCTTCATGGCATGAACAGCCAACTTTTTAATAGAACCAGGATCACAAACCCAGGGCTGGCCCAACACACAATGGGCTGGGTCCTTCCACACCAATCACGAATTAAGAAAATTCTGTACAGGCTTGCCTACAGCCCAGTCTTAAGGAGATGTTTTCACAACTGTGCTTCCTTCCTTTTCAACAACCTTAGCTTGTGTGGAGTTGACATAAAACTAACCAGCCAATGGCTCTTTTGTCAGCTCAATTCACAAACAAATCACTGTTCAGACACAACCTCCCTTTCTTGTTCATTTCCAAGATCACACACTAATATCCACATTGCAATATAAACATCCCAAATTTTAAAAGTCCCACAGTCTTTAAAAATTCAAACTCTTAAAAATTCAGTCTCGCTTGACCATGCAGAGCGCCAAAGGAATTGAGAACCCGGCTTTCGTCCCTTCCAGCCCGGACACCCCACGCCGTGCGTCTGCTTCTCCCTCCCAGGTGGAGGTCTCTGCTGTGACCTCCAGGAATCAGAATGGGGATCCTCAGCCTCGGGAATCTGAGGAGCCCCAGAAGTCGTCTGAGCCATCTCTGCCTTCTTCAACTTCTCCAGCTTCGGATGAGCCGCCGGGGTCACAGCTATGCGAACTAGAGGAGGGACCTTGCGGGTGGAGGGACTTCCACCCCAGGTGTCTCCAGCTCTGCAACACTCCCCAAGGCTTTCTGCTTCACTACTGCCTCTTGGCCCTCACGCAAGGTGTTGTTGTCAATGGCCTAGTAAACATTAGCATTTCCACCATCGAGATGCGCTATGAAATGAAGAGCTCACTGACCGGTTTGATATCATCCAGTTACGATATCTCCTTCTGTGTTTTGTCTTTATTTGTATCGTTCTTCGGTGAGAGAGGACACAAACCTCGCTGGCTTGCATTTGCATCTTTCATGATAGGACTGGGAGCTCTGGTCTTTTCCTTGCCACACTTTTTCAGTGGAAAATATGAATTGGGATCCGTCTTTGAAGATACTTGCTTAGCAGCAAGGAATGACACCGGATGTGAGTCCTCCACCTCTTTGCTATCTAACTACTTGTATGTCTTTGTCCTGGGACAACTGTTGCTTGGGACTGGAGGAACTCCACTCTACACCCTGGGAACGGCCTTTATTGATGACTCTGTGCCCACACACAAATCTTCTCTGTATATAGGAATTGGATACTCTATGTCAATCTTAGGTCCTGCCATTGGCTATGTGTTGGGTGGACAGCTGTTGACAATGTACATTGATGTTGAAATGGGACAAAGTTCTGATGTCACTGAGGATGATCCACGGTGGTTGGGTGCTTGGTGGATTGGATTTCTTTTAGCTTGGATCTTTGCTTGGTCTTTGATAATACCTTTCTCCTGTTTTCCAAAACATTTACCAGGAACAGCAAAAATTCAAGCTGGCAAAATTTCCCAGACTCATCAGCATAGTAGTACTTCCTTCCAACATACAGATGAAAATTTTGGAAAAAGTATTAAAGATTTTCCAACTGCTGTGAAGAATTTGTTGAGGAATACTGTGTTTATATGTTTAGTTCTATCCACTACTTCTGAAGCACTAGTTACTACAGGATTTGCAACGTTTTTACCCAAATTTATAGAAAATCAGTTTGGAATGACATCCAGCTTTGCAGCTATCCTTGGAGGAGCTGTTTTAATCCCTGGAGCTGCTCTTGGTCAAATCTTAGGTGGTGTTCTTGTTTCAAAGTTCAAAATGAAGTGTAAAAATACGATGAAGTTTGCGTTGTTTACATCTGGAGTAGCACTTGTGCTGAGTTTTGTATTTATTTATGCAAAATGTGAAAATGAGCCATTTGCTGGTGTTTCTGAATCATATAATGGAACAGGAGAACTGGGGAATTTGATTGCTCCCTGTAATGCCAATTGCAGCTGTTTGCGGTCCTACTATTACCCCCTCTGCGGAAGTGATGGGATCCAGTACTTTTCTCCCTGCTTTGCAGGCTGTTTAACCTCGGTTCCAAACAGGAAACCAAAGGTATATTACAATTGTTCCTGTATTGAAAGGAAAGTAGAGATCACATCTACTGCAGAAAGCACCGATTTTGAAGCTAAAGCTGGAAAATGCGAAACTCGGTGCACAAACTTGCCCGTATTTCTTAGTATTTTCTTCATTATTGTTGTCTTTACCTTTATGGCAGGTACTCCGATAACTGTGTCTATATTAAGGTGTGTCAATCACAGACAGCGGTCTCTAGCATTAGGGGTACAGTTCATGGTACTGCGATTGTTAGGCACAATACCTGGACCAATTATATTTGGTGTCACAATAGACAGCACATGTGTTCTGTGGGATGTCAATGAATGTGGAATAAAAGGAGCTTGTTGGATTTATGATAACATCAGGATGGCCCATATGCTGGTAGCCATAAGTGTTACTTGTAAAATTGTAACCATGTTCTTCAATGGACTTGCAGTTGTCCTCTATAAACCACCACCGCCAGGCACAGAGGTGTCGTTTCAGAGTCAGAATGTAATTGTGTCTACTATTTCGATAGAAGAGGACTTCAACAAAGCAGAAAATGAAGAATGAAAAAGGAAAAGAGGTTGTAAGAACACACCATGCCAAGGCACCATTGTCTAGTCTGTGTAGACCACCACTTAAAAACCCGTGTTCTACAATTGAGGGTGTTTGTTTCCTAGGTACAGATTCCTATTTTTGTTATAATGCAGACAAACAAAACAAAACAAACAAAAAACCCAGGCCCGTGCCTTTCAAGTTCACCAAAAGCCACAAACCACACCAATTCTTATTTGCTCCCATTTTCTAGCTGTGAAGTCATCAAGGAGTAACAAGAATATTGACCAGCAACCAGTAATTGAAAGTTTACACTAAAAAAAATATATGTGCACAAACTCAAAACATCAGTTTTTGTTTGTTTTGGTTTTTGTAAGACAGGGCCTCACATATCCCCAGATGCCCAGGAACTCAGGTAGCCAAAGATGACCTTTGATCCCTGATCCTCTTGGCACTACATCTCAAGTATTGGGGTCACAAGTGTATGTCACCACTACTGGCTCACACTGATATGTTTTTAAATTCTTTCTATAAGTAGTTACATTTTAATGTTCACTATCAGTAGTTTGAATTTGAGAATTTTACAACAACAAAAAAAATTAAGCTAATCAAATTTATTTGATTTTTGGAGCTGGTTATTTAAAACTCATGAAATTCAAGGCAGCTTTACAATGCAATTTGTTTTTACATCTCCTTTTCTGCCATCTATTTCCATAGTAAGTTACCGAACTGGTAGAATGTAGGATAGTTGTCTTGTTTGTGTTCCAGTACCCTGCCACCTCAGAAATATCAGCATTGACTACATATATTTTCAATTCAGAATAAGATTTCTAGGAGGTGAGTCATTAATATTGTTGAATTTTAACACTAAAACTTATGATTCTGTGATAGTATTATTTAATTACATGTTTTCAGAGGAACAAAACAGGTCCAGTAATAAAAAACTACCACCTAGACATGGCAAAGTCATGTCACAATGCCTTATGTATCATAAAATGCTTATGTATTGCATACTTCAAATTTTAGTTTTCAAATTAATCACTTAGCACATTACTTATAGTAACCAAAATAGAGTTTCATTTAACAGGCATTAGATGTTGTTATTTAAGTAAAAGTTTAAATTCAATAATGCATTTACTGCAAGCACAAGTATTTTATATGCTTGACGTCATAGGAACAAAATCCCATCTGTGTGGGTTCCTGACAAATTTACATAAAGTACTGAGGCGATCAGTCATTTAGCATCAGGAAAAATAACTTATTCTTGTGAATACTATTTCTAATTAAGAAAAGTATTGAAGGGCTAAGGATGTAGCTGAGTGCAAGGTCTGAATTTGATACTTGGTGCTAAAAAGATCCACTCAAAACTAAGGGTGATAATATTTGAATTGTTTTTGCAAATTCAAGCTTCTGTTTAATAAGGTTTGGTATCAGGTTCCCAATCAGCCAGCCACTCCCTACCCCCCTTTAGTTCTTCATAAACTCCGTGTATCAGGTTCCCCATCAGGACAACACAAGTCCAAAGAAAAGACCTGGAAGAAAGTCAGAGTCAGAAGCACTAGAAATCGCAGAATTTATGTTGCTGTGTCTAGTGTAATCTGTGTGGTCAAGGACTTCAGAACCTAGTATCGCTTACAAGCTTAAATTCAAGAAGGAGGGATGAGGTAGGAGTTAAACTTGGAAGCACCTTGAATATGAAATGAAAGGTGCAGTCTCAGGAAACAGAGGTCTAGACCTACTTAAACTCAGGAACATTTACGAACCAAAAATCCACTTAAAAAATACAGCCCAAATTCAGGAATTTGGGAAGCAGACAAGTTCTGTCCACTCAAGGGACAACACAAGAAAGACAGGGAAATACACATGATACCTCAGGTGAGCATATTCATTCCCATCTACCAGGCACATTTTAAATACTGCCTCCACTGTGGCCAAGGGCAATAGACTTTCTTCAGCCCATGTGTGGAAGCATGGAATCCAGTGGGAAGCCATAACATAATGGCATACTTGAGAAGTGCAGTGGTAGAAACATGAAACAAGAACAAGGAAGAAAGCAAACTATCCATACATACAGATGAGTGTCCTGCCACTTAGGGAGAAGGAAAAAAGAAAAATCCTAAACATAGAAATAGTCTGACAAACAGGTCAATAGACAGTTGGCAACCATAATGAAGTGTTCATCAAACTGATGTTGTCTTCAGCATACTCAGTTTTGAAGTATTCCTTTTATATTTTTTTTAATAAAACTTGCAAATGAAAATGTTTAAAGGGAACCAATAATTTTGGTACTTGCACATACAATTTAGAAAGGATACCTCCATTCGTAAGAGGGTAAATACACTACTGTAATCTTCATTGTTTCTACTTGTAAATTCATGCAGATTATATGTGTCAGAATGCTGCTTTTAGAATACATTTCCATAATATATATTTGCCACAGCTTATAATTATTTTAAAATAACTTGCAGGTGGATCTGCTGTAATTTTGTACATATCTGAACATGTCTTAAAATTTGTAACATTTTAATTTTCTTAACTTGCATAAAAATGGAAATATAAAAATTCATACACATGAAAAAATTGTATTATATTTGACTTTGCTATGTAAATTGAAGGAAGATATAAATAAAATATAGACCTATTTTCTTCGTCACAAGCAACTCTGTGAATAATTACTACATGTAACTTTTATTAAATCACACTATTTGTATTAAAAAAAAAAATTCAGTCTCTTTAAAATATTCAGTCTCTTTTAAAATCCAAAGACTTCGTAAATTA